>NW_017728995.1:51656413-51668886 GCF_001723915.1 Gavialis gangeticus
CACAGGATCCTTTGAAAATTACTTTATACCAGATTTCTTCCTTCCTTCCTTCCTTTTTTTTTCTTTTAATGAAAGTGGTCAGGGTCATTTGTTTGCTTCCAAATGACTCACCATCTCTACAGGATTTTATGGTAGGGGAACAGGTTCCTGTTCTGCATTTTAGTATGACTTCTTTCAAAGCCTGTTTGTCTTTTCAAACACTGATTAGCATTCCACATGCATTTCACCACACAGAAAATGCATATAAGGTTGTGCCAATGCAATTTAGCCTGTGTAAAAGCATGTTTGTAGCAAATAAGGATACGTAGACATATTTTGCTCTCAGTCCCCAAGCATTGCTCCCAATTGACAACAATAGAAGTTGCACATGAAGACCAAGAATATACTGTGGTCCTGAATTTGATTCCTATAAACTGAAGTATATGCCACTAACACTAAGGTCAGCCAGCATTGCCATCTTAATGCTCCCTGTGCCGTAAAGATTTGTTCAGCCTGAAACTGGCATTAAGTCTTATTTTATTTACATTTTTTAAAGTAATTGCATAAATTCACCTGTATTTCCACATGCAAATATTAACAGTTGTTAAGAAGATTCATCTATTGATTGATCTACCTTCCATAACTTTTGTATTAAAGTTAAAATTCCCCTAGTATTGTAGTTGAAATAATCTCTCTTGTGCCAGAGGAAGAAAATAGGAAAATTAGTTTAGAGGTATTTTTTTGATTACATGCTTATTTATTTTTGTGCATTTGAGTGAGGGTATGTGTGTGCATGCTGAAAATATTATTGCCAGGAAAACAAGTGAAAGAAGCTGATTTTTTTTTATTAACTTTGGGAAGTATTAAGGCCTGAGTTATTTTGATCTTTGGTAGCAATGATCTCCATAGTCTAGGTCCAGATCCTGTAAAAGTTCTGGTTCCTGTAACTCACAAACTTCTACCAGCTAGTTGACAGCCTCTTTTTCTGGACTTTGACTGTTGGGGCCAGAACATCTCCTTTAGTGGGTAGACTTTGTGTGTGAAGAACTAAAATCTTGTGTTCATGTGATCTTGTTGTTAAAGGCTTGTTGAAGGTTTTTCAGAGTGTGAATGAGTTGTAATAATCAAGCCCGGAGGCCCTGAGCGCATCAGTCACTGGCTAGTTAGATCTGTGTCTGTGGCAATTGCAGATGTCAGTGGATGGTACTTTTCTCTCCATAGCCAAAAATCCAGTAGCAGTGGTATATCAGAAGGATTCCCAGGATAAGAAGACAGACCTATTTTCTAATTTGAGTCAAGTGTCCCCAACCTTGGGAGAAGTCGGAGAAATGAAATGTTTTTCAGTATACTTAATACTAACATGGTCCCACTCTTCCCTGTCATCCTTTCTAAGTTACTTGCTCTTTTGGGCCAAGGGATCAGGATCTAACAGTATATTTTAGGAGATGTTTACACAGCCACCCAGTCTTGAAGGGAGCTTCATATATACCTCCTCCTCAGCAGTCTCGTGTATGCAAGAGGTAGGACAATCTAACCTGTAGAAATCCTGAATTAAGGTTGCATATGTGCCTGAGCATATAAGCGTACTCTGGATATTCAGAACATAGAATGTGGAATTGTATCCCATTTGAGAGAAGATATTATTTTTTTTTTTTTGTCAGAGTTAAGGCTATTGGCCAGTAGTCTCCTGGTTGTTCAAAGTATCAGGTATGCATACGGTAATAGAGCTGCTCATAGGAAGTTCAAAGATTAGGGGTAATATGCGAGTGACAGACACCAAGGCTAAATACAGACAGTCAAAAAGCCAGAAGCTGAATTGATTCAGTCTTTGCAGATTAGTTTAAACTGCACAGATTAAATTGAAACAGAAGTGGACAGACATTCACCTTTGATTCAAGAAATGCAGCCAGATGCCTGCAGTGGCTTAGGCCAGAAGCCAGGGGGACCTAAGCTGTCTGGCTGTGGGTTCACTTTGTCTTTCTGCTGCCCCTGTGGTCTCTGGGATTTTCAGTCCAGAATTACAGAAGCAGGACTCTGCAAAGTTGCTCATCACTTCTTCCTGTTTCCAGGTGCCTTTGAGATTTGTAGTTCAGTTGCAGCCAGCAGTAAATTTGAGTGGGGGAAGGGGTGTTTAACCCCCCCCTTCCTGGACCCAGACACCAGCTGTGATTTGCCTGGGTGGGGGCAGTCCCTCCCCCCCCCCATAGACTGGAATGCATCCCCAACTGGGCTTGACCCCCTGTACCCTTCTTTGTCAGCCAGCCCTCACTGTTCCAGCCAGGGAGTAGAGGGGTGGGGCCAGCCCTGCTCTCTGGAGCAGACAGCACAGCCCAGTCCAGGGCTATAAAGCATGCTGGGTGACTGTGATTTAACTTGAACCAGGAAGGGGTCTGGGACAGAAGTTTCATACGCTAGTTTGACCCAAATCGTAGAAAGAGTGCTGGGGTCAGATGACCCCAGCCAGGTGCATGTCCAGACCCCTGTTAAAGACCGCCAAGGTAGGGGAGAGCACCACTGCCCTTGGAAGCCCGTTCCAGATTCTGGCAACCCTCACCATAAAGATGTTCTTCCTGATTGTCCAACCCATCTGCTCTTCATCAGTTTGTGGCCTCTGTTCCTAGTTACTCCAAGGGGTGCCTTGGTAAACAGAGCATCTCCTATTCCTTGCTGCCCCCCCCCGATGAATTTGTAGGTGGCCACAAGGTCGCCCCTCAGCCTTCCCTTGCGGAGACTGAAGAGATCCAGGGCCCTCAATCTTTCCTCGTAGGGCTTTGCCTGCAGGCCCCTAAGCATATGAGTGGCCTTCCTCTGAACCCTCTCGAGGTTGTCCACATCCCTCTTGCAGTGTGGAACCCAAAACTGGATGCAGTACTCAACCGCAGCCTAACTAAGGCTACATAGAAGGGAAGTATTACCTACCTAGACCTGTTTGTCATGCACCTGCTAATGCATGATAAAATGCGGTTAGCTTTATTGATTGCTTCATCACATTGACAACTCATATTCATCTTCGTGTCAACAATGACTTCGAGTTCCCTTTTTGCTGCTGTGCTGCTGAGAAGGTCCTCCCCCAGCCTGTAAGTGTGCTGGTGATTTCTTCTTCCTTGATGCAGTACCTTGCACTTGTCCTTGTTGAACTGCATCCTAGTGTGTTCTGCCCACTTTTCCAACCTGTCCAGATCTGCCTGGATTCGTTCCCTACCCTCTAGTGTGTTAACTTTACCTCTTGGCATCATCTGCAAATTTGAACAGAGTGCTTTCCATGCCCTCATCCAAGTAACTGATGAAGACATTGAACAACACAGGTCCAAGGACTGAGCTTTGTGGGGCTCCAAGTCAGTTAAGTCTGATACTACATTCAACCAGTTTTATCTTAAGCCAGTTTCAGCCATTTTGAAACTGGTTTTTGTGCACTGGCCTTCTGTTCTGTTACAGGTTTAAACTAGTTCCTGATCACTTAAATCAGTTGTGTTTAACTTATGTCTGTAGCACGTGATTTGCAGCAGCATCTTTCAGAGATTTAAATCAAGTGAATGTAACTGTTTTTCTATTAAAGTTGTGTATGCCCTAAATATTTGAAATTCATCTGCTAGACACAAGCAGCAACCTCTCTCTCATAGAACATATTAGGGCAGATCCTGAACTTATGTACATTCTACCAGCTGAATTCAATGGACAGCTGTGACAATTTATACCAGCTATGAGGATCTGTCTCATTTTCCTTTGAGGTTGCCTCTTAGAGAGATTTTCTTCTGGTTTCTGATGTTTTGATGATTTATATCACATCGTGTTACCACAAAGATTTTTCAAGCAAAGCAAATAATGGATTTTGGGAAGCCACAGATCTTTCCAATATAAATGCAGTAGGAGATTCACAAAGAAGATATATAACTGCAGCAAAAGAAATACAAAAGTTTATATAAAAATCAAATGGTTAGCAAATGAATACTTTTCTTTTGGTCATCACACGGTTAGAATGAAATTTTCCTGGAACTCAGCACTCAAGTGGTAACTTGTTGAAAATTCCTTCAAAGGCACATTTTAATTACATGTGCAAAAGTGCATGTCAAAATAAGGAGTTTCTCCAAGCTGGGAAATGTAAGTAGGAGCTTCTCATTAACAGCCCTCTATGTTCCTCCATAGAGACTGCTGCTTTAAGTGATGGTATGTAATAAATCTGTAACTAGAAGTATATGTGCTGTCATATTAAAAACAAAAGTAGGAAAGCAATAATTGGGAATGATTAAATTATGACTTCATTATATTTAACTATTAAATAGTAATAATTGTTGTAGTTTTACACACAAAGAAACAATAAAAATATCAACTGCCTCCTTGCTGGCAAAGGCATCTGCACCACCCACTTCCTTGAATTTGTATTCAAGGTAGGGAAAAGAGAGTCTTGGTCAGGGGGGAAGAAAGTGCTTTCTAAAGCGCCTTAGTAAATAACCAGTTTCAAGGTTGAGTGAACACCTTAGACAAGTAGCATGTCAGATACTGCCAAGAAGTAATTACAGTATTTAAATAAAAGTTTGGTCACATTTTTTAAAAGATCCCATGGTTCATTATGTAAAATGGAAGATGCTTATATGCCTTCAGCAAAAGAAAGTGTTTAGTCTTCTAGACAGTATTATTTTACTTAATTTTATTAATGTTAATAATAACTAAATAAAACCAGACTTAACAACTTATATGTACTATGAACTAGCTAGCTGCATGTTACTCCTTTTAAATTATGTTTTATAAGCTTTTAGTTTGTGATCCCCAGACAGTTGGTGAGTTTTTTTCATTTGAAAAGAGAAATGTGTACAAGATGGTTTGTGGCTACCAAATATTCAGATAGGCTCCTGAATTTTCCAGCTGTCTCCCTGACTGATTAAATTAATGGCTGTCTACAGAAAGCAGCCAGAAAGACACCAAAGTCCAGTCTGCAGTTGAGCAACAATAATGGGTTTCAGAGAACTTTATCAAAGCTTCCATTAGCCCCCTGCTGATGTCCTCAAACAGGATTTTTTTTTACAAAGTGGAAACACAAAAGAAAAGCTGCACAACTGCCTCTGTGCATCCATTCAAAGATTTTAAATCCTCACACATGCTAATTAAAATGCCACACAATGTAGCACAAATAAACATAGCTTGTCTCAAAGTCCCAGTTTCTTCACAGGCTTGTGATTTGAGGGGCAAGGTAGTAAGTAAGCTTGATCTGAGCCTGACCAAGTAGACTAGTCCTGTTTCATTCACATATTTGGTGGTATGTTTGTAGCTTGTATGAAAAAAGGTATTGGAACTATCCATATGCATGAAAAAGTCCTGAGAATTTCACCCCAAGGGTGCCCTTTATTTTGTTTATTTTTGCATAGAGTTGTATTGAACCATGAGGACCAAAATAAAACTGCAACATGTCTACTGGGCTCTGTAATTTAAGTCTCGGTGTGTTGCTGGGCATCAAAACGTTGTGCTTCATAGTGAACACTGCTTCTTTCATTGACAACTGTCAGCTCATATTGAGCCCCCTCTATGTACTCATGTGTAGAGAGAGCTCTGTTATGCTCAGTTCCAGTGGCTTTCCCTTCCACAGGTAAAACAAGCAAATGCATGATCACTATCTGTACATACCTGAAAGCTTTCACTGGAGTCCCTTTAAATCAGGGGTGGGGAATTATTTTGAGCGGAGCGCTGCTTACTGAGTTTTGGCAAGCCATAGAGGGCCGCATGCAGGCAGCCAGGGGTAGATAAATATTAATTTTCAGAATTTTTTTAGGGGCCCCGTGGGCCGGATAAAATGGCCTGGAGGGCTGCATCTGGCCCACGGGCCGCATTTTGCCCACTCCTGCTTTAAATTAATGTAATCTGCTTTCATTAATACATTCAAGAGTTAACATCTAAATACTCTGATAGCTTTGGTTCAGGACCCTTGTAAATAATATTTTGTAATGTGTTGATAACAAACATTGATAGTGTTTTGAAACCTTTTCTGTTAAATTATAGAGTGAGGAGGAAGAAACCAGGGTATGTCTCTCAATTTTTTCCCTCTAGTTCCTTTTTATTTCAAACCATCTCTTTTAGAAAAGTATCATTGAATTTAAGAGAATGTTATAACAGTTGCACGGTTTTTTGAACTATCCTATAGAGTTTAATTAGGATATTGTACCTCAGCTATTAAATTCTGTAGTCTGGTTTAAAATTCCTATTAAATTCCATAGGTTTTAGAGCTATTTCTATTAAACCCTATTAAATTTATCTGGAACCCTGTTGGTTTTATTTATATTAAATTCTATTGGATGAATCCATGAATTAATGTAAACAGCAAAGATACTGAAGTTCAACCATAATATGTTTTAGACATAAATATTCTTAAGTTTCACCATTTCTTGAAAATTAGTGGTAAAACAATAAGTGTTTTATATTTTTTTTTATTATTTTTAATCTACTGTACAGAGATAAATAAGCACATTCATAAATTACAGGATAGTGGAGTTTTGCCTGTGAAAAACAGCATTGTGCGGTTGTATTGTACAAGAGTGGTGTCTAACATATGAAGCAAGTATGGCGTGATGTCCATTTATTTTAACAATCAAATAAAGACATGATCTCAAGACAGCCCAGTACAACAGCTCCCTGGGAAGATTGCACCTGTCTAGATAACACACTGCGTTCTTTAAATATGTCCTTTGAATCGGTCTCAATTTATCTTTCTTAGCATAACAGTGAACATTTATCTTTCTTAGCATAACAGTGAAGCCATGATGGCACGGCTTTTTCGTTACTTTGTTTATCAAGATTTGGCGAGCACACATAAATATGACTCTAAGTGACTTGAATATACAAGTAGCTCAATGTTAAATCAGATATTCTTTCAGTTTCCAGAGCAGGCGGGGGACCTGGTCATTGGTGGGCTCCTATAGGTTGTTATGAGAGTTTATGGGCTTTCAACAGTACTTCATAAATGACCCGCAGGCCTGTAGTACATTTCATCAGCAAGCCTTGTCTTTTGCTGTTGCTGCTGCATATGCTGAAAGTTTAGAAAGGCTGCAATTATGCAAGTGCTAGAAGGGAATCAGTGAGAGAAGTGATTTGAAGAGAGTGGACCAGGCACAAAGGGAGATAGCTTTAGCACTGGTGGCAGATATGCAATTTCTCTTCAGCCAGAGATCATTTATAGAGAATGATGAGTTGCAAATGTCATAAACAGTAAAGGCTCCGCAGGGTAGGCATTGTCTAGCTTGTTTCGAGTCAAATACAGTATGATCTTTATCCACTGAAGTAAATTGTTCATTTTGTCTGCTCGCTTTCAGATATCACCAACTTCCTCGAGGCATAAATAAAAGGATCAAATTTGTGGAAAAACAGGGGAGGGCAGGCAACAGGAGGAATGAAGCCATAAAATTGAAAGGTGGCATGTACTTGGTTAGAATTGATTTTAAATTGGGTATATCAGGTTTTGAATTTTTTCATGGGGATAGACTAAAAAAAAAATCATCCTCAAACAAATTTTATCAACAATCCTCTTAAAATAATATTTGGGGCCTCAACTCTGAGAAAAAGGTAACTCCACTGCACACCTTACATAGTTCATCAAAGTCTGTCAGTTCTGTTCTAGTGATCAAGAGTGTATAGTTCAGGATCTGCCCCTTGGTGATGAGAACATTGGAGCAATAAAGAGCCATGATCAGAATATAAATTGTTCCATATTTGGCCATCCGTGAGATTACTGGGCCATCTGAGGATCATTATTTTCATTGTATTTTCTCTACAACTCTGTTTGAACTCTGCACTTTTCAACATCTGTAATTCAGTTGAAAGTAAAATGAAATGAAATAAAAGATTCTAATTATTATGTAAGGCCCTAAATCTTCATGACTAGTTGGTTATGATTAGCTCCATATTAAAATGACTTGGACTTAGCAATGGCACTTAAGGAGAAATTTCTGGTGATTATCTTATATATCTGACCATTTTTATTGTGTGTTAAGAGTGATGTTACAGCTGTGATGGTTGAGGAATTATGCAAAAGGCAAGGATTTCTTAGGATTTATTTTTATTGGATGTCTAACTCTATCCTAACTATATAGTTGGCCCAATAAAATATTTCACCCTAAGAAATTCTTGCCACCTATATTTTTTAATTAAGGCTGCCATCTTTAAGTATCACTTATTCCAAATTGGGATTTTTTTTAAATGACACAGTTTTTAAGTGCATAATTTGTCTGTTGCAGGTTGGGGAGAGGACAGGTAGCAACATGGCACATATGGCAGGAATCAGCAGAGCAGCAGATAGGGCAAGAAACACAGGAGAGGAAGCAGAAAGCAGAGATATAGATTAGGCATGGAGCCCGGCGGGGAAGCAGGAAGCAGAGCAGCAGTAGATCAGGCAGGGTTAGGGGATCAGAGTGATGCTTGGGGAGGGTGCAGTGCTAATTTGTCACACGTGCCAAAAAGGTAGGTTCCACTGCTCTACATGAATTGAAATTGTGGTATCTATGATTTCATCTATTATTGACATCATAAAGTAAGATTTTAATTCTGAAGTTACATGTTTCAAAACTCAAACACTCTTTTCTAGTTCCCATCCCTCATTATGTTTTTAACTGTTCTGCCTGGGGTTTACTCTTATTTTTATAACTAGGATGTGTTCAGAACATTGTTCTCTCACTCATCTTGTCTTTCTGAAGTTTATAATTTTCTATAGAGCAAGCTGCAGGTTTCAAATAAAGTAGGTTTAGTTCAATTACAGAGAAATAGAAGAAAAAATGTGGGTGACAAAGCCTAAGAGAACTTGGTATACTAGATTCTAACCAGCAGCATTGTTTTTTCTTGAAACACAGGATTACCCTTTTGTCTTTTGAGGTGTCCCCTCAGGAAAAGAATTGGGGCACATTGGTGTAGCAAAGTTTATACATATAATATGCATGCTGTGACTGTTCTCAAGAGAACTGAGGAATCCATTATTTTAGTACTATCAGGTTGGTACCTTTTGCAAAGCACTACATTCACTTGAAAAAAGAAAAAAAGCCGGTGAATATGGAAAACCCTAAAGTATGAGTCAATTTTGAGATTTTTCCCAGCAGCTTGCACAAGCCTTTGATGGAGATTTGTGCCATGCTCAACAAGATGATTTGGTTTAAATATGAAGGTATAAATGTGAGCTTGTTTCCCTCACTTTCCTTACAAAGCTAAAAGTAAATAGAATTAAGGAACTTTGATGGTTTTAAATCCTTTTGCCACTCTCCAGCTCCAAAGACAAATCTTGCTCTTTGATACTTGGCAGTGCTGTAAACTTGAAGAGGTGTATTTGGAAAAAAAAATAAACCTCTGGGGTGTACTGATAAAGATTTTTTTGGCCGATACAGATGGCCAATTATTAACCAACCATATCGGCCGATGTCGATCTGATAGCTGATTATATACCCCGGGAGCTTGGAGAGCAGCGTTCGGCCAGTAAGTCTGGGGGAGGGAAAGGGCATGGGGGAGGGAAGGGATGTGGGGGGCAGATTGAGACCCCCATGGTAAGGGAGGGAATGGGGCAGGGGAGGCACTGCCCAGCCATGGTGGAACATGAGATTGAGCTATGGGTGGCTCATCCAGGAGGTGTGGTGGAGGGGAGGAATGGAGGTAGGTCTCTACTTTGCGCCACCCCTAGGGGAGGCATGGGGGGCATGTGCCCCCTGGAATTGTGCATGGAGCCATGGTGTCCTGCTGGCTGTGCATCAGGGCCAGGGGCTGTGCTGGCCTCTTCCTGGCAGGGGCTGGGTAAGGGTGGGGCAGGCAGCAGCGGTGCTGGGAGGGGGTGCTATGGGGGGGGCTACGGTGAATTTTGGGGTGGCTGTAGCCCACCCCATTGCCCCCCCAACACAGCACCACCACTGTCCACCCCACTCCAAGTGCAGCCCCAGCCCAGCCCCCGCTGGGAGGAGGCCAGTGCAGCCCCTGGCCCTGAGCCTCCAGTGGGCAGCCTGCTTTCACCTTGTGCACAGATTTGGGGGGCACATGCCCCCCTGCCTTCTACGGGGGTAGAAGCAGCAGCGGGAAGCTGTCCCCACTCCCCACACCCAATGCCCCCTGGATGAGCTGCCTGCAGCTTCACCCCGCACCCCACCTCAGCTGAGCAGTGCCTGCCCCACCCCCTGCCCATGCCCCATTCCTTTCCTCATCGTGGGGGTCTTGATCTACACCTCCCATGCCCCTTTCTTCCTCCGAGACCCTTCCCTCCCACAAACCTACCAGCAGACGCTGCTCTCCAAGCTGCCAGGCTGCAGTCCTGGTTGCATGCATGCTGCAGCTATGCACATGCATGTGGCATTTACGTGGTGACATTATGATTGCACCAGCCAAAAAACGCCAATTGCCAATAACGTCAATTTTCCTGTTATCAGTGCTGATCTGATATGGACTCATATATTAGTGTACAAGCCTTCAGTCACCCTTCAAGCCTGTGATCTGCTTGAATTACCATTGAGGTAAAATGTTTATTACCTTATCTTCCTTCCCCTGAGTTTTTGACTTTTTTTTATTTTGTATGATTTATTCTAGCAATATAAATGACATGGCCTAACTTGTTTGAGTTAGCCGTGGCACTTTAGGAGCCAAGATGACACAGCTTGACCAAATCTCTTTAATGAAATGAGAGAAACTGCTTCAGCAAGATGATCAATGTCTTATGTTTTGTCCAAAATGTACTTGAGTGTAAGAAAGCTTCAGAAGGAAGGAAGACAAGAGGCTTTTATTTATCTGGATTTCTAAGTAGGCTGGTAAGCAGTACTGTCGATAAAATCTAATATTATTAATGCTGATAGTAAATAGAAAAGGAAATGATTTACCAGGTATATGCCATCTGGACATCTACTCTACATTCTAAGTAAATAAAAGCCAACTGCATAAGGATACACAAAATAATCATTAGCAAAGCATAATACTTCAAAATGTGATGCTTTGATACAAAAATTATACATTTGTGCCATGGTGGATTATATATAGTATGTTTACCTTTGAAGTAAGTGGACACTCAGATGTCATTGCAATGAATGCAATAAGGGATATTGGAGAAGGGAAAGGAATCTTGTACTGACACCTAGGTGGTCTAAGATGTTAGACATAAAACCAGAACTATCCTTTTCAATAGGGGGCAACAGTATATTTAAAAGCTATGGAAAATTATTTTACCTTGTTTGAAAGGTCCTTGAAGTATTGAATCTATTAGAAATGGTTAAAAAGTGCACATAAGAAGCTAGTATGCAGAGCAACAAGGGATGTTATTGGTCCTACAGAACCCAGGAACAGTGCTTTGTATTTTGTGTGCCTCATCTGCGTTTCTTGTGTGGAACTTCATATCTATTTATTACTTACATACACAACTCTTTTTATACAGCACTCTTGTAACTATTACTGGGGCACAGAAAAATGAAGAGATGAATAGTTGGCAGGTTGGGCACACCACATCACAAAGCAGCATAGTAGGAAATGGGAGCTGAAGTTTAGGTAAAGGCAGTGCTATGTTTAATTCCCACCAGGAATGCACTTTGTGCTCTTCCACAGTACAAATGTGTAAGTGGAATTGATGCAAACAGAATCCTGATGATGTCTCATGGTTGTTGCTTCTCTCAGTTTTTGCTCTTTGTTTGATGGTATCTTATAAAGGGCCATTGTTGATCTGATTAGGTTGCAGAACATATTTCTGTTAATAATGAAGCACAGTGGGATCTTAGTTACAGGGGCTAAGTACAGACATTCAAAAAGCCCAGGGCAGACTCAATTTAAGTTGCATGGTTTTCTGTAAGAGGAGTAGGTTAGATCAGTAGAAAACAGAAGACACGTTTGCACTTTGGGGGTGGGAGGCATGCAGGCTGCCTGCACTGGCTGTGGGCCAACAGGTTGGGGCTGCTCAAGCACATCTCGCAGTGTTACCTGCAGGCTCCCTGGGGTGCCGGAAACTGTTGAGCACAGCTGAGCACCCAAGCCACCCCCAACTGGCTGTTGGGCATAGGCAATCACACTGCTACCCCCTTGCTGCATCACTGCAGACCCTCCCTCATGCCCAGCTCTGGGCTTGCAGGTAAGCCCCAGAGTGAATGCCCTCCTTTGATGTTCTGCCCCCTGCTACCCCAACCCACCCAAGATGAGCCATCCACACTGGCTCTTGCTTGGGAGAGGGGGAGGAGGGGGCGGACCATGGGGTCTGGGTGTCAGGGTGTCTGGGTCTGGCTTTTGTGATGTGGTGTGCAGCAGGGCTAGGGACAGAAATAATACATAAACCAGTATGAGTGATCGGAAACCAGTTCAAATCTGTAACACAACGGAAGTTCAGTGCATGGTAAACTGCTTTCCAGATGGCCAAAACTGGTTTAAGATAAACCTGGATGGATGTAGTATCAGGTTTAACTGATTTAGGTTAAATCAGTGTATTGAACTTCTGTCCCAGATCCCCTCTAGAATCAAGTTAACTCAGTCCCCCAGCACCCCAGGATGTATTGCACTTCCCCAGCAACGCCCCCCCCCCC
>NW_017728995.1:51669012-51672105 GCF_001723915.1 Gavialis gangeticus
CCCCTCCCCAGCAACCCCCCCCCCCCCCTTGCAGGGTGGGTGAGTGGGCTAGCCTTGGCCAAAGCTGTCTGTTCCAGTGAAGTAGCAAAGCATGCTCTAGTGCTCCCGTACTTCTGGCCTGGGCCACTTCAGGCATGTGACTGCATTTCTATCTGTTCATTTGCTTATTGGTTCACTCTACACATCTTAAACTAACATTCAAAGATAGAACTGATTCAGCCTCAGGCTTTTTGATTGTCTATATTTAGCTCAGGAGCCTCTGTTTCCCCACCCTCCCCCACCTCTAGCTGACACATGGCTGGAGGCAGGAGGTGTGTCTAGGGAAAGGGATTGTTCTGGCTTGGGTGTCAAAGTTGGGGGCCGGGGCCAGCTGGGCACTGGGCTGGAGCAGTCGAGCCTGGGCCATATTCTAGCCTGCCTCCCTGTGATGGGGGCTAGCTAGTGGGGCTTGCAAAGTAACCTGGGATGCCAGGGGACAGCAACCTAACTTGAATCGATAGAGGAAACTGATACTGAAATTCAGTGCCCTCGTCTAACCTAAATTGATTAAATTTGAGTGCACATCAATCCAGGACTATCTTAGACTGGGTTCTTCCATTTATAGACCAGTCTGTGTGTGTCAAACTTCTGTTCTGTGATTGGTTTAGGCCATTTTCGAATCACTTACACCAGTAAAAGTCTAATGTCTGTATCTGACCAAGGAGAAATTCCACTGAAACCAGTGACTGAGTACCTGCCTGGGTTAGGTGGCTTTCAATTCATTGCAAATCTTAACAAATTGCTCATGGCTGTATGACTTCTTAAAGCAATTTGCAGTGTTAAATTCAGCCATCCTTTTTATATTAATCACTTGAGTTTAAGCATTTAGGAATGCTTCTTTGCTTTTTTCAAGAGGCTGCAATGTTCAGACAGATTTTTATAAATTGCCTTCCAACTGAAAGGCTTGTTTTCCTGTTTGTTTTAAACTGGCATTCATACATGCAGGAAATATACACACAGTATCCTGCCATGTTTCTGTTGGCAAGTATTAAGTTATCCTTGTCAGAACATGCCAACAGGATTTCTTAGCAAGCTAGCAGAAAGAAAACAAGCAGTGCTCAGACTAAACAGACCCCATGCTTGAGTTATAATGCAGGTCTCTTGTTTAAGACTGTGTTTTAAATAATGCTCTGCCGATTCTGTATGCTTTTAGTTTATAGCTTTTTTGGGGAGGTGGGGGAGGGGTACAACTTATTGTTTACAGACTCAAGTTACTGGAGTTTGAGATCCACAATGTATGGACACCAGGACTTGGTCTTCAAGGAACAATGGCCAGGTTCTCCATTGGGTTCTCCTCAGTGAGTATGGTGCGGGTGGTACTGTCTCTTGCACTCAGTGGCATAGTGATGTGGTTGGGCACCTAGGCCATGGATAGTGGAGACTTGTTGCCACTGCTGCAGTCGCTAGGTGGTCAGTGCCAGCTGTTTTTTCTCCCCCCCCCCCGTCTCCCCTCACTACCTTCCCTTACTTCCCAACCCCTCCAAATCATGGTCAAGGCTTGGTGCCCTGGTCACCCCATCCTAATTATGCTACTGCTTGCATCACACTTCTTCCATTGCAGCCTCTGGCATAGGCTACAGGGGTGGGGTGGGGGGCAAAGTAGGGAAGGTCAGAGGGTTAGAGTACTAGCATATTATGGCAAATGGTGTCTTGCAGATAACTCTGTGGAGATTTATAATCAACTTGATATAAATTAGAGCTTCCCTTTTGTTGCTCTAATCTGTACCCCTCTCAGCAGGTTACTGTGTGCCTTTGACATTCAAGATCAGAATAGCTTGGTCTGCAGTCTGGTAATCCTGAGTTGCTGCTACTATCTGTTGCTGCTAATAACCCAGTATTTTTGCAAGTTTTTGATTTACTGCAAGTCAGAGCCAGCTTTTTGTGGTCTGGTACTACTTATAGTGTAGGCTCTCTATTTCTTTGTACAGGGCAAGAAATAAGAATTTTAACTTTCTTGTTTAAACTAATATGAATGGTGTAACAGTCCTTTTAAAAATAGTTTTCTAACCATTTCCCTTATGAAGGTGCCATTGAAAACATTATTTGATTATTTGTGATTTGATTTGAGAGCCAGCCACTCATTTTTCCTAAAACTCCGATATTTAGAGTGCATTGTAGAATCTCAGAAATGTATTAGCTGGTCTTTTGATTTGGGTGATGATCCTAGGTAGTTTATGCAGGTTATTGTTGATGGCCAAAAATTCCCTACCAAGCTCATGTATGATGAGGCTGGTTTTAATCTTTCTGCCCCTTTTGTTTTGTTGTAGAGGAGTGTAACAGACCAATTATCTTTTCCACTAGACTAGGGAATTCCTAGAAGTATCAAAGAGATTGTATGACACTTCTGTGAAAACCACTTTAGAGACAGTTCTGTGGAGTTTCCATTGGTCAGATAAGCAACCAAATTCCTGTATCTTGATCCAAATTCCAGCCATCCGTTACTAGTAAATGGACTTTGTTACAATAATGTAGAGAAAGAGAGTTATATGGGGAGGGAACTGGATGCCTACACTATCCCCAGATCCATACTATACTTTTAACTGTCCTCAAGAAAAAAAATGGTAACAAGCATGGTGAAGGGCAGAAGACAGAATGCCAAGTTCTAGCCAAAAGGCGATCAAGGACTCTTAGTAGAGGTATCTGTTATTAGATGAACAAGATTTTTGCAAACAAAATTTCTTTAATTGCAAAATTTTTTAGAAATTAAATTTAGAAAAATTTAAAGAAATGTTAAAAATTCTTTAATTTCTTTAAAGTTCTAGCCAAGTTTTTCAAAAGTGTGCATGTATCCAGTTTGTATCTGTGTGCTAATGTTTCCCTTATGCAAGCACAGAAGGCATCTCATGTAGATCCACTGTTCTCTCTCTTACATTTGGAGACTTGGGCTAGGGATAGACATTCAAAAGCCTAAGCCTGAATTGATTCAACCTTTGTAGGTCAGACTAAACCTGGTTAGGCTGAATCGGTTTGTAACCATACAGACAACCCTTTTGAACTAAGGAAATGCTGGCACATGCCTGCAGTGGCTCAGGCTAGAAGCTGGGGGTGCTAGAG
>NW_017728995.1:51672253-51690637 GCF_001723915.1 Gavialis gangeticus
GGGGTTGGGGGGGGGGGGGGGGGGGGGGAGAATGTGGCCAGGCCCTGGCCAGACTTTCTCATTAGGGATGGTTTCCCTCCTCCCCCCCTCCCCCTACTGTTGATAACAGAGCATTTAGTAACACAGCAGGGAGTTACACAGGGAGTTGTTTAGCATTTATCAGCCCATCAAATGAAAAGCTTTAGCATTAGTTCAGGCTCTTCTTAAACAACATTTTTCCAAGGAAGGAACAGAGGGACATTACCAGCTATGTGTTAATGAGCTCCAAAAAGCCTTAAGCCCAACGCTGTTCTGTCTACCTTTGTCATGTCTTCCACAGCATGGATGTAACCAGCATGTGATATGCTAGCTAATGCTGAGAGGTGTCTGTGTAATGCAGAGGGAGGGGGAATCTTTGCTTGAGCAGGGGGTGGGAAGGGGAAGGGGGGGAGCAGAAGGAAGCCAGGAATATGCCACTGTATCTGCAATCTCTGCAGGAGATCCAGCCAGGGAGCAGGGGGGCAGGGTCAGCCCTGCTGGGCTGGAGCAGAGAGCAGAGCCCCGCCCAGGGTTGCAAAGCATCTGGGATGCTGGGGGACTCTGGTTTAACTTAAACCAGGAAGGGGTCTGGGACAAACATTGCATAAACGGTTTGACCCAAATCAATTAAGTCTGATACTACATCCAACCAGGTTTATCTCAAAATGGTTCCAGCAATTTTCAAATTGATTTATGTGCACTGAATGTCTGTTTTGTTCAAGGCTTAAACCAGTTTCTGATCACTTAAACCAGTTTGTGTAATGTGTGCCCCTAGCCCTTAGCACATATAATTCCCATTGGATTCAGTACTATTTGCATGAAAAAAATTATGAATATTCCCCTTTCAGAGGTTCACTGCTGAGCACCCAAAATACACACCCAGAGCTAGGTGTCAGTGCCTGTAATTCAAAAAATAAGGCTCTGTCAGGAAAGCCCACTGGAGCATTTCATTCTGAAAAAGATACTGGAGTGGGGTAGGTAGAAGCTTTACTGTTTGGTAGGCAGAAATTCACATAATCATTTAAGACAGAATAGAGCTACTGCCTTTTAAAATTAAAACAAGTGCATTTAAAAATAGAGGGTCAGATTCTGATATTGTTACTCTTGTTGAAGTCCGTGGGACTTCTCAGAGAGTCTGGTGCTGTTCACCTTAGAGTTGGCTGATATTCATTTATTTTTAGAAACCTTTGAAAACCCATGTGAATCCTATTCATGCTGTGAGGTTAACTTAATGTTATTTTTAGAAAATCAAATGCAAAGTATTATTACAAGGTATAGATGCAAAGAAAAGTCTTTGTAAATGCATTTCTTTTTCCTTCCAATTACTCGATTTGATTTGATTTGATTTTTTTTGTTTGTTTGTTTGTTTTGCTTTCCCAAAGGAATTTTTCTGTTTTGTTCCTCAATATATTTTTAAAAGTAATTAATAGTGGAGCAGGCTTTTAGCATCTATGCTGGAAGGTAAAACCCTTAATCACAGTAACATCATTAGTGATTTCAAGCATTTAATTTTGATGCTTGACAGCATTTTAGAGTGCATAGCCATTGATAAGAACAAATAAGTGATGTTGTCTTCAGTTGAGGATTAGAAAAAAGCATGAAAAATCCTAAGCTTGAAGTAATTAAATTTAAATACATTATTTGAATTTAGCTGAGATAATGTATAAACTGTGGGTATATTTTTCAATCAGTGAAAGACCCCTTGAGTAAACAAGATCCATTTAAATTCAGATCCTAGGGCGTAGAAAGTAAACCCTGCTATGGTTAAGAAGGCTTCTTCACTGAAAGAAGAAGTTGTATGTCTGTGACATCCATCTATGACACAGTTGTATGTCTGTGACATCCAACTACTCAAGTTTCTTAGTTTCATTAAGAACTGTTTTCACTTCTGACGTCCTAGAGGCTGGAGACTTTTCATTGCATCTGTTTATTTCCTATTGTTTTTCCCCCCTTCATCTAATTTGAACCAGTAATGAAATGCTGTCACTCTGCCACTGCTATCCTTTCAAGTGCCCTAGAAGTATTATAATTCTGTGTTTGTTGGCCCTGGGAAATGGTTTTATGGCATTTGGGTGAAGTTTCTGTAGTGCATCTGTTCTGTCATTCTTCATAGGCCACAAGCACAGAACTGCAGCAATAAAACTATTAGTAGGTGTTTAATGGTAGGTTATTGAGGAAGTAGATAAAAGGAAATTGCTTTATTCACATCAGTAGGGAGTGAAGTTTTTAAGGGAGATTAACTGGTGAGCTTTGAACTGAGGAAAATTATACTTAGCCCTTTTGCAAAAGGGAAGCCCTTTTATTTTTGACCAAAGTATCTCCAGACAATTCTTCACTGTGAAATATAATTGTTTGGTAAAATTTCCCTATGGTACATAACATTCTGCTATATGTGCATACACACATACACTTTTATACATCTCTGATGTATGTGCATGACTGTTACAAGAAACAACATCTTTGAAAGAGTTTCAGCTCTTTCAACCATGTACTTTAGACATTATTCACTGGACAATTCCTGCCATTGCTGAAGATCTCACTGCTGTCAGGCATCTCTTCCAGTTCTGCCAGACTTCCTTTTTAGAAACCAAGTCCAGAATATAGCTGTACTCGTCAGAAATCTTAACAAAGAAAAACACTCCTAGGCATATAATTTGTGATCAGTCAATTTAGTTGGATTGAAAATGCCTGGATTCTGGAATTTTTAGTAAATATCTAGTCTCTTATTAGCAGACAAGAAAGTAGTCTCAGAAAAGAAACTGTTTTTTCACTGATGTTCGAATGAACTCAAGTCATCATGCTTTTGTTTTCCAATATAGTTATCTGAAAAACTTCACTATCGAAATTTAGATGTCCCCAGTATATATTGCTCATATGAATCTCCAGTTATCTGAGTAAAATCCATGTACATCACTCAGTTTTAGTGCATTCCTATCATCTCATTAGCAAAATAAATGGAGAGAAAATAGCATGAAATTTTAAAAAGCACAGCACTGGAATGTCATTCCACTCCACAGACCATTATCTTATTTGCATTACTGCTCTTTGTGTGTCACTTTCATTTTTTTAATAAATCAGTGGGAATAAATCTCCTAAAAAGCATCTAAATGAAGAAAAATGAGTGTAAAGGTAAGCAGGAATAAAGAGAAGTACAAAATGAGTAACAACGAAGAAAATGCCACACTCTTCTGACTTGTTCTCTATAGCTACTTCCCCCCTTCACATATTTCAGTAAAATTATATCATATATCCCAGTTTCCCATTACTGGTTTTGTCAAGTTGCTTTTCGGGCCTGGTATAAGAGGTTTTACTACATTATGAAAATTTATTCTGTTTAAACATGCCTTATGAAGAGTCTGTTATAGTTACATTTATGGCCTTCATTTCTATAACCTCAGAATCTTTAATATATTTCACCACCCCACAAGCCTGTGAAGCATTTTACAGATGAATAGCTGAAAAGCAGAGGCCTAGACTCAAGGGCTAGGGACAGACATTGCACATAAACTTGTTTAAACCTGTAACAGAACAGATATTCAGCACACATAAACCAGTTTGAAAATGGCTGAAACCAGTTTGAGATAAACCTAGCAAATGTAGTATCAGACTTAACTGATTTGGATCAAACTGGTTTATACAATGTCTGTCCCAGACCCCTTGCTGCTCTAAGATAAACCAGACACCCCCAGCATCCTGACATGCTCTCTGGGCTGGGCAGAGCTCTCTGCTCCACAGCAGGGCTGCCCCCTCCCCTCTGTTCCCTGGCTGCAGAGCGTTTGCCTGGCTTCTCTCTGCTAAACAGGGATTATTCCCCGCTCTCCCCTGCCTTATGCAGACACCTCAGCATTAGCTAGCAGACCACATGCTGGGTACAGTCTGTGCTCTGGGAGAGGACAGAAGCGGACAGGCTTTTTGAGCTAATCAACAGGTAGCTTAACATCCTTCCTTGGAAGAAGAGCTCCATTAGTTAATGGAGAGAGACTTTGTTTTCTTAATGAGTTGATAAACACTGATTTATAGGTGATAAACATTCTCTCCTGGGCAATTCAGGAGGGGAGGAATAATCAGTGTCCTGCTGGGGTCTGGGCATGCCCCCTTCAGCTCTGCTCTGTGGAAGCAAAGGGAGGGCTGATCTAGCTCCCCCTGGCTTGTAGCGTGAGCCACTGGACGCACGTGCCTGCATTTCTGGGATGTCTGTCGGGGTTACAAACTGATTTAGCCTAGCCACGTTAGACTAAGCTGCGAAGATTGAATCAAGTCAGACTTGGGCCTTTTTGAATGTCTGTCCCTAGCCAAGGTCACACAGGATGTCTGTGGCTGAACAGAGAGTTTGAACACAGGTTTTCCTTTTGCAAGGACCCTTCCTTGAAGTTAAGCTGACAAGAACATGATGCAGTTCTTCCCTTAAAATGCCTTGGAAGTGTTTGTTTTGGCTTGACAGCAACTCTCTCCTTTCATCTTCCAATATTAAGTGGTGTTATTGCTCTAGCTCTTACAACTCGCCTTGTGTATTCCCTTATTGGGACCACTATATATTTTCTTGGGACTGATTCTGCTTATCTCAGGATGTAATCAGGTTTTTGTGATGTGATGTGATGTGATGCTGAACAGTTTCTCCTGTTTGAGTCATGGGCACATCACATCCATTTGTTGAAGATGGACTGGATGATGAGCCAAACACCTGCTTCCTCCAAAAGGACCATTACCAGCCCTAACTCTTTACAGGCCAAATGGTGGATCCTGCAAAAAAAAACAACCCAGAAAATCGCCAAACCTCTAAGTAGAAATGAGTTGTTTGCAGATGAGCTGAGAGGTTCTTGAAGGGGGAAGTATACTGTACAAGTATAGTAATCCTGATGACTAGTGAACATGCCTTTTCACAGGGAGAAAGGTAATTGTCCAGTGGATCCATAGAGATATGCATACATCAACCCTATCCCAAACTATATTTCACTTGCTCACAGTTCTGTATTACCTAGGGAGTTATAGAGCCCATGGACACATTCTTTCATCCTATCCTAACCCCATTCTATAGTGCTCGGGGTCTTCTACACATGATGAGGAAGGACACAGTATGCCTCCATAAAAAGCCAGAAGCAGCTCTGGAAAGGCAGATCACTTCCCTCGTTCTGCAAACTAGTATGATTTCCATGCACCAAAATGATAAAAACATTTGCTATCAAATTATTATACTCTATAACAGAGGTGCCAAAGATGCAGCCCCCAGAACTATGTCATCTGGCTCAGGACTCCACACAGGTCCAAAAATCTGGCAGTGGAATTGGTATTAATTGCCAAGTCGCCAAAGATGTAGCAATTAACAGTGCCACTACCTGTTCTGCCGCCAGATTTCTAGATCTGTGGGGAGTCATCTGGATCTGGAGCCATGTCATCTGGTTCACAGTGTTGCCTGTGGGTCAGAAATATGGCAGGTGGATGAACCACATCAGTTAGCACTGTAGCTTCCAAATTTCCAACCCTCCGGGCCAGATGCATAACTCTGTGCTCTGAACCTGGACTGGCCCACAGGCCCAGATGAGTTTAACACCTCTGTTCTATATCATATGAAAGCATGGATTAAGGGTGAAGTGGAAATAAAGTGACAACATGGATAACAATTTGAAAGACTGGAGACAAAAAAAGAGAAATGAGTGATGTGCCTTTTAGTTCCATTCGTAGAAATTAAAGATGGAAATAGAAATCTGTTCCATCCCTTGACTAGCTCAATGTTGTTGTCTTTGGTGTGTTGAATCCATTAGAATGAATGTACATTTTGTTAGATAAATTACAGACAAGCAAGAAATTATTTAAGCTATAGCTACTGAGCTTCCTAGGAAAAAAGTGTATGCATTCCTATGCTGTGAACAGTCATTTAACTACAGACCCCTATCATTTGTGTGAGTAGTGGCACAGAAATATCTGTTCCAAAGTCTTACAATCAAATACAGAAAAGTTTTTTCAATTGAAGTGTTCAGATTTTAAATCCTGGAGAGATTTGTCTTCAACTGGACTTTAACTGATAAAATGGGCCATCAAAATACAATATCACTGAGCCAGTGGTCCAACTACCACTGCTTCTTATTTGTTTCTCAGTCTTGTGCAGTAACAGTGTGGCTTCTTGTGTATAAATGAGAGAACAAGGGGATGTGTGTGTATGTGTATGGACTCAGAAATGCTGTAATTAGAGTTGGGATTTTGATAGAGTTTCCTCCAGCAGCAGAATCGTTGTAAAAAGCATGAAACTGCTTCACGTCTTTGATCTAGTTCAGTGGAAATCAGCTGAAGAAAATTCTTAACGACAGAAATGAACTGGTCATCACCCTTGTTTTTCAAGCAAGCAAGAGCATTGGGGGCTGGGGTGGCATGCTAAGGCACAGAGTTGACAACCCAGAGGTTGCAAGTTCACAGCTTGGCCTATCAGATTCCAATGAATCTGTGAATTCTGCTAAATACCCTGTCAAGGACAGAAAAAAGGAAAGGAATTACAGAGCCCAAAACACTGTTGTGTATTTCCATACAGCACTTCACTACTCAGTGAGGGGAAAGACCTCTTTAAGTTCTAATATCCATAACTGAAGAAATGAAATGGATAATAGGAAGAGGAGAAAGGAAGGAAACCATAAAGTAAACTTTCTGTGATAGCTGAGATCAGGCCAAAGTAAGTGACAGATTGTCTGGGAAAGAACTTCTTGCTTGCCCTGTGTGGCACAGATTCACTAAACAAGTTTTTCTCTGGTTCCATTATCTGTGATGTGCGGGGGGGGAGAGACGTGTGCCATGAACCTGATTTTTCATTTTATTAGCTTAACAGCAATCTTAATGCAGAGGGAAGTGAGAAAGATCTACCCTCAGTTGAAGAACTACAGGGTTATCAAGCAGAAGTGCTATATTAACAATCCTGGTTATGTCACATATATATAACTTGATGGAACACACCTAGATCCTCCTTATTGGTCTGTGTTTATAGTCTCCTCTGTCATCCAGGATCTGCCTATGTACGTGAGACGAAATGCAAGAGAGGCAGACAGAAAGATGGGGTCAGAGGCATTTCTAACAGAGATGCCAAACTGTCAAATAATAAATTAGGAAGAAGCTCCCCAATGACTTCACTTCAGCAGGGAGACTCCCTTTTGTGACTATGTGTGGTATCTCCTGGTTATTTTCTCTCCCATCAGAGCTGTCTGATATGGTCAAATAGTTTCGAGGCTTTTGCATTCAATTTTCCCTTCACTTATTGTGGCTGTTTTATTTATCTGACTTTCTCTGTCGTTTTCAGGGGTACACATTATGTCCTTCTTTCTCTTTGGAACACTTTCATATTCACTTTTGGCCACTTGATCCCAGAGTTGGAGTGGGGGGGAGAGGGTAAGGAGAAAGAAAAAAGAAAATTCTATAGCTTCAGGGACAAAAAAAAAAAAGAAGTACATTCAATTTAGAAAGACCTCTAATCTCTCGTTATACAGAACAGCTTTGTTAGATAAGATTAAAAATTTCATGAATGTCCCTTTTTATCCCCAGAGACCCCACAATTTGTACTAGCTATTGTCAGCAGCGGCAGGGCTTGATAACAGCTGGCTAGAGACATGACCACACAACAACACAACAGTAAGAACTAGGCAGCCGGGTTCATAAATCTTTAAAAAACCTATTCCCTCAGCAGAGCCATGAATATCTCATTGTCACAACCAAAGGGAGAATGCATTGTCTTCTAGCCAGCCCAAAACTGAACTTCAGCACTATCAAGCGCCCCAGTAGGAAACACTGGGTGCACATTGAGATGCTTTCTGTTGATTTCACTACCTTTTTTTTGTTGTTGCCTTAATTTATTGTACATGGATGTGGGTTTTTTTTTTTAATATGCTTTGGATTTTCCAAAAATCTGTAGGTTTTCCTTCCCTTTTAAATAAAGCATACAGTATTGTAATCCATCTTATTTAGTTATGTTTATATAGTTCCAGTTATGATAGAAGGGTATTTTTAAGCCCACAGTGGACCAGTTTTTGATGTTAGGTAGCACATTCCTTAATAGATAGTCTCACCAAAGTGAGAACTGGACCTTCTGGGAGTAAACCTGATTTCAAAGGGACTGCTTAGGAACAAAGCAAATGAATTAGCATGACAAAACCTGGTCCAAGTTCTTGAGATGCAAGCATGCCAGATTTCATTAATTTGGGCCAAATTCAAATGTTGGGTGTAGTTCTGCACCCTGGCTCCCTCCCCAGCAGTAGGATAAGTGTCTCAGCTTCAGGGGAAGCAGAATCAGCCCCAAGAAAATAAATATATAGTGGTCCCATAAGGGAATACGCAAGGTGAGTTGTAAGAGGTAGCGCTATAACTCCACTTAATATTAGAAGATGAAAGGAGGGAGTTGCTGTCGAGCCAAAACTAACACTTCCAAGACCTTATGCATATTGTGTTCTACAAAGGTCAGAAATGAGCCCAGATATGCGGGTTTGGCTGCAGGCATTCTGTAACATCAGAATATTTGGACCCTGTGTTGTTACCTCAGAGGCTTCCATTTTAGTGGAGCCAAATCCAAGAACAGGTTTGTTACAGTAGAATAAAACCTCATTGTGCTATACAAAATAACAAAAATGCCTTATGTGTGCGCATATATGCACACATCCAAGTTTGTTTTCCAAAGAAATTTAATTCCTGGAAGTACTCGTGAATCACAAAGCCTATTGATTATGAAAGCTACAATTAAAATACATGGACCTCATTTAAAAATAAGATATGGCTAATATTTAATTTTGTTTTCTTTCTTGGCAGCTCCGTCTCCAATTGCTTTGATACAAGCTAAGGAAATAACAAGGCATAGTGTTGCATTGGCGTGGCTGGAACCTGACAGGCCAAATGGAGTCATTTTGGAATATGAGGTCAAATATTATGAGAAGGTATTATTCAAAAAGGACAAATGAGGTTTTTTTTTTCCATTAGTTATTTGCCATATAGGATCCCATTATCAGGTCCAAATGAGTTTAGTTTTGTAATCATATCCAATTAGAGATTTTATATACTTGAACAGTTGTACTAAATAATAGCCTACATTCTACCCTAGCTGTATATTGGGGTGTGGGTTCTTTCTTCCTAGGAACAAAACTTTTACAGCCAGCATATTTATAATGAGAATAAATATAGCAGAGAAGTAGTGAGACATTAGCCTTACAACAAAGATAGAAGTGTAATAATGAAGTATATAACACTGTAATAATAAGATCTGTTTAAGTTGATAGCTTCTGCTTAGAGTGATGGTGTGGGTTGAAAGCTTTTAATAGAAAATAAGAAAAGGAAAATTACATTCTTCATCCTCTCCAAGTTACAGGGAGATGTTATTTCGACAAATAACTTGTCTCTCCTCAAGTACAAAGCTATGAAAAGAGCCATTTGCTTTCAAGGTTGTCTGCAAAATGAACAATTACTTTCTCTCTCTCTCTCTAATCTCTTATTTGCCTCCTTCATAAAGCCAGAAAAAAGCAACCGATTTTCATTTAAACTGGTTTGCACTTTCTGACAAAATTTTCAGCCAGAAAATAAGAATAGACTTTTAAGACAAGGAATTTCTGGCAGATGTGTCCCAAGGGTTTCTTGGATAGGTAGCTACTGGTTGGTTGGAAAAAGAGAGAAAGACAATAAAATGTTATTTGTTCATCAGTAGGCTTGTGAGATCATAGAGCTAACTACTTTTCAAAGTATTTCACTATTAAATTTAAATTTCTTAAATAATCACTGATACCTAAACACCAGATCTACATCTTTACTATCTTTTGTGGCTTTCCCCAAAATCTCTTTCAAAACCCAGTACTAATTAAGCATAACAACAAAAACTGTACAAGGATATTTTAAAGTTCCATTGCCATAAGGTGTCTCCTCAAAATAGATGCAACAGTAAATCAGGGATCCAGGATTCATTATGCAGTGAGGCATTTTGTGTGTTTTGTTGCTGTTAGGACCAAAATGAGCGCAGCTATCGCATTGTGAAAACAGCTACTAGGAACACAGACATCAAAGGCCTGAACCCTTTGACTTCATATGTGTTCCATGTTCGGGCCAGGACAGCAGCAGGATATGGGGACTTCAGCGGACCATTTGAATTCACCACTAATACAGGTAATAACATGGCCACTGTTGACAGAAGGCTGTCAGGACACACAATCCTCTCTCCCCCTCTCTCTCTTTCTCTCTCGTCATTTTTTTTCCAAAAGACTGAATTTGATTGAGCTGCTTCCTGAAGTTGCACTTCTTTCACTTCTGTGAATTGAACATCTGTATTGAGAATTTGAACAGCAATGCCACTTAAAAACATGGCTGTTGACTGCCATTTTTACTGTTGCTTGTAAAGAATGCTCTTTAATTCTGACTTGATAAACTTGATAGCTACTTGGATATGGTGCATACTTGCATACAAGATGCTTACAAAATCTTAATGAAAAATTATTGATATCTGGGTACAGGTATACTCAATAAATACTCTGAGGCCTGTTTTTCCATTGACTTGAGAGGGATTTTTATCTCCAATGTCCTCAAAATATAAATCTCATCTAGAAGAGAATAAATCCCTAGTCTGGTTTTGTAAAGTATCAATATCAATTGGTGAGGATTTCCATGCATTTTTTTCCTTTTGCAGACAGGTATGTTTGGATTATTCCATCTGTGGGTAGGTTCTGTCGTCTTAAAGTCAAAGTAATATATCCATTGCCCACAAAAATATGACTGAAGCGATTGCTTCCCAAGACAGTACCAGAAGAGGATATGACTAGACCTGTTTCTTTAACTTCTGTCATACTAGTCTGGGTATATCAGTTCAAGTCATGTCATTCTTTGTTAACAACACTCAGGCGTGGCTTGAAAAACTTAAAATGTGCAATTCACCAGGAAGAAGGGAAGATGTTTTAAAACAGCTTGTTCTGTCTGTATCCATGAGGAAATAAGCATCTGGTTCATTTTTAAAATATTTAAGTGGGAAGCAAATCAGTGGGCAATAAAATAGTTGTTATGCCCTTTGACTGAGCATTGAGGGCCAAAGGAGTGGGAGTCCTTGTTCTGTAGGAGTCCAGGTTCCCCAAATCATCATTGAACATAATGCCTTTAACTAATTGGGGCCTTCCTTGAAAATTGTGTCAAATGAATACATAGTGAAGGCTGGAGAGTTGCTTTGTCTAATTCTCTAAACTGCCTAAGCAAATCGGGAAGAAACACTGAGTGCTACCCAGGATGATTTTCTACTGTAGGTGGCTGTCTCGTAGCTGCTTAACACTAATGAATATCTTTGCTGTTTCTAGTTCCTTCCCCCATCATTGGCGATGGTACCAATCCCACAGTTCTTCTGGTCTCGGTGGCTGGCAGTGTTGTTCTTGTAGTCATTCTCATTGCTGCCTTTGTCATCAGCAGGAGGTAAGAACTTAAGCTTCTCTCCCCCTCTCCTTCTTTCATGAGGAAGCTTTTTGTCTCCTCCAAACAAAGCTGAATTCTTTGATTAGCATCATAAACAGTGCATTTGCATTATAAGACCTCTCCCATGTAGCTTTGATCTTCTCAACATTAGTACCACAGCAGCATGTAATGTAATGGTAATAGTTCCAGCATTATTTGTCCTTCAGATGCAAAGCTGATTCCAATACCTGAGGTTGAGAAGCCAGCCAACTGAAGATCTATAGACATTGTAATCTAATGTTGAGTTTAATGGGTAGGGGGTCAGTGAATCTTCTCAGATTGGGGAAAAGGGCAGTGTAATGGTGAAGTAAACTGCAGGGGGAACCACAGAAGTTCTTGCTTATGATTTTTTGTTTAGCCCTCAGATTAGTTCTTCTGTTGTGGGGAGAAAAGACACTAAAAAAGAAGCAACAACTAGTTACTCCATGCTATGAGTATAGGGGGAGTAATGTAGCAGGAAACATAATCAAAGCAGTTCTGGCCCTATGTTTCAGGGAGCATTCCCATTTCAAAATAGATCAACCTGACTGTTTTCTCTCACTATTAACCTGCGAGAGAGCTGAAAGTACCATTGCCACAAATCAAAACAGGAGAAAGAATGCAAGCTGTGCCACTCTCCATAGTAGTGTTTGATTGCATAAGCCATAAATGGGCACAACTTCCTCTTCATTTACTCTTTCACTTTAAATCATCTTAGAAAAGAGCAGTTAAATCAGTGTGATTATAATATCTGGTAAGTAGTCATGCATTGTAATGGCTTTCTGTGGGTGTTGAGCTCAAAGCATCCGTGCTGGCAAGAAGAAAGAGGAAAAGAACATATGAAAATGTAATGCAGAGAGACAGGTTTATTAAAAGCTATTGCAACAAAAAATAGCATCACGGAGCTTGATGACTTAATCTCCTCTCTGCTTTTATTGATCATTTTATTATTTAAGGCAGGATTGATAGCAGGAAACACTGGATTTCTAATTATGAGTTGCCACCTTGGAGAATTGAGCCTGTCGAGTTGCTCTGACATGATTCCTTCCCCTCCTCCCCCAATAAAGAAAATGTCACTTCCCAAGGCTGATAAACACTGCTTGGTGATTGGCCCTCAATGGATCACTTTTTAGAAAATGAAATGTCAACCTCTTGCCCTCATATTGATTCTCTTTAGTATTGGCCATAAAGCTGTCAAAGGAAAGGCTGCCTGGAGCCAGGTAGCTGACAGACTCACTGGTGCTGGTGTGTACTCAGCCAATTCTTCTCCCCACTCAGTCTGTCTGTTTAGTTATCTCTGCATAGACGTGCTTAAATTGGACAAAGAGAAGATAAAGAGCAAGCTGATAGTGAAGAGGAAAGGCTGGCCTAAGTTAGGTGACAGTGGGTTCAAAGATGTCCCCAGCAGGCTTCAGAGAGGCTGTGGAAGGGGAAAGGCATAGCAAAATAAGTGAAATATTAAGACAGTAAAATCTATGGTGGTTTTTTTGCAGAAAGTTCTGTGAATACCAGTTGTGCACTGCCTGCCTCACTATGTAGATTCCAGTAACTAGAAATATCACTAAAAGAATTCAGTTTGTAATGGTGGGTGCCTTAATAAGACATCTGAGCTGTGATCCACACTAGAAATTGAATATTGGAACTGTTATTTTATAATTTGGATTAATTAATAAATAAGGTTATTTTTTGGTTTTTGTTTTGTTTGTGTGTGATTTTTGCCAGACTAGTACAAGCCAGTTTAGATGCCGGCAGACGATGTTCTTTGGGTACATCCAATATTTTTTATTAAACCAACTGAGATAGTTGGAAAAATTCTTCTTTGCAAGCTTTTGGGTACAAACACCCTTTGTCAGGCTGAGGAAGTGTCTGCAGTTGGTTTATCCTCTTCCTGGGTGGAATAGGAAAGAAGCTAGAGGCCAGTATGGATGCAAGAAAGCCAGTCAGTGAAGATGTAAATTGAGGTAGTCGGTGGGTGAGAGGGAGGGGTGGGGGGATGAATATAGATGGTAAATAGTAGAGAGGTTACCTGGGGAGTTGGATGTTAGGCAGGTTATAATGTGTCATAAATTCAATGTCTATATTTCATAGAATCATAGAAAGTTAGGGTTGGAAGGGACCTCAGGAGGTCATCTAGTCCAACCCCCTGCTCAAAGGAGGACCATCCCCAACTAGATCATCCCAGCCAAAGCTTAGTTTAGCCAGCTTTTGAAAACCACCAAGGATGGAGCTTCCACTACCCCTCTGGGTAACCTGTTCCAGTGTTTTACTATCCTCCTGGTGAGAAAATTCTTTCTAACATCTGACCTAAACTTCCCTTGCTGCAACTTGAGACCTTTGCTCCTTGTTCTGTTATTTGCTGCCACTGAGAACAGTCTATCAGTCAGCAGTTCACAAACTGTGGTACATGTACCACCAGTGGTATGCAGATAACTTGCGAGTGGTACACAGAAGGTTGAGGGGAGGGGTGGAGCATGCACACACGCAGACACCCAGTCCAGCCTGCTGCAGGCAGCCAGGAACACAGCCCGGCCATGTGTGCAGCAGTGCCTAACATGTAAGTGTGTTGGGGGGAAGGGACATGGGGGGAGAAAAGAGGGGGGCAGATTGAGGTCCCCAAGGTGAGGGGGAGGGAGTAGGGAGAGGCAAGGACAAGAGTGAATGGGGCCCTGAAGGGGGAGGTGGTGGGATGGTGGGAGCCCGAGGTAGCTCGTCTGGGGTGGGGGGAGTCCCACCACTGCGCACTGCCTCCTGGCTTTGTGTGTGAGGCGGGGGTGGGTTGCCATTGTCTCGTGGCTCTGCACGATGTCGTATGCCTTCCATGCACTGGCTGCCCAGTGGTGGAAGACACATAGCTCCTGAGGTGCAGCGTCCAGTGTGCAGCAGCAGCTGCTTCTGTCCTGTACATAAATCAAGGTGGGGAGGGCAGGTGGCCCCCATGCCTACCCCAGGTTGCCCACTATTGGGAGCCCTCATGTGCCTCTGGAAGGGGCCAGGTCACGCCAGGAAAGGCTGTGGCAAGTGGGGCGGGGGTGCCCAGTGGCACCCGAGGTACGGCCTGGCTGGGTCTGCACTGCTCCACAAGGTTAAGGCAGGATGCCAGCCTCCGGGGAACTTTTGGCTGCAGGCTTAGCCTCCCTGCACACTGGGCACAGTGCAAGCAGGGTGGAACTGCCCCCATTGCAAGGGCCTGGCCACGGGAGCTCCCAGGAATAGCTGCTCTCCTGATCGCCATGAGTTTTCAAAGATGATGGCCAATGGCTCTGTAATCAGCCAGCTCCCTCAGCACCCTCAGGTGCATCCCATCTGGCCCCATAGACTTGTATATTTCCAGCTTGTCTAAATAGTTCCTAACCTGTTCTTTCACCACTGAGGGCTGTTCACCTTCTCCCGAAACTTTGCTGCCCAGTGCAGTAGTCTGGGAGCTGACCTTGCCTGTGAAGACTGAGGCAAAAAATGGGATTGAGCACATCCGCCTTTCTGCATCCTCTGTCACTAGGTTGCCTCTCCCATTCAGTAAGGGACTTTCACTTTCCCTGATCCTCCTGTTGCTACCAACATACTTGTAGAAATCCTTCTTGTTCCCCTTCGTGTCCTTTGCGATCTGCAATTCCAATTGTGCTTTGGCCTTCCTGACTTCATGCCTGAGCAATACTCTTCTTCTGTTCTTCCCTAGTTATTTTCACTTCTTATAAGCTTCCTTTTTGTGATTTATTTTACTGAAGAGTTCCCTGCTAAACCAAACTGGTCTTCTGCCATACTTGCTAGTCCTCCTGCTCATTGGGATGGTTTACTTCTGCACTCACAGTAGGGGTTCTTTAAAACAGTGTTTCCCAACCAGTGTGCCATCATACATGAATAGGTGTGCAGCAGAATTTGGGGGAGCTACGCCCCCATGTCTGTCTGTCCGCAGCAGCAGCAGGCAGGGGGCATGGCTCCAGCCAGTGATTCAAGTGCCACGCCACCTTTCCCCTCCGTCTCTCCACGTCCGGCCACTTGCCATCCCCCTCCACATCTGGTGTGCCACAATGTGTTTTTTTAATTCATGTAAGCGTGCCGTGAGGTGGAAAAGGTTGGGAAATGCTGCTTTAAAGTACAGCCAGCTCTCCTGGATTCCTCTCCCCCTCAGTCTGGCTTCCCAGGGGATCCTACCCATGAATTGCCTGAGTGAGTCTAAGTCTGCTTTTTCTGTTTTTCATTTACTCCATTATTTTTTGTATCTACTGGGTTGATGAAGTGAAGTTCGTAGGCTCTTTTTTGAAAGGTGTTTTGTAAATTCGAGGGTTTGTCCTGTATATTACAGCTTTCTTGGTGTGTTTAGGGTGATTGCTAGTTCTGTGTAGATATGTGTGTTGGTCCATGGGTTTCTTGTATATGGTGGTCTGTATTTTACCATTCTGGATAGCAATTGTCATGTCTGAAAAGGAAATGTTGGTCGTGGAGTATTCAAGAAAGAGTCTGATGCAGGGGTGATCAATGTTGAATTTCTGATGGAACTCAATCAGAGATTGCAGGTTTTCAGTCCAAATTATGAAGATGTCATCGATATATCTTAAGTATAGCAAGGGCTTGATGGTGCAGTCTTTGAGGAATTCTTCTTGTGGGTGGCTCATAAAAAGGTTGCCAAACTGGGACCATTTTAGTTCCTATAGCAGTGCCCATGGTCTTGAGGAAGTGTAGGTTATTGAAAATAAAGCTGTTATGCGTGAAGGTGAAGTGTATAAGTTCAGTAATATCTTTGGGTCTGTACTCTGAGTTGTAATCTTGCTCTTGTAGCTATGTTAACACAGGGTTGGATGCCATCCTGGTGTGGGGTGTTGGTATATAAGCTGGTAACACCCATAGTGGTTAAGAGGGTGTTGCTGGGAAGGTGGTTTATGTTTTTAAGTTTTCATAGAAAGTCTGTTGTGTATGTCATTTATACCAGTAAAGGTTATTTTGTTTACCAAACCATCTGTACTAAGAGGGTTTGCCAGCATAGGTATGTGGGATCAGAAAATACATTTAAGGTCCCCACATTCGAAAACTGGATTATTATTGTCATGTGTCACTGAGTTCTTCATGTCCTTACTTCAGAATTTGGAAACCAGAATTCACCTGCTATGCTATTTGTTTGGTTTGGTTTGGTTTATTTGTTTTAAGGATCCCCCTGTCTGCTTCCCTACAGGCAGCTCAAAAACATTATTCTGTTCAGTCGCTACGAGAGTTTGTGTTAACATGAGAATTAATCCACTTAAATGTTAGCTTAAACTTGCTTAGATTAAAACATACAAATTCATAGAGCAGAGGGCAGATGGCATCTTGAGTCTTTCTAAACAGTGGTTCCTAAAAGCATGCTTCTGATTTTTAGATTATTTCAAAGATAGCTTTTAAAGAGTACCTGGGAAACACTTGTTGTGAATATTTTATTTTAAGAAGGGGTTGGACAAAGGAAAATGACATCTTTACAGTTCTACACATTTGGTTAAGTGTCATATAAAAAAATCTCCTGGCTATTAGATTGCTTTAGCTTCTGCTATCTGAATTTGGTTGAATAGGTTTGTTCACCTCCTGCTAATGAATTTTAGGACAGTATATTACCTCAGTTTTAGCCTTGTACTTATGCACTGCAGTCCATATTTAATCAGAGCTGCTCTACCCTTTAGTTCTTATTTTGTTCATGAATGGTAAAGATGGCAGAAGCACTGCAATGGCAGGGAGAGCAACACATGGAGTGCATGCTGTTTCACCACAATACCCACTAATATCCCCTTTTGTTGTTTGTGGTGCAGGCCTATGTGGAAAGCCTACCCATTCTTTATCTCCAAGTCCCACCTGTAGGCTTGCCTGCATCTCTGACCCCTGTAGTTCCTGAAAGCTTCTGTATTCTTTCTCTGAACACCACCCCTTTTTAATCACCACCAGCAAAATCCCTATAATTATGGAATTCAAATCTGTGACAAAGGTCTCCTGTCATTCAGGTGAGCTGTCTGAGAATGTCAGTTCATGCCTAGCTCTCCTCCCTATGGCTTAGTGACTGAATAATGAGCTTCCAGGGGTTTTTTTACAGGGACAATAGTAGACCAAAGAGTCCCGCCCCAAGCCAAGGGGAAAAGGTCAGCAGGTGACAAAGGTAGAAGTTGGAATTAGGTAGTTAGTTTGGAAGGTATTATTAAAAGTTAATAAGCTACAATTACATTGTTTGAACAGTAATCTTTTTGTTTCCTTTTACCTGCCATACATCCTGGGGTTTGGGGGGTGGGGGTATTGTTAAATTAAGATTTAGGGTTTTGGTTTTGGGTTTTTGTTTTTTTTTCAAATAAGATAAAAAGGATTTTTAAAAAATCTAAAAATAATTTTTAACACTCGCTGTTCATTTCTCACATCTGCATTTGAATATTAATTAAAATTGGTGAGAGGGGTCATGCATAACATTTAGAATATCTTCTCCTGAACAGGAAGCTGTATGGTAATGGTTTATTTAACTGAAAGCATTCTATACATGCTCAGTAATAGTGGTGCTGACTTGTCCCATTTTGCCAAAGATCACTTCCTGCTGTGCTCATGTAGATGCCAGGCCAAATGTTTTGCTGATGTAGATCCTATGTAGCTCCCATTAATTTGTAGAAGTTGGGGAATTAACAGTGGGCTTAGTTCAGTTCACACTAGCATGGCTCACCCCTGAGCAACTGAAAAACTGCTTAAATTGTCGCTTGCATTCAGGGTGCATTTTCTGTAGTTTGAAGTGATTTGATTTTAATTCACTTTAACCAGTAAAAAAAAGAAAAATGTTCCCAGACATTTGTCATCCTTGGTGCCTGAACACAATTCCCACTGATGTTACTGAGAGTTGTCCTGAATCAAGGACAGTGGTTGGCTCTTAATATAGCTTGAATTTCCACCCTCCTCCCTCTCCATTTTAGTTATTTAGCATATAGTACACACAAGAACCCACGTAAAAAAAAAAAAAAAAAAAAA
>NW_017728995.1:51690684-51706774 GCF_001723915.1 Gavialis gangeticus
AAAAAAAAAAAAAAAAAAAAAAAAGGTTTCAAAGGCAAGCACTTAAAAGTTACGGGATGCCACAATGGCTGACAGCGAAAACAGTAGTTTTAGTAGGTTGTTGTTCTTTATAGGGGCAACCACAGCATTGGGAATGAGACACACTTTGCCACCAGATTTTGGCTGACAGCAAATAGTGAGATTAGGGAATACTAGGTTCCAAGGCTCTGGAACAGAGTGTTTATAGTGGCCACACCTCATTCTTCCCATCCTCCTCTTTTTGCCCTGTTCCCAACTTGTCCCTGTCCTATTTTACCCCTATATTGGCTCCTTATTCTGCTCCAGGGGTGGGCACAATATGGCCCATGGGCCAGATCCAGCCTGCCAGGCTGTTCTATCCAGCCTGCAGGGCCCCTAAAAATTTAGAAAATTAATATTTATCTCCCTGTCAAAGATGACAAGGCACCAGTGGCAGTAAGACCCAAGAGGAGCTGGTGGCAGGACCCAGCAGCCACAGCAGCAACACCCTCCAGGCCCTACCCCACTCCCAGCCCCCCAACCGAAAGCCTCTACATAGTAGAGGCTTTTAGTGTGGGACCTTGTGGATGTTCCCTGCCTCCCTTTGCCTGAGAGGGAAATTCAGCTAAAAACTGGGGGAGGCAGTGAAGCAGGGGACGACAGCAGGTGATTGCCCCAGTCCTCAGGGCTGGCCAGGTCCTGTAATGTAGCGATGTAGCTGGGAACCACATGGTGCCAAAGCAGCTGGTGGGCAGGGGGGGTGGGGAGGAGCAGTGGTGGTGGGCAGCAAAGTGGGAAAATGATGGCAGGTGGGGGGGACAAGTGGCATTGGTGGGGAGTGCAGTGACAGCTGGGTGGGACCTCAGGGCAGCACTGGTGCGCGGGGGCCAGGGCTGGCAGGGGCCCAGAGCGGGGTGGCAGGAGTGCGGGGCTGGCAGGAACTCTATGGAGCTGGGGTGGGCTGCACCAGCAGGGAGAGCGGGGAGCTGGCCCGGCTCTTCAGAGCCCCTGCCAGCCCAGGCCCTGTGCTCCTGCCGCTCCGCTTTGGGCCCCACTGACCCTGGCCCCCCGCACACCAGTGCAGGCCCCTGCACTCCCACCCAGCCTTCTGTTCTCTCTGCAAGTTTGTGTACAGAAAGTGTGACAGAAGGTCAGTGAGAATGTAAATTGGTGGAAATAAGGAAAACAATGGGTAGAGAAGGGAAGGACGAGGGGGAAAAATGAGTGAAAGAAAACTAAAAGTAAGCAAGGTAGACTCAAAGTAAATAGTTGGAAATTAGAAAAATGAAGGGGGGGAATGTAAATGGTAAGTTCAGGCATATACCTGGTGAATCAGATGTAAATTTGGTTTTTGTTTCCCTTTATACCTTTGGAGATGACATTAACACTAGGGGAGCACCAGTAAAAGATTTTTTTGAGCTGACACCGATGGCTGATTATTAACAAGCCATATTGGCTGATACTGAGCCGACTGCTGATGTGCAGCCTGACAGCTTGGAGAGCAGTGTCCGGCTGATAAGCCTGTTAGGGGGATGAGATGGAGGAGAGGGAAGGGAGGGGGCGATTGAGGCCCCCATGGTGAGGGAGGGAGTAGGGCTGGGCTGGGCCAGGGGCAGGTGTTGCACAGCCAGGGTGGGGGGGAAGGACATGGGATGGAGCCACAAGCAGCATATCCAGGGCATGCGGGTGTGGATGTGGGGGAGGCTTCCACCATTGTACACATCCCTGGGGGGGAGGCATGGGGTGGCACATGCACCCTGGATTTGTGCGCGAGGCAAGGGCAAGCTGTTGCTGCGGGCTGGGGCCAGCAGCAGCGGTGCTGGGAGGGAGGGGTTCAGGGGGTAGCTACAGTGAATTTTGAGGTGGCTCTAGCCCCCCTCCCAGCCCCACTCCCTCCCTAACCATGAGGACCTCGATCTGACCCTTTCCCCCAACAGACTTACCAGCTGGACACTGCTCCCCAAGCTACCTAGCTTCATTCCTGGCCCTGTCAGGCTGTGGCTGTGCACATGCACACAGCATTTATTGATGACATTATTGGTCACATCAGCCAAAAAAAGCTGATTGCCGATAATGTCAACTTTCTTTTTATCAGTGTCAATATGATATGGACTGATGTATCAGTGCACCTCTAATTAACACCTAAACCAGCATAAGGAATAGAGCTTCCTGCAGTTTTATAGGCATAAGTTCAGTCTTCAGCTGTTGCAAAAGGAACAGAGAATGCGGGTCCTGGCAGGTACAATAATTCAAGTCTCGGCAGGTCACAAGGACTGAGATCCTATCTGAGTAAGATATTATTTTTGAATTGCAGTGCTCTTTTTCATTCCAACAGACGCAGTAAGTACAGTAAAGCTAAGCAAGAGGCAGATGAGGAGAAACATCTGAATCAAGGTAAAAGGCAGTGGTGCTTGGGGTTTTTTTATTTGGTTCACAAAGCATGTGTTCCTATGCTTAGAAAATAAGGCATGACACTCTTGAGATGAATATTTTTGTTTTCCTTTTTGCTTTTCTTCATCAGAACTAAGCATCTTAGTAGCAGATAAATATGTGTGGCTAGAAACATTCAAAAACATTCACCCGTGGGATTTTGAAGGAATTATTCTAGAATCATTCTTTTTTCTGCATTATTCCTTCCCACTGAAAGGTTTTCATGACTTCTGCTTCTGGGTGATATTGACTAGCCATAATTTTCCCCACAACACATTTAACAGATGCTTCTGGCTGAATCAGAGAAGGTGCTTCAGAGGAAATGCATACCTTCCTGAAGACTGAATATGCTGTTGCTTCCATCATACAGGGTGTAGGGCAGGCTCAGAAGTCTGACCCCAAAATAGTAGTTAGGTGTATATTATTCTCTTGGTCCCCAAGGTGCAGCTAGCTAGTAGTACTGATAGTAATTAGTGCAATTCATTCACTGGCAGATGCCTGGGTTTTGGTTTTGTTTTGTTTTTTTGCAGCATGTAGGAAATAAAATGTTTTCTTAAAAAATCCCATTGGGAAATCTCTTTCTCTTTCTTCAGTCATTCTTAGCTTATGGTGGTTTTTTTTTTATACTTTCCTTGCTGTTGGATACCATTAAGATATCATTCTTATATGTTCTATGCTCAGCAGCGTGTAGATCAGCGACTTCAAATGAAACATTTTTGCCTTGCAGGTGTTAGAACATATGTGGATCCTTTCACATATGAGGATCCAAACCAAGCTGTGCGGGAATTTGCCAAAGAAATCGATGCCTCCTGTATAAAGATCGAAAAAGTCATAGGTGTGGGTAAGTTTCAGGACATCTGCATTTCTGTAGTAAATCTGGTTTTATAACACATAGCTTTATTGCTGTTTAGGTGCCCTGGGATCTAATTATCCTTAGCTTAACAACTCCTTAAAATAAATTGGCTTGTTCAGAAGAGCACTGACAATTTACATCTTGGCAACAGTCTCACATGTACCCGTGATTCATAGCTAAGTGTTTGGTCTTTCTCCTGCAGGTGAATTTGGTGAGGTATGCAGCGGACGTCTCAAAGTGCCAGGAAAAAGAGAGATCTGTGTTGCTATCAAGACTCTAAAAGCTGGCTACACTGACAAACAAAGGAGGGACTTCTTGAGTGAGGCCAGCATCATGGGACAGTTTGACCATCCCAACATCATCCACTTGGAAGGTGTTGTTACCAAATGTGAGTAGTCTGTTTCTATTACAAGGCCAATTTGGAAGTCATTGGGAAACTAAATCTCTTTAGGTTTTTCCCTGTGAAATGACAGATGGAGCAGATCCACTGATAGCTAATAGGAGGAAATCGGTGCAGGACAAGTCATTAATCTTCTTGTCAGCTATAAATGGGTTTATGGTTTCAACTGATACCCTATCTCCAGGCAGCTTGTGCAAGATTTTATTGGGAGAATTAATACTGCAGGGCTTTCCTTTTGGGCTATGCCAGGCGGGCATCTTTCAAATCTTTGCTAGATTGGGCTGATTGTAACAGGATAGGCAAAAGCAGATGGTTAGCAAAGCATTTTAAATACTTCTTCAAAACAAAACAATGCTACTATGTTGTATGTCTGAAGTACAAGGCACAGATGTATGGCTCAAGCCTTTGAAATAGTCTTTATTTTAGTATGCGACTTGCTTATGTGCTCTCTGATTTATGGGTGTGATAGCTTTGCTTCCATTTACAGTAACACCTGGTCGATCATTTTTTCAAAAGTCTATTAGTATTCATGAAGCCCGTGAACTCAGTAAGAATATGATGGAGCTCAACAGATGCCAAAACACACCTGTGAGACTTTTGTAGGTCCCACTTTGTAAAGGGCCACTGAGCAGAGGCAGTTGCTGTTTAACATGGCCCCTCTACAAAGGAATTGGCTAGCAGATCTGCTGAACATGCTGAAGGCTGCTATCCCTAAAGGATCCTGTACTTGTAGGGTGTTTGTTTTCTGTGTGGCACAGGTAGCCGGGTGAACTTCTGCGTCCCTTGTTGTTAATAGGAGTGATTTGTACATCTAATGTACTGTTCATCAATAAAGAATGCATGAACTCTGGATATTGCAGTAATATGGCTGATAAAGGAGCCCGTAATATAAGGAGCTCATATTAGAAATGAGTAAAAGTGATTTAAAAAACAGTAACAGTAAGAGAATAAAATTTCTGTCTTTTCAAAAGTAAAAATGGCAGTAACCCATCCAGTCCTGTCAGGCTGTTCGTGGGAAATGGATCTGTAGTTCTTCCATTTGTGCCTATGAAAAATCTCCCCCATTATGTTCTTACATTTTCTTCTGCATGGCTTTGCTGAGATAGTTAGTATAAAATGTCACCGTTTGCTTTTATTTAAAAGGCAAGCATCACTAGAGGAAAAAATATCTTCATAGTGTTATTACCTGTGGCTTACCAGGCATCCCTAAGTCCCTTAGTTCTTTTATTAAAAGATAATATTCTTTTTAAATATTTTTGCAGGTCTGTTTCCTTCAGAGTGTGTTTGCTGTAGACAGTGATTTTCACAGCACCTCTGAAACAGAAAGAGGAAACAGGGGGATCTTTTTATTAAAATCCCACCGAGGCCCTAAAAACCTGCGCTATTACAGCTGTAACAGTTATAAATGACTGTATCCATTTGCATAATGCAGTTGTCACTGAATTCAAATGATTTAAAATTTTCACCAAGGAGGTGGTAGCCTAACCCAGGGGCCTTGCTCCCAGTAGGCAGCACTTCTGCTCCAAGCCAGCCTGGATGCTTTAGAGCTGCTGCTGCTGCAGCTTGGTAAACAGGGCTACTTAAGAAGACATTCGTCTCAATTTCTCCTGCAGGTTTTCTGAACACTGTGATAAATGAATGCGTTTAATAAATGGAAAAATAAAATGCAAGATAAATTGTGGAGTTGGAGTGGGAAAGAGGGGCTGTGAGGAGAGAGGTGGAAAGTATGAATACATTAGTGGCTGCTAGTTGAGTACTTTAATAATTGACTAGATGATGGCAACTTGTCCTTCCACCCCCTCCCCCACTGTGAGCTTCTGTTCTCCCCTCTGGCTTCCCTGCTACTCAGGAAGTACCTGAGTAATGAAATTATGTGTTAATGCACTGAAAGAGAGTATCCCTTTCTTTTAGGTTGACATAGAGTCTTTTGATTGTGGAAGGTTAATTAAAACTTATTTAGACATATTTGTTCTGGCAGAGGACTTCAGTCACAGTTGCAAAGGGTAAATGAAATGGGAAAATATGCAGATTGGGTTAGAGTGGTTTTCATTCTTTCTGTTGAATACTAAGGTAGGTGATTTATCCAATGCAAAAGGTGAGAGGGAGAGTGATGTTTTATCTCAGCCCTTTCCTTTAAGGATGCAAATATTTGTTCAAAGCTTTTAAATACACAGACACACAATTATTTGTTTGTTCAAAACCCATGCTTTGTTCATGCAAATTGGATACATGATATCTAGCTACCTGACTTTCATTTCGTACCCATGCTAGTTTGCATGTGCAAATGTGCACAGGATCAAAACAAATGAGTGTTTTGGCATTGCTTGAAATGGCTGGAGATACAGGAATGGCATAAAGCCCACAGAGGCTTGATGGAGGCTGGCTGAACCTAAAACCAAAAAAAGATACACAATTCACAGTCTATTCATGTCCTTTAGCATATTGTTTTCTAATCAGAAAAGGGTTATTCCTGTAACGTGAACCTCCGACAGAATCACAAGGGGGAGGCAGCCTGGTGAGTGAAAAATGCGCTGACGTAGAAATAATTGTGGGAGATTTTCAGAGCCAAAATGTTTCACAGAAGGGCAGTTTTCATAGCCAATTGTTCTGAGAAGATCCTGCTGGTGAATAGAGCAAGCAAAAGTTGAATGTTTTTGATAGCTAAACTCTATCTTCATATTGAAAGCATCTGCAGCTTAGGTTGCAGATCTGTTGAACCTCCTTCCTCTTGTAAAATTCCCTTTTTCCAAGCTGCTTTTGTTAGTATAAATCCAAAAGCAAATGTTCTCTGGGATTGGAACCCCCCCGCCCCCACTCCATTTGGTAGAGCAGAGTTGGGAATAATGAGCCTTGGTTTCTGTGCCTGACTGCCACTAGCTGTAGCCAAAAGATCTGTGTCTGGTCAGGACCTAAACACCTTCAAGTTGTTTTCATCCAGCTGGGGCTAAGAGTTCTCATCTCCCTGTAGAATGCAGACAGCATCTCCCAAGCTGGGCTTTGTTATTTGACTCTTGACAAATCACTTAACTTCTGTACTCCTCACATGGCCCATCTTTAAAATGGGACAATAATATTAACCTCAATCCTGCAAACATTTACTGGCTGCTAAATTTTGATCATAATTAGTCCTTTAAATGGTTGACATTACTCACATGCTTAAAGTATAGCACATGCATCAATATTAACAAGATCAGTGCTTTTTCAAACAGGTAAAGATAATATCACACAATAAATATTTATATTTATCATCATCATGAGGCACAGGAGTGACTAGAAAAACAGTTCAGGAAAGTAAGACAGTATTTCTCTACTTCTCTAGACTTATCTGAAGTTTGTTTTCAGCAGGCATATCAACATGTACGCTTTAACATGCATAAAGGAAGTAGCCTGTTTTACTGCACATTGAAGTGTCATGTAAAATACCATGCAATTACACTAATGAGCAGTAAAATAGGCTACTGTGCATTAAGCATCACTTAAAAGATGTGCACTTTTGAATGCTCATTGTTGTAGTAGCTCACATTGGAGTTACTAAATTGAATAAGCATTAGGAAAGCACATTGATGCATGTGTACATGCACCCAGTGTGGAAAATTGGGTGTCACTTCTGCATTCAACCCTATGTGTGATGCAGTTCATTGAATCATTTGTCCTGTGGTTTATTTTATGAGGCACATGGATAAGACTAATTTACAAACAGTGAGATGCACAGAATATGGACACCAACTAGGCAAAGTCAAAGAGAAAGATTTGTTGTTTATTTTATTAATCTTGCTTGAATCAAGCTGTATTTGAATAATTTGTAACCACTGACAACTCTCCACCCCTAAAAGCCTTGAGTTTTCAGAAGAAGGAAAAGGAAGTGCATATTCTAGCAAACAATTAATTATCCTAAAGATTTTTCAAGTATGAACAGATCTGTCTGGGTCCCCCATTGCTTTCTTATTTAATGAGCAGTGATTTGGTCATATATTCCCTGGAGACTTCTGGCCCCTTCAGTTAAAGATATTATCAACAAGTTCCCGAAAGGGTTAATTTTCCAGATGGAGCTCTTAAATATTTCTTTTCCAGCTCACCACAGCTGAGGCATAAGCTCAGCGCTTTCAAAATTAAATTAGATTGTGCAAGACAGGTGTCTTGGCAGTAAAATCATGTGCAGCCCATTTTTATCTCATTAACATTGGTGTTCATCAAGGAATTGTGTTTTTTCTTTTTGCAAATTCTAGGTAAACCGGTAATGATCATAACTGAGTACATGGAAAATGGTTCCTTGGATGCCTTCCTCAGGGTATGTGTGACTACTTTATAAAAAACCCAAAAAGGTTTTACATGGGGAAATGCTTTCTGATTCTTTTTTTTGGTGGAGGGATACAGGAGATGTATTTGAAACTCAAGGATGTGCATACATGATAGATGCTTCCTGATTATTTTTTCTATTACTGTCAGTAGCTGGTGGAGGAATACAGAGGAGGTGAAACATTTAAAATAGTAGGGTCTTAAATAATCCATGTTTAATGGGGAACCATTTTGATTTATTTCATTTTTGAAAACTTTGCAATGCTGTAGATTAATTAAAACTGGATACATTCTATACATCATAGGAAACTGACAAAACCTCTAGGTTTGGATTTTGCTGGTGAATTATAGACCCAAGTCAGAAGACTAAGGAAATAGCATTGCATTTAATTGTAGTCAAGATGGGGATCTGGAGGTATGTTCTTTGCCAGTTTTAGCTGTGGCAATAATGTAGCTTTTAACTTAATACTATGAGATTTCCCCCCCCCCCCTTTCCTCATCTGCAGAAGAATGATGGCAGATTTACAGTAATCCAGTTGGTAGGGATGCTACGTGGCATTGGCTCTGGAATGAAGTATCTGTCTGACATGAGTTATGTGCATCGGGATCTAGCTGCCCGAAATATACTAGTCAACAGCAACTTGGTTTGCAAAGTATCTGATTTTGGCATGTCTCGTGTCCTGGAAGATGATCCTGAAGCAGCTTATACCACACGGGTAAGACAGAAAAGATTCTAGAGTTTTACTTTCCTGCTAATAAGGATTTGGGGGTCTTTGTTTTAAATAATATCAGGCATGCATGAAAGTCAGTATTTTTAAATAAAAATATACATTAGGATAGGTTCACATCTGGTCTTGTCAATTCCATTGGTTTCAAAGCACCTACCTACATCAGTCTACCTCACTGACGATCTGTCCCATTGTATTGGTTAGGTGCCAGCAGCATACTAGAAGTTGGTGACAGGTGTTTGAGGCCAGGCATTAATATTTTGATGCCTCATCCTGCAGTCAGTTGTGTAATTGGTCAATTTTACACAGGTCAATAGTCCCATTGAATTCTGTAGTCAAGTTGAAGAGGTTTTTTGTTTGTTTTTTTTAAAGTAAAGAATAAACTGTGGAAGAATGCAGCTGTCCTAAAACTATTTGTAAATTTGACTTTCATAGTTTCATAGTTGGTAGGGTCAGAAGGGATCTGAGCAGATCATCAAGTCTGACCCCCATTAAAAAAGATCAATTTTTGCATTGTTCCTTTTAAGTTGATGCTTCTGACAAATTTAAAAAGACAACCTACCATTCTAAAAAGTTTTACAGCACCACTGCAGTTAGTTTTAAAATCCAGGCTCTACTTTAGCCCTTCCAATTGCTAATCAAATATCTAAATTGCCCAAAGTTCTGTACCAGTAAGAAAAACTATTCTCCCTTTCAAGTCGGACACTATCCCGCCCAGTTAACACCGTTTGCACACTTTGTAAACAAGAAAAGCTTAAAGCATAATTAGAGCAGAGCACAGGCCCATCTTTAACTTGTTTTCCCATAACATCAAGTGTTTCAAGTGTATAAAGCTTTGCTATGTTCCTGAGTACTGCAAGAATCATAATCAGTTGAATTCACTGAACAATTTTGTTTAGAAAAAATGTTGAGGGCCAAATTCCCAAACTGGCAGTGGTGGGTAATGTCATCATCCTCCCTTTTTCCAGCTCAAAGGTTTAAACTTTTACCCAGGATTTGGGAGACCTGTCTTCAAGTCTTCCATCTGCTTAACAGGGTTTTGAACCCACTTATTAGTTCTGAGAAGAATACCAGATCATTGGTTTCTGCAATAGAATGCTTTCAGTCTGTATGAAGTCAGTAGATGAGATTAAGTGGAACAGGAACAAGACCCCATATCTCCTATCCCCTGCATGAGTATCATAGCCATTTGGATACTTAATTCCTCTGGCAGTTTTGTAAATCCAACCCTTCTTTTCCTATGCTTTAATTTACACGCGACCCAAAACAAAGTAAGAGAAGGGAATGTCTTATGTCAAATGAGATTACATTTTCCAGTGTAAACAAGAATAAACAAAAACAAATTGAATTAGGGTCAATCCAAAGCTAAATTATTTTTCATTTTTTCAGTTTAGCTGCCAAACCAAAAATCAGTTCCTTGCACTGTCCTACTCTGTGGTATTACTCAAATGGGGAAAAATAATGTGTGCTTTCATGCTTGCTAACACCAAGCCTTGAATGCCTAGAGGGCCTTTTGCAGCCCCTAGAATGGATTTTATTCTGATTGTGATTTAAAAACTTACCAACATGTGTGACACTTAAACAATTTATGACCTAGGTGCCCAATCAGTTACAAAGACCACTTATTCTGTGGTGATTTTCTGATTATTACTACTAGTATTTGAATGAATATATAATCATAATAAGTAAGGAACAGGGTTTAGCAGTGTACTGGTACAAATTTTCCTATTCCAGTTTAGCATGCTGCATGTTATAATGATGCAGATACCATAGTTCACAAAGCAGCTCTGACCATTACCAATACCTTTGTAATTAACATGCACTAAAAAAAAGTTAGTGTGTTTCTAAAGGCTTTTTATTGCTTATGTTTTGTTTTTAAATAGCTGCCATTCTCAATCTGTTCTATCTGGTGCCAGGATTGTTTGCAGAGCTCATTTTTTGCTGTTTAATCCCTGTACTCATCTTTTAATGAATTCAGAGTTCATTATAGGGAAGGATAAACTTATGTAGTATTAAATGCTGGCCAACACTGGTATTTCCCACTAATAAGGGAGAGAAGCTGAATCTCCAGCCTGGAAAGCTGTATTCAAGCAAATACAAGTTTAGACAAATATATAAGCATAGAATGGAAATCACTGAACAGCATCACTTTGAATGCAGTGAGTGCAAATATAGTACTATGTTTTTTCTCCGAGTAAGCTGCAACAAATCAATGTAATTTGCATTACAGTACAGTATCTTCATTTGGTGTCAGTAATGAAGTATCAGGAAAAAATTGGATAAGCTCCACTGTACTTAGCAGTTAAAAACATTGAATTTATTGACAACTTTTAAAATAACAAGTATATATAAACCATGTCCATACATCCAACAGAAAGAATGGAGTTTGTTCATGGTTAGAGTTGGTAGAGAGCATTATTAAAGCAGTTTTCTTGTTTTCAACAAAATTTGCATTCTTTTCCGTACCAGTATTCTAAATCAAGCATCGTATAGGATAGGGTGACAAAGAGATGCATTAAAACATATACACGTTCACACAGGACCTGATTGAAAGCACAGTGATGTCAACAGAAAGATTCCCATTGACTTCAAAAAGCTCTGCAATGGGCTGCCGTTAATCACTTGACAGCTGTACAAAAGACAGTAGACTAGACCTACGAAGACAAGATACACAGTTAGGAGCAGAAAGCGTGTCCAAAAACTGCAAAGACAAAAACGCAACAAAAATAACTTATGGAAAAAATGCACCTTTGACTTACTGTTTCATCTGGGGAATTACCTAAAGGAACCAAAATCTCCATTAAAAACACCTTGTACATTAGCATAAACAAAAGGAGAAATCTTTGGCCTGGGATCATTCAACTTAAGGCAAAATCAGATAAACAGGATGGAATTGAGCTCCTTTTTAAAACATTACCAAACTCCACTAGCCCAGTTCAGATGCCCAACTGCTTTTATTTGTGGAAGAGTTGTTTTTTTTTTTTCTTGAGTATAGTAAGAAAGCTGCTCTCTCTAACTGGTATCAAAAGTGTTGTAACCAGAGACTGCACTTAGTCCTCCTACACTGACCAGAGCAGCCTGAGGGCTGAGTTATCCGTTCACCTATGGGTCATGTATGAACTGGGATGTCATCCGTGGCAAAAAAAAACATAATATTTCATAAAGCTTCTTGGCTTACTCTCTTTTTTCCCTCAGAATACAGAAAAAATATTTATATCCCTGTTTTCCTGAAAGTGAACAAACGGGGCAGACAAGCAAAGCAAGAAAAAAATTGAATCCAGCAATAACAGCGTGCACATATTTGTTTTGTATACATATTCTATCACCTAAACCTTTTATAAACTCCTTGTTTTTCCCATTCTTCAGTGTAGGCCTTCTGTTAGAGGGCTGATAAAAATACATTTAACAATTTACTGGTTCCCATTCCTGTGACTAAAGAAAACAGATGGATGGTATTGCCTCCTATTTGGATTTGACAGTTTTATGGCAAAAAAGAGAATGACTGGCTTTTTAAAAATAAATTTGGAATCATCTCTCCAGCTCCATCTTGCCATTTTAAACCTAATATTAGAGCACAATGACATCCTCATAAAATGTAGGTCCAGTGATTTCCTGACTTCTGTTTTCTTCTATTTTTCACAGGGTGGCAAGATTCCCATCAGGTGGACTGCACCAGAAGCAATTGCCTACCGTAAATTTACATCAGCTAGTGATGTATGGAGCTATGGCATTGTAATGTGGGAAGTGATGTCATATGGAGAAAGACCTTACTGGGACATGTCCAATCAAGATGTGAGTTGCTTTCTGGCAGCTTTTCTTCTTCTACTTTTCTCTTAATATTTTGTTTACTTTCTTAGTGTGAGAATAAAACATTAGGCCTAAGTTTTGCAAAAGGATTGGCATGTGTGAACCCCAATTGTTCACATGTATCCTTTTCCAGAATGAGACCCTTATACAATTTTGTCTATATTCAATCAGGTCATTGCTTCATCAAGTCTGTTATTCTGTATCTAAAAGTGACCTTTGGCTGATCTATTGGTTCATTTACCACAAGTTTGTGAATTGCAAATATATTAGATTCTGGACTTAAGTGACAGACTCTTCTCTGAAATTGTGATAGACTGTCTTCCAGAAAACACAATAATGGCAAATCAAGAAAGGTTCTGTATCAGGAAAGCTCAAAAGCGTGTTTCAAAACCCCCTTAAAAGATAATGGGACTTCAGCACATATTTCAAGTTAAACACATGGGTTGAAGGTTTTCCTGAAAAAACATGTATATTATATACATCCATTTTCTTTTATACCTTCTGCAATTTGCTGTAATTTTTAGAAATAAGTAGGAAAGTGAAAAATGAAGGGGATTAGAATACATTCAAATTCAAATTTAAAAGATTGCAGAGATTAAGTTGAAAAGAAAAGGAAAGACACATTTTCATATTTATATTAAAACCTGAAGAAAAAAACACCTGAATTCAATATGGCCTCTAATTAGGAGCTAAACACTTTTGTTTGGATATATGTTTTTTAAAAAATACATAAAACTATATATGCAAGATACAATTGTGCCTGTCAGTCAAACCATCCTCTTGGCAATAGAATAGCTGCCCCTGGAGGACATTAAAAAGGAGCTTCGCTAAATGACCATTCTTAAATTATGCAAGCCCCATTTAACTATACCATCTGGACTACTTTGGCATATTCCAAGAGGGAGTACACACAATGACTATTATTTCAGGAGAGTTTTAATAATATTGCTAATAACGGCTTGTGCTAACAGCATTTTTGTTGATTTAAAAAAAAAGTATATCCCTGGTGAAAATGAGACATAGACTGGTCGTAATGTTTTTTTCCCCAAGGGATTTTTAGAAGATAAAGGAACAAGGAAAAGATAACTTGAATATTTGTTCACAGGAGTAGTTGAGTCACTTTATTAGTCATCCACTTTCTTACTCAGAGCTGAATATTTTCAAAGAGCATCTGCAGGTAGATGTCATCTAACTGAAAAATGGGGTTTCATTTTAATTTTCTTCTGATATAGAACTGCTCCTCTGGCATCCAGCCTTGCTCTCCTGTGTCAACAGGAAGTCAAGGATTTTCAAGAAAATAAAGCACCAGATGCACCTCAGAGATGTTCTGTTTTCATTAGTAATGATAGGTAATTCAGGCTAATACAGAAGTGAGTTTTCAGATGCCATCCTTGTCCTCTGGGTTAGTCGAGATTAAGAAAAAGTACACAGAGTAAATGAGCCTATGATGTGCTTATGTGTTTGGAAAATTGAATCAGATCCTAAAGGTCAAAATATTGCAAATACATTTTTGCGAAATACACAGATAATTACAGAGGTGTGGAAGAACAATGCAGAGATGAGGGGTGGATTGACATACTTTTCACTGGAATATATTAAAATATTTTAAGTGAATTTCATGTTTGTGAATAATGCTGGATTAGCAGCTACAGCCAGTTTTCTCCTTTGTTCACTGAATGAGCAAGCCTCTTTACGCTGTCCTCCCAATGCATCTTAGCCATGGTTTTGGAGAGACAAGAGTGAGGACTGCAGCATAATTTAGTCTCTACAACTGTTGATCTTTGTAAGTAGGCAACCGCTGATCCTCTGGATCATGTTGTACATGTAAGAGGTCTAATCAGGTGCCAGCTGAATCTGCTTGTACAGAGTCCTACAACCATCATATCAAGGCCTTCAACATGTACACCTAAGCACATACACCTAAACACCTAAGCACAAGCACATGCACACCTATGGAGGAGTAGAGGCTGCCCAAGATCTACCATCCCCCCTTTAGACTATGGAAACAGAATCCAAAGGCCAGAATTAGTTCAGATGTTCGATGCCTTGATGGTGTACCCACAAGGCAGTGGGGGCTAGGTTTTTGAAGTGCCCGATACTCAACTTACTCTGGAGGTTATAAAATTGTGGTATTTTATAGGAGCTACCCCACCATGAGTAGCCCCACCACATTACCTCCAGGCCCACCAGTCGGATGCAGTTTACAGTCATACCCAGGACTTAAGTTACACTATATATACTTCATAAGTAGTGTTGTGCATGCCCCTACAGTTACTCTGAATGCAGGTCTTCAGTAACAAGGGTGCATATTTTTACCAGCTGTGATGTGTCAAAGGCTTGTGATACAAGTATCTGCTAACTGAACTAGCTCAGGAGAAAGCACAGGGTATAGCTGGAGGGGTGGGGTGCTAGATAAACTCATCCACAAACTCTGAGAGCTTGAAGAGTAAAGGTATTGAGAACTCTAGCTAGGCATTCGCTCCAAGGTATAGTTCTCACAGCTGACAGAAATTCCCTCAGGGGAAATGAACATATTTGATCTTTGTAATGGGGCTGCTTCTCACATCTATCCAACATGGGCAGCAGATTAACTCAGGGCCACACTGTTTTCTCTTTCTCATATGATGTATCCTGATGTGTATTGTCTTTTAGCAGCTCATCAGTATGCTGTATCTTTGAAAATGTGCGTGCTTTGGAAGTTGTACCAAATGCAGATGTTGTTATATATTTATCCCCTCTCACAAGATTTAAATGCATGATATAGTCTTACCTTCAAAATTAAGCTTCAGTCCCCATGCACGCATATCTCTAAATGTGCTCATCCATTTATTTTAAATCTTTATCTCAAAAGAAAATAGCAATAGTAGCCCCATCAACAGTCTGAGCATGAGCATATTTTTTAACAATGTCTTCTTTAACTATAGATTTTTTTCCATGCCTAGGATAGTTTATATTCAGCTACTGTAACTTTACAATCTATGATGAGCTTTAACTTCTCTTTAATGTTGCTGTTCATAGGTTATTAAAGCCATTGAAGAAGGGTATCGACTGCCACCCCCAATGGATTGCCCCATCGCTCTCCATCAGCTGATGCTGGACTGTTGGCAGAAGGAACGTAGCGACAGGCCTAAATTTGGACAGATCGTCAACATGCTGGACAAACTCATCCGCAACCCCAACAGCTTGAAGAGGACAGGCGCAGAGAGCTCCAGGTCAGCCGTGCTTTTCTAACAGTGATATATGAGGGAATATATTGAAGGTGACAGGCAAGCTGTAACTCACGTAAACTTCTGTGATCAGGTTAAAGCATGCTTCACAGCTCTTGCCAGACTGCACAATTTTTTTTATCCAGTGGAAGATTGTTTCCCATTGAGGTTGCACTGACATTCCAGTTGACTGTACTATGGGGTCCAGATCCTCCTGGCTTTGCAAAAATAAAATACTGAATAAGTAAAGAAATTTTTTTATTCCATCGGCTCTGAACATTTCTATAACATAAATTGAAGTGCAGCATTGATGCAATCAAGTGCTGTTTTCTTGAGAAAACAAGGCATGCAGTGTCTTTTCCTTTTTTTTTTT
>NW_017728995.1:51707000-51716084 GCF_001723915.1 Gavialis gangeticus
TTTTTTTTTTTTTTTTTTTTCCCCTAATGAAAAAAGCTCGGAAAGGTCTGTCCCAGTATAGTGGAACTAACAAGAATAATGTGGTTTGCAGCAGGACAGTATACAAGTTTTATAAACCCTAGATTGGGATAGAATTTGCAAAAGCATTACAGTATAACAGCTAAAGCCTTGTGGGCAAAAAAAGGTGTGGATTAATTTTTATGTGTATTTGCATTTAATTTATTGATAACCAGTTTCATATCTCCATTGATCCCATGTTAGATTTTGTTTTGGTATATTTTTAGCAAGGCCTAGCTGGCATTTGAGGAGAAGGCAGAGTGGGAAGAAGATTTCAGCATTTTGGAAGAGATCTTTTTGGGGGGGCCAGATCCCTAAGCTAGTGTAAATTGGTGAAACTGTTAGTCGATGTAGCTTCAGTAGTATTCTCCAGCAGAAGGTCTCATCCTTTACTTTTGAGTATATTTGTATTCTTTTATAGCAAAGTGGATTTGCTTGCTGTAAGACGGGCTTCAAAGAAGAAGAAAATTAAGAGACACATAGAAAAAATATTTTTTAAATGATGATATGGTCCCTCAACAGAAAGGAAATTACAAAAATATCTACTCTGATGCTTAGAATGAGTCTCCTTGAACCAGTGAAGCAGTAACAGAGGCCAGACCATTCCTGATTCAGCCTCTGACAGATCAGCATCATGGAAAAAGCTGTTTTTCACTTTTAAATGAGAGGATCCCTTGGTGACTATTGCTTACCATTTACATTACCAAAGACAGGTTATTAGCCCTCCGAGGCCACTATCACCACACTTCTTCCAGATTGCCCTAATTGCAACTATAGCCTGGCAAGGGTATCCACCTCTGTGGGTTAAATAATTTAAGGAGAGAGTTATAATACCAACTGTTTAATCTCCTTCAACTTGATTTGATTCAAGCTCACAGATAATCATGTATAGTTAACATTTAGGCTAGGAAGAGACATTCAAAAAGCCAGAGTCTGAATTGACTAACCTGCAAAGATTGAACTGATTTGCAAGTGCACAGACATTCATGTTTAATTCTGAAAATTCAAGCACATGCCTGCAGTGGCTCAGGCTAGAACCTGGGGGCGCTAGAGCAGCCCTCCCTTCCCTTTGCAGCAGCTTCAAGGCTGAAGGGAAATTGATATGGGGTGCGGGGCTGGGCACGGCCAGGCCCCTGCAGGGGCTAAGTATGATTGTGGAGGGGTTTAAACCCCCACCCTGGCCTGTAGGGACCCCAGCCAGGCTGTGCCTGGAGGCATAGGGGGAAGAGCCTGTGTCAGGCTTGTCCCCAAGACCAGACACTGGCTGGGGCAGTACCTCAGGCAAAGTGGGGCAGGGGGTAGGGATTAAACTCCCCTGTCTCCGGGCAGGCACGGGACTCCAGTTGGGGACTGCCTAGTTGTCCCTCCTGATCTTGCTCCGGTGGACCTGCTGTCTACCCAGGGCTGGAGCTGCAGGGCTGAGCCCAGCCGGCTTGCAAGTGCTGCTGAGGGTGGAGGCAGAGGGGCCAACCCGGGCTAGGCCACTGGGCCAGGCCCTTCCTAGTGAGCTGCAGCTCGGGCTGGGACTGTGGTGGCTGCACAACTCCTCATGCCAGGCTGGGAAGGGCTGTCAAGGAGCCCCAGCCAGCTGGGCAGGGTCCACAGGGCCAGCCTGGGGGGACAGTGCCATTTCCAGCCCACTGGGACTGTGTGACACCTCAGCCCAGCAGCGCTGGTGGGGGCTGGCTGGGGAGCGGGCCTCCCGGATGAGCTCAGAGGCGCTGGCGAGCCCCAAGCCCAGCAGCAGCTGCCATGCCCCCTGCCCTGTGCAGCACCCTAGGCTGCAGGCACACAACCAGCTGTGGGCTAGCTAGGCTCAGTGGGGTGGGGTTTGACCCAAATAAGTTAAATCTGATCCTACATTCAACCAGGTTTATGTTAAACCAGTTTCAGCCATTCCTTCTCTCTGCATCACTAGTCCCATATGTAGATTTCTTTTCCACAGAGCATGAAATCGAAACAAAAATGAGCAAGTTTTTATGTATCGAGAATGACAATATATAATTACTATTACTTGCTTCGTGAAAAGGGGCTCTGGCTAGACTGCTATATAATATGATAAAAATGGTACCAGCCACTACTGACATGAACTCAGCCTTCTTGGACAATACATAACAACATGGCAGTGCACTTGCTTTTCATGCTGTGCAGTCTAAAATCAATACTAAGATGTTTACATATATGGTAGTAATTTACAGTGGCCTGATGAAAAACATTGCAATTTACAAAATACCTAAAATAATAAGCAAGCTATTAATAAGTGTGCTGAATTACTTTAAATGATTATTCCAAAATCTCTGCAAGGGAAAATGAGAAGCACATTCCACAGTGCAAACAAAGATTAAAGCTGCCATTATTCCCACCAATCTTAGCACACGTGCTGGTAAGGAATGGATTGATTAAAGAGAGGATTAACTTCCCGCTGTCCTGAGTTTGTTTGAATGCACTGAGCCTGCTTGCAAGCCTGGCTAGAAACCATGCTTGTCTGAATTCTCCCTGAATTTTGAACTTCAGTCCAGTCTGGCAGGTTGTGAGCTTACAGGCCCTAGGCTTATACTTCAGTAGTATTTCTATAGTTGCTGAGCTGAGGTCTGACTTATGCAGGATTGGCAAATGCTTGAATTGCTGTCTGTAGGATACAGACACAGTAGACTGAACATGGTGCAGCATTAAGGGCTCTTTTTCAGATCACAATGTAATAGAACGGTTTTGCATGAACTTCATTGTATCTGGGACTCAAATTAGAAACAGCACAATGGTGTGAGTTCTAGCTAAAAGTAACACTAGATACATGGGGTCAGATTCACTCTGAAATAAATTGGCCCATTATCTTATAAGTTTGTTAAATTTTCTGTTATTGATTCTGTTTTGTAATCCATGATCTTTGATATTTACAAGTCACGTGCAACTCCTCATCTGATTTGATTGCATAGCCTGTTTTGCTAGTTACTGAGCCTAATCAGTGTGGAGCCTGAACCCTGTCTTGTTACCCAACTAATGCTTGTTATCTGTCCCTGCATTTTCTGTTCGTAGGCCCAGCACTGCTCTTTTGGATCCAAGTTCTCCAGAATTCTCAGCTGTCGTTTCTGTTGGTGATTGGCTCCAAGCCATTAAAATGGAGCGATACAAGGATAATTTCACAGCTGCTGGCTATACCACTCTAGAGGCTGTGGTGCATATGAACCAGGAGTAAGTACTCAGTGATAGAACAAAAAATGGTAAATCTGGATTTAATTGGCCTCTTTTGCTTTGTGCTGCATATCATTATGCTCATTAAAACAATGGAATTCCTTTCATTTGGATGGAGTATAACTTTAAAATGCCTCCACAGTGCTTTCAGTTATTTAATTAAACATTTCTAGACAGCTGCCTTGCTTTTTGCAGTATTATTTGTGGTTGACTTCAATATTTTTCACTGGCTCAGCATTTGATACGAAGTTCTCAGCCCCCTGTTTCTTCTCTTCTTGTTTTGCACAGTGACCTAGCAAGAATTGGGATTACTGCTATTGCGCATCAGAACAAGCTTTTGAACAGCGTCCAAGCAATGCGGACCCAAATGCAACAGATGCACGGCAGAATGGTTCCCGTCTGAGCCAGTACTGAATAAACTTAAACTCTTGAAATTAGTTTACCTCATCCATGCACTTTAATTGAAGAACTGCACTTTTTTTACTTCGTCTCCTCGCCAGTTGAAATAAGGAACTGCAGTGTTGCTTGATGTACAGATTTACTGGAACTCTGGGGGGGAGCCTATGGAAATGACAAGCTGTCGTTTTAAACCAGACCTGGAACAAATTGTTTCTTGGAACATACTTCTCTGTTGTTCAGCGATATGTAAAATACATGTATCTATATAAATATAACATCACATTCAAGTTTTGATGCTGTGTTTGCTGCCAGATACTGTGCTTAGATAAAATTAACTCTTTCCTCAGTGACCCTTAGGATTACAACAATAGTATTTTATTTGTGGGCTATACCACAGTTGTGCATCTTTTACTGGAATGAAGAATAGGCCCAAGATGTTTTCTGCAGATTCAGTACTTCACCCATACCATGCAGAAACCTAAGTGAGAGTATCATTTGGCTGATCAGTGCCTCTCAGTCAGTGACTTACCTGTCTATGGGCTGAGACAGGAAACAGCCCACCTCATGGATTACTGGGCAGAACTGGACTTCTGGAGGGATTGGTTTTGGCTGTTGTTGTGCCATACTGTATCCTACCCTATAAGTCTTTTGTGAACAACTTGCTGACAGTCAGCTGTGACAATCTTGGCTGTGGAACTTTCAGGCTTTTTCCCCTTCCAAGGAGCAATCACTTTTGCCACATTGAAAAGGTCAGTGAAAGTACAGCCTCCATTGTACTTGTGGCATTTTTATTTCTTAAACAACAGTCTTTTGGCTTATTCATTCAGTGGAAAAATGCTTTAATCTGTATTATGTATGATTGTAGTTCCCACCTGCTTTAGATAAATTGATACTAGTTTCCCGGACTTAACAGTTCAATTATTTCCACTCTTTTGCATGTATTCATAACTGACAATGAAAGGCCTACTCCAAAGCTCAAGTTTAATGAATGAGTAACATTTTCGACTTTGCATTAAGGATGAGGAGCTAAAGAAGCAGGCCGGTATTGATGTGAAACCACTGATACTGGTTTTCCAGCCTTCTGGAAATCGATGCAGCCCAGTTGAGGTGAAAGCAATTGTAACAACCACTTTGGTCTTCTTTTAGATAGAAGCTCAGTTTTAGTTGTCACAGTGATGGTATTTTCTGATAGGAAATGGAACAAAGCATAATTATGCATCCATAGTTTTTTCCTTGCTTTTGTACCAGTGTGCTGTCATGTATGGCCATGTTGCAGAATGTCTCCATATTACACAATAGTGTTACTCAAGGAAATTGGACACTTCTGTTAGATCATAATAGATCTGGATGCATTAAGGCTCCAGTTTCACTGATTCTAAGGACTTTTTACACCATTCAGTTTGTATGAAGAGAACTTTAAGTGTCCTTAAATTACACTTACATGCCTTTTAAGATTTCTTTATGCATTGCCAGAATGGTGTAAAGCTGTGATTGGAAACCTTTTCAGCCTGTGGGCTGCAATGAACCAGTTCGGGTCAGAGGTGGGCGGGTATGAGAACCCAGTTGCTGCTGCCATTTTCCTGTGCCAGCGTAAGATAGTGGCTGCTGCTGCTGCAGCCCCTTGCTGCAGAGGCCCCATGTGTGCAGGCCAGATTAAATGGGTCTGACTTGCAGGTTGTAGGTTGGCAACCCCTGGTGTAGATGAGCAGGCCCATTTTTGGTTTGATGACGCTGGAGAACAGGACCTTCAGGACTCAGAATGTTTAGCCATTGCATTTCAGATGCAAATGAGCAGTTAAAGCTAGGTGAACTTCACATTTCTTCCACCGACACACCTTTATTCTGAAAAGCAGCTTGTTCCCAAATGCAGGAAGCTAAATTTGGATCCTGTCAAATCCTGACAGCTTAGTACAAACCCTTTTCTTTTTGCAATATTACTCATAAAAGCTTTTCAATTCAGGAGAAATTTGAGATTTATTTTAAAAAACTACTTAAACCGTCAGGTTTTAACACCGTTTTGCTAAAGCATGTAAAGCTGGATATTCATTTTAAAGATGTGACATTTCTACTTTACCAGCAAAAACCATTTGTTTCTTAAGTGCACATACATTTTTGGCTTCTTTCTGTAAACTCATTAGAGAAAGTCAAGACTGTCTTTTTTTAAATAAAAACAAAATGCGCACAATTTTCTGGCCAATTTGGAGAATTGTGTTGTTGACATCTTGTAACAATAGTTCAAAATACTTTTACCATTTTTCTTTTAAAATGAAAACTGAAGGCAGTTCAGATGCTAGATTTTTCAGTACTGCTATTCATGGCTATAACTTGATGGTGATCAAATGAGTAGCAAAAGGACATGAATATTATTTTAATGGGAGGAGGCAGGAGATTAAACAAATAATAACTGCAGTGCATTCAGGAAACATATTTATAGTATGCAATTATTAGCTAGAAGAGAGCATGTGTGCAGCAAAATGGGCAGTGGAAATTGGAGTTTAAAAGAAAAATGGTGGTATTCCCTTATTTAAAACATACCAGTTTTATTTATTCCAGTATCTTGAGACAGGCAAAGTAGTGAGAACAATCACACTGATATGTAGCTTGCTGATTTAAGCATTCATGGTTCTTTTTCAAGAATAGAATTTCTACGAAGATCTTTGCATTGGGAAAACACCAGTGTATCAATTATGCTGCAAAGAAAAGGGAGCTTCTTAGTAAAAAATGTTACAAAAGGAGTTCATTTAACTAACCTGCCCCAATAAAACTTAGAAGATTTTTTATTTGTTGACAAGGTTTTTCAGAGAAAATTTAATAAACATTTTTGTCATTACGAGAAAGTTGCAACTAATTATACAAATGTTTTTCTTTATTGGAATTGTTAAATGTTTCATTATGAAGTAGAAATCAGTCTTCTTGTGCCTGCAAGGAAATACACAGTTGTTTTGCTATATCCCTTTTGCATGTGTGTATATACCCACACAGACACCCATACAGAAATACTTTGAGACATTTTGTAGCTCGTTAGGGGCAAATTAAATTGCCACTAATTCAGTCAACAAAGATGCTTGTGAATTCCAAGATGGCTTCACTGGCAAGTTGTCTGCATTTATACACTTGAATTGCACCTCTTTTGGGACAAGGCTGTATTTTGTCCATTTGAAAGCCCTTTTCCCTACCTGCAAAAAATGCTATTGAATCCATTGCACTATGTCACCCAGTTAAGCTGACTGAAAATAAGTCCAGGATCTTTAATCTTATCCACTGTCACTACCACCAGGATATTGCTACTTAAAACTCTGTTGTTAGGAAAGGTCATAGCAGGTCAGGCCCACAAGGAAATAAGAGTTGCTTCTTTGTATCATTTCTGTACATGCACATAAAACACACATACACACACAGCATTGAACTGCATGTGTTCTCCAGCAGATATAAACTATTTATATAACCTTTCTTCCTGGAACTGGTTCCTCCCAATGAGGTCTCTCAGTAATTTTTTTTTGAAGATGAATATCCGTGATTGTGGAAGTCACAATGACATCCTTTTGGCTAGAAGAGTTGGTGCTTGATCAACTTCTTGTTAATACTAATGCTTCTGAACGCTGTAGACAGAAATCAATTACTCAGAAATACTACATCTTTAAAGTACCTTTCCTTATTAAAATATTTAACTTGTTTGATGAACCCAAATACGGACTTCCTGCTTAAGCATAGAAAATTCTGTTTAAAAAATGTAATTGTGTTCTTGTGCAAAGTGACCAGTCCCCAAACAGTTCCCAACTAAACCCTGCCAGTGGTAGAGCTAGCTTGCCCAAAGGAAAGATGCAGCAGCACTTCCGTTAGAAAATCTAAATGGCTGCCATGTCAGTTAACGTAATTGTGTTGCCTGGTATTTTGCATGTGGTTTAATGGGTTGGTGTTTCCCTTTTTTCAGGGAAAAGAGGTTCCGCTTCCAATAGCCCTTCCTATTGATCATATTGACCATGGAAGAACATAAAGACCAGCCTCGAGGCCTTCCAGATTCCACAAGCACAGCTTCAACAGCACTGATTCTGGAGAACACAGACACTGAATAAGCAACATCAGTCCCTGGAGAGTGTGACTCTTAATTTCTTTTTTTTTTCTTTTGGCATTGAAACAATACAAAATGATGCTAAGATTCAGCATCTGTTCTCCAGTTGTCACTTGAAGAATGTACTGTATCAAAGCCCTGCAGACTTCTTTTTTTTTTTTTCTCTCTTCCTTCTGATGGTTTTATTTATATATTTTGAGGGGGTTTTTTTCCTCTGTACGTCATTGATGCATCCTGTATAAGTGCAAGTGACCGAGCTCTACAGGTATTAATTACTGTGGACACCAGGTCAGGTGCCACAACACAGAACCCAGTTCACATGAGCTGCCTGTATATGTTGATGAAGTGACATTTTACACAAAATGTGCCACTGCAGTGATATAAATATATTTTTCCCTAGAGTGGATAATGAACTTATCTCTTCTGAATTGTGTGTGTGTTCGCGCGTGTGTGTTTGCGTGTATGTCACCTTAAGTAGAACTTCCTCTGAAAGTGCCGAAAGCATCTCTGGGACCTCTGGATTCCATTCATTCCTAGCTGAAGAATTATATGAAAGAGCAGGCCTATAGCTGGTGTCTGCAGTGGTAGTAAGAAATCACAAAAATGTTTACATTTCTGTATTTGTAAATGTCTTTTGTAGCTGCCACGCTAACCTTAATGACTAGTCCGGCAGCCAGGAACAGGGGCACTTTCACTTTAGTTGTGGAGGGATAAATTATATGATCCATAAGGGCAATTTAAAAGATTTCCATCAATATCACTTATTCTTATCAAAGTCTGTTCAAAAAGACCAGTTTCTTGATGAAAAGATAAGGAAGCTGATGCCTGTTTCTATCTGTTGGTAACCCTGAACTGAACTCTTAAGTAGCCTTTCTTTTCTGCAAATAGGATTTTAAAGACTTGTTGAATGAGAAAAAATATATGCAATTCTTACCCATTCATAGAATCACATTGTTCATTGTACCAGCTGGAAGAACGTAGTGTCCTGTAGCTGGCAGTGAAACACTTTGTTTTCTCCCAGCATGATCATGGAACAAAAATGCGAGGGACATTTAAGATTACAGTGATAAGCAAAAGGGTTGGAAAATTAGTCATGTTCCTAGAATCTGTAACTAAAGGCTAGGAGAATTGATGTAGAAGCTAATTGTTATGGCCCAAGAAATAGGCTAACAACGTACCAGTACTACCTAGAAAAAATTATTGAGTTTCAAAAATTCACTGTAAAATATTCATGAAGTTGAGTTGTATGCTAGGCTCTGGGGAAAGTGCTGCCATTCCACATTTTGAACTGAGCAGCTGATATGCTCAACCCTCCTGGTTGTAAAGAACTGATGATGTCTACTGAGGTGGCAGTACAGCACAGCAAACTA
>NW_017728995.1:51716311-51724212 GCF_001723915.1 Gavialis gangeticus
GGGGGAAATGGATGAGCCACGTTAAAAGAATGTGCAACATTCAGTGGTGCCATACAGTGGTGTCTCCAGCTTTTTTCTATTTCCTGCTCCTTTCCTGGCCATTTTTAATTCATTATTAATAATTGTAGTTGGTCTCATGAACAAAAAAATAAAGGTCAATATAGTGGGGAGGGAAGAGTGGGGCAAGTTAATGTAGCCATGCTGAAGGCATAAACCAGACAGAACTAGTAGGGAGCCAGGAGGCAGGAGCTGTGTTGCAAACCCAGCAGATGCACATTGCAGTCAAGTGGTACAAATGGAGCTTGGGTTAGAGTATAAATTACTACAGAGTCTGCTTCCATTTTATCCTCATTACAGAAGATGTCATCAACAGGACTCTGGCATGAAAGCCTCTGTATAAGAAGACATTGTTCTGCTCACCACACCACCAATTGATGTTTGTCCAGGTTTCTTGCTGTACTAACTTTGTGATGGATCTATGTACTAAAAATATATATGTATAGAAAACAAAAGGCTGGTTTTCAACCAGTAAACAGGACTTAAAAAGCAGTATTTTATTTTATGTGACATTTTCATAACCAGAAAAAAAAACATTCTGAAATACTAATCAGACAAATAAAAAGAGAGGGCATTTATTTTTTTGTATCACTGCAAGTATGTTGGAATACAAAAGGACTGTGGTTAAAATTAGAATGTATGAGGCATATTATAATTTAGTTCATACTGAAAAAAAATCTAACAGCATTTCTTGAGTCATGAATTTGAATGATCTCTGGGTTAGACACATAGATTTTTCTATTTTGTTTTAATTTGTAATTTTTCCCCTCCATGAATTTAGGTACACATAACTTATGTCATTTATTTATGGTCTTTTATACCTAGTTTGTAAAATTGTAAAATAGCAAACAATGCAAAGGTTTGCATTTGAGAACAATAAAGTAGTTGCTGTACAAACCTCATATATGGTCTTTGTTAATTATTGCTACCATTTATTATTTATTCTCTACTGAGAGTAGTCAGTACCACTATAAAACAGAGGAAAACTCTTGGTCCCCATCTCCCGAGTGGCTATATTTCTGTACTGAATTTAACACAAATGCACTCACTCCATTCATTTTTGAGACTGTAATTCCCACATGATTTTCAACATTACTGTAAGGTGTTTCTTAACATTGTAGAAGATGGTGCAGTGGGCAGAAGTGCTGCAGTCATCTTTCTTTTGCTACTATCCCCAGTTTTACTGGAGGAGGGTTAGCAATGTGAGTGGGGACTTCTGCCTGAATAAGGAGTGCATATGCATATCTATTATGTATATTGTTGCATAATAGATATGCTCCCTTTTCCCAAGTTCTTTCATGGTTGCATCTAGTCATGCTGCTATCTAGTCTAAGAGGCAGAAATCCTAGCCCCCATTTACGTTAGTTGGGGCAGAATTTCATCCATAATGTGGGAACAGTATCTAGGCAATTCTCAACTTACTGAGTCACTACCCATCGATGAACACTATTATTAACTCATTTGCTACATTTGTAGGGTAAAAAGTAGATTCTGTGACAAGGACTTGAGAGACATGGAAAAAAAGAGGAAGAAAGGAAAGGAAAAGGGGGAAAGAGGAAAAAGAAATTAGGAATTGAGGAATGCAGTGCAGAGAAAATGGCAGAGGGTAAGGCTGTGGGGGCTGTGAGCTTTTCTGCAATGGAAAGTGTCCAAGCCAAGTTGAGTCCGATGGACAAGGAGGTATCATTTCCATGTGTTAAAACTACTGTTGAAATCTTTGGGAACTCGTTTTGAGTGCTATTGTCTGATTTTTTTTTTTTTTTTTCATCACAAGTATATACTGAAAAGAGCTTTGCATTTAACTCTTGGAATTGAGTCAAGTCTCCCACCTTCATTAATACAAACAAACCTTGCTGAAGGGTATAGCTGTATAGTCGTAAGTATCAAGTTTTGAAATGCACAGACTTTCTGGAACCACAATTTACAATCCACTCAGGGTTGACTTAATCATCCTGGGTAGGGAAGTTACATTCTATATGCATTTCATATGTCCCATGGAAAATGAGGTGGTTCTTCTGAAAATTTACTCCTCAATATTTATTTAACGTCTGTCCTCTACATTTGGAAAACATACTGGGCCAAATTCATTCTGGATAAAACTCTGCTGATGTTAGTGGAATTGCAGCATCCTTTATATGCAGTACAATGTTGCATTTTAAGAGGCTGTGCACTGTGAGCATTTGTAATTGATAGAGAAAACTGAGCAACTGGATGCTCTATTATTTATTTATCATTCTCTCTAAAGAGAGACACTGCACTGACTAGAAGACATGAAGTAAGATTTACAAAATCTTTTGAGGTTTTTGGAATTTGTTTTAGTTTTGCATTGTAATCAAAATAAATCCTTCAAGATTTTTAACAAATTGTATTGTGTCAGAAATGTCTGTTTTGGATCAAAAGCTCAGCGTTTCTCTCTCCCTGCCTCCTGAAAGTCCACTTTGCATCTGAAACTGATCTGATTAAAACTTTCAGTAAAATGAAGAAACAGTCATAAAAAAACATGACTTATCTTGAGATGCCAGGGCCATTCTGGTCATATTTAAAAAAAACAAAACAAAATGGATTTTGACAATTACAGAAAATGCACATGATACTATAAATCAACAATGTGATTAAAACTGGAGCTACATTTGAGGCCTTGACCTCGGTTATTTTACCCTTTCCCTTTTAAGGAAGTACCCTTGGGCCATTGACTGATTCTATATTGAATGGGAAATGGACCTCTGACATATCTTATTTCTGGCAGTGGGCTTGAACATAATTCTTTGTTTATCGCAGCCTTCTAGAAACTTATATGAATATGCACAAGTTTTCCTTTAAAATAAAATTAAAACCTAAAGCATTCCATCCCAATCAACTTAGTAAAACATACATTTTACATGCACAGATGGGGAAAGTAACCACAGGAATACTCTGCAGCAATTTGCTTTAATATGTATATAAGGCATGCATTATATACATAATAGATAAGGGTCAATTATACCCTGTTAAACTGGTGTGGATTACTAGCTTGTAACCAGACTGACATCATGTAATGAGATCCATGTTTTTGTAGTGTTTTGCTACTTATTCATGATTCTGTTCCATAAAACACACTGTATAAAATGGCTCAAAGTGGCTCATGTACTTCAGAGCCAGCATTCAGTGCTGTTCAGCTTTTGAAGATTATTTCATGTCAAACATATTGCACTGATCAACAAAACAAGAACACTCAGAGCCTGAATCTCATTTCACTTCAAGCAAGGCATCAAGGGTCAGATTTTTAAAGGTATTCAGGCACTGCAGACATGAGATATTTAGGCCCAGATTTTCAAGATATAGGCATTGCTTTGCTGAGTGGAGCAATCAATGCCTAACCACATGTAGGCCCATAGGCAGCAGAAGGCTGGGTCCCCAAACTTAGCCCCCCAAATTAATTTTGCGGTGGCTGGTGGCAGTAGCAGCACCACAGCTCCATCATCCCACAGTGCCCGGTGCCACTCAGCACCACCACCACCACTGTGCCCCGCTACTGCAGTGCTATGTCCGGTGCCCCCACCATGTGCCAGCTCCACAGCAGCCTTCAGCTCCCCAAATAATATTTTCTCCTGCTGCTACCATGCAGGCCTTCTACCTAACTGAATGTACAGCCCTGATTGATATGTCCCCTGGCTGCTTAAGGTTCTTACTGAGTGCCTGGGAACAGGTAAAGTGTCCAAGAAAGGGAATTTCAGAAGCTATCTGGGAAGGGCACCAACTAAGCTAGCCAGGAGCAAAATGCAGGTGAGAGGAGGAGGAAGGGTGGGTTTAAGCACCTAAGTGGCTGACCTAGTATACCTGACTGATAGGCACCTCTCTCTAGCCTTCATCTACTTAACATCTTCAGCTACAAACCTTCTCCTGGAGTTAAGCTTTTACATATCTGACTTTAAGTAGCCCATGTCCTAGCAGCCAAACCATCTCTCATTTCTCCTCTCTCCCCTAAATATATTTAGTATCTCTTTCATGTTCTCTTTACATTTCTCTGTGTCCTAGCTGTCCTGCATATAAATGATGGATTGCTCCACCAACAGAGGGAAATCTGCATTCAGTCTTCATAGTCTGGCAAATAACAGGTTTTTGTTGCCCTGTGATCATGCCTGGCTAGTGAGACATTCTGCACAACTTAAGGTTTCTATTTCAGAACTACTAGGACTTCAGCTTTTGACGTAAGGCTCTTCTTGGTTTGGCATCAAGACTTAAGACTACTTCTCAGTACCAGCTGGGAGAAATGTAGGTGCTTTAATCTTAGTTGGCATCTATGTGGCAATTTTTAAAAAGTCTGTGTCCCCACATGGTGGGGGTTCATCTTCCTGTTTAGCTATCCTTTTAAAAATAATGCCTAGTTAGAGTTTTGGGAATGACTAAGTACAAAACACCAGCTGAAAGATGTCTTCAGAAGTGCTAATCTGCATACCTTCAAAAGTCAGGTCCTGCAAGCATAGATTAGTGATAAAAATATGCATTGAACAGTCAATGGTTATCCCTCAGAGATAGATAAGCATTAAAATATTTAGAAAATAATAGTTTGCAGCATTTACCATATTCCAAATCTAGTTCAGGATTTTCAAATCAATAATTTGATGTTTTTTGCCTTTGGGCTATGTCTGTGCTGATAGGTTCAATTTTAATTTTGTTATCATTCCACTGTATACCCATATGTTAAATCCCAACCCTAGTAGTTTCTCTACCAGATTTATTTAAGTGCATTTAGAACTCATCTACTTGCCTCTATCCTGAAATACAAGAAGTCTCCCAGCACCAATCCCACAATTCCCTGTTTCTGACTTCTTGCCTTTCCATACTCAATTTCCTTTCTCTGCTACCTGTAAGTAGAAAGCAGTCTATAGATGTCTTCCTAGAAGAGATCTATAAGGTAACTTGGGATACTTTGTAGTGCTATGCTCAAGGAATGAGAAGCCACAATCTGCATGTGCTACAAGGTATGCTATAGATACCTGCGGCTCTCTGGCTTTGACTGAAAGGAAACTCAGGGTTGATGAATAACTTCTGATTTTTTGCATATTTAGAATGTTTTGAGCAATTATTGCCTTATTAGTGCCTCATTATTTTGCTGCACATATATTACAGCCACACATCTCAGCTGGAATACTTAAGAAAAGGGTTTCACTTTTTGTTTTGTGAGGTTATAACGAATTATAAGTATTAAACAGCTGTCTCTTTCCAGTTTTGTGTTGGCTACCCTTCGTTCATGTTTTTTGTCTCTTATTCGGAATTAAAATTAATCCATCATATTGATTCTTTTCCTTCCTAGTTAAAAAGGCTGCTGACTTTCTTTAAGCATAACATCAAACTTAATTCAGCATCTGATGTTGATATAAGAAATTACAGGTAAGGTAATTAAACTGGTCCTTCATGTGATGCACGCTGACTGCAAAGGAGCCACATTGATTTACACCAGCTAAGAACCTGGTCCTTCAGCAATAAATTATGCAAAAGTGTTATTATCACCTTTTATTTTTTTTTAAAATGAAAATAGATTAAAAATTTGGAAAAAATATCACAGTAGCAATTGAGTGTTCAAGCTGCAATTCTTCAGTTGTTTGATGTATTTTATGGGGCCTTCACACAAACTTTAAGTACTCATGCAGTATCTCGGTAGGTTTAAATATATTGGTATCTAACATGTGACAGGTTTTTGAAAGGTCATAGAAATCCTCTCTTTTTTTCTAACAGATTCCCTCTCGGGTTCATCTGGTGACTGCAGATGGATTTTTTATTTGGCCAATGGGCTAGAATTGCAGCTTTTGATCCTTAGAGATCTCGGTGTCATTTCTAAGAACTGTCTTAGAATGTTTTGCTATCATTATTGCGGGGCACCCATGCTTTTCATCAGCATTGGATCTCTACTGTATTGCAGAGGGGGAAATTAGCAGAGGTTGCAGGGGTGGGGGGAGGTCAGGTTTTTTTGTTCCTTTTCTTTAAATAAACCTTGTATCGTTAAATGAGTTTCAAGCTTGGGTAGAAAACCAGGTGTATGTGAACAATTACCTAACAAATGAAACATGTAGCAGACTGTTCAGTTATGCTTGGAGAGCCAAAGTAAATGATTGAGCCATAATACAGGTCTTTAGTTGATCCACAGACTGTTCACAGAGGACAAGGCAACCTAATAACCCAACTGTTGTTTTTCAAAATTATTGGTGCTTGAAGTTTTAGATGATATACCCATGATGCTGCTGTTTCACTTCTTGTGGTTCATCCTGCTGATGGATATACATTTCCATCTGCAATGGAAATGTTGGCAGGTGAGCCTACTTTGGTAATGATTATCAGATATCCTAAGTAAACACCTCTACTCTCCCTGAACCTGAGTGTATCACTAGAATGACCAGTACGTGCTGTAGTAACGAATTCAAGCTTTTCTCTCCCACCTCCTCTTTAATGCAGCTCTCCTTTCAGTTTTCATCTAATTTTGTTCTTTATGCTGTGAGTCTTTCTTTTGCTGAGCTGTATAAGTCCCCTTGAAAGCTACTTCAAACTTGCTTTGAGCTGTAGATGCGATTAGTTTTGGAGTTCATTTTTCATCCAGATCTGATTGAACCTTTCACTAGCTTTTTTTAATTGGTTTGGAAAGTGGGTGGAGTTGAAACAACAACAGAAATCAATTGTTAACTGCTAACTCCAGTTAGCATCAAGTACCTGAATACTTCAGTGGATTGACTGCAGGACTTCTTTGGAGTAACTGTTTTTATACTAATGAAGTTTTGGTAGCTGTTTTAGTTTTGGAAATTACTTGTAAGTTGCATGGTAAACCTATGTTTGAACTGAACTGAATTACATTAATATTTGAATTGGATAAAGTATGGGTGAACTGGTACTCAGCTGTACCAGATTGGAACTGGCATTTTTTACTTGTCATAATCAACGTACTTTGAACACTTAAGAACTACTTTTATGGATCCTTTGAGAAGTCTCTGTACTTCCTTAGACAGTAAATGTCCTGGAATAATGTCCAGCAGCATCTGTCCAGTAAAGCTTTCAGAGAAAGAAAGAGGAAAAAAATCTTCATTTTTCTCCCATATGGGCACATCTGCATGTTGTTTCAGAGATGTGGGTAGGGAGTTGGTGCAATCTTGAGTATTTCAGATTTATGGGTCAAGGTAGTGCTGTACTAATTTTAAAAAATCTGCCTCAAGGGTAATGAATCAGAAGCCAAAGGGCTAGCTTCTGACTGCAATGACATTGAAGCAACTACAGATGGGGATGAATGTGAAAGGCAACCCCCTGTTCTTTTCCTGGTGGGGATCTACCACACGGCTCAATGGGAACAACGGGTGAGGTATTCTTAGAGGTCTACCTGGATCTATCATTTTTGCAAGCACTAGCTATGTAGGTACCCTAAACTAGCTACTGCTCTGGATGGTGCTCATCCCCGTTTCCCTAGGCAGAGAGAAATTGTGGGTGATTAGGGAATAGATAGACAGATCTAAGAGACAGAGTATGAGCATTTTGGTGTGTGTCTTGGCTCCTGGAGGTTACTCAGTACAGTGTTAGGCTATTATGCTATAGGCTTGGTTATAAGCACATGCTCATGCGGATTGGTATGCTTAAGGTTAAGAAGATATTGAAAGGTGATGGACAGGTTAGTATTTTAAAGGCTGTGATCTACCCTTAGTTACATGGGGGGAATTCAATAATTTTGGTAGCATTACATTGGCCCTTATCTGCTGTTTCAGTGAAAATAACACAGCAAAATTGTCTTAGTCTAACTTGAACAATCATATGTTTGTAGTATTTTTAGCTATTATTATGCAAATATGCAAATTTGCAACCTACTAGTTCTAGTATATTGGCTGGTATGA
>NW_017728995.1:51729212-51737892 GCF_001723915.1 Gavialis gangeticus
TGAACAATCATATGTTTGTAGTATTTTTAGCTATTATTATGCAAATATGCAAATTTGCAACCTACTAGTTCTAGTATATTGGCTGGGATGAGCACTGAAGCAGGCAAGGCTTCAACTACCTTTGGGTGAATGAATAATTAGCTTAAATTTTGACTTGATGGGGTGGGGGAGAATTAACCTTTTAAAAAGTGCTGTTTGAAAAGGGGAACAACTTTGGGAAAAAGGCCCATTAAATAAGTCTTGCTTGTTTGATAATATTCAGACTGAACATATGAGACCTACTTCTAACCTGCACTAAGCTGGCGTTTACCTCAGCCCAAAGAACTTACTGATCTACTTCAGCAGGCCTTTGTGCAAATGCTGGGCTATTTGATGAACTGTAGGGAAGACACTTTTTTTCCTCTTTTGCTGAAGTCATTTGCTACATTCATAGTCTTACAGGAATGTTTTTGATTGGGTCAGTGGATCAGTGATGAGCTAGTGACCTTTTCAACGGGTGCATCTACATGTGCAATTAAGGAATCTGGATAAGCTCTGGTGCAGCTCATAGCAGTCAGCTGCTCCTGAGCATAGCATCTTCATGTGTACCTGGGACTGTAGCTCTTTGAGCCGGGGCAGGGCAGCCCAGGGCTGGTATATATTTTGTGGGGGTCAGCCCCAGGGTCTGGGTGCCAGCATCACGCAGTGGAGGGGCTGGCTGGGACATGAGGGTGCTGAAGTGCAGGGCTGGGCAGCAAACAGCCCCCACACTTTTGCACTCTCATGCCCTAGCCAGCCTTAGCCACTGTCTACACGAGCACTTTGTTGTAGTTAATTACTATCTTACAGCAGAGTACTGTCCCCAATAGTACTATGTTACAGCAGAGTTAATCTACTTTGCACTAATACCAGTGCTTGCGTAGGCTATGACTCTTTACTGCAGAGCTAATTAGTCAGCTCTGTATTAAAGGCACATGTGTAGATACACCCAGTGTAAGCATTTCCTGCCTCCAGTTAGCAACTCATTTGTCTCTGTAGGTGTTGATGCCACAGTCCCCTAGTTTTTTAATTAGAACGGGGTGAGAGACAGTGTCAAAGGTCTTCCTAAAGTCCAGAAAGACTACATCCACTGCTACCCCTGCGCCTAAGGATTTTGTGACCTGGTCATAGAAGGCCACCAGGCCTTTAGCTCTGGCCCATCATGCAGTCTAGTCCTTGGTCACTAATCTCTGTCATCTGGCTTTACTACATAAGGAGAGTTGGTAGTTCTTTCTGTTAAGCCTTGAAGAGGACGTCTGACATGCCTATGGCATGTAGCGGGATCTGTAATTGTTTTTGGAGCCAAGACTCCATTGACAGTAGCCATTAACCTGCTGCAGCATAGCAATATTATTAATGGATATGTTTCTGTCATATTCTCTGCTGGCTCTAAGGAGTTGTCTACAGAGCACAATGCAGTGCCACACAGAGGATCTCAACCAATCTCTGAAGGATCTAATTCAGATATTAGGGGTAGCATGGGCACATTCACATTAGTGTGGCATTCCACCCAGGCTAATGTACTTTGCTTCTCAGCAAGTCTAATTAGTCAGGGCAAAGTGGCATGCCTACCACTGCTATACTTGAGGTAGTTCAGGCATATCTGCAAAGCACTGCATTGTATCATTGTTATCATAGCCACCATACTGTATTACTAACCTCTACTGGAAATGTGTTAGGAGAAGGTAAGCTCTGAAGAAGACAAGATTTGACATTCTATTTGGTAACTGGTATGTCGGTACCCCAGCTAAAGCTCTGGGTTGCCATTTATTTACAGAATAGCAGACAGCAAGCAAGTGTGGTTTAAATAAGAAACACTTGCAAAATCATGCAAATTTTATATGTGTGTGTGTCTGTGTATTAATTGAAAGCAGGGGCAAAGACTTTAACTTACAGTTTTTGAGTTTATGGAAAATAATAGAGGATGCATTCACCTGTTTTAATTTTTCTTAAAGTTAATTGGTAGCAAGCATCCAGCTAACTAGTAAAAACCTCTGCTTGTTCAAAATGGAAGAAGAAAAATGTAAGAGGAACCATTTTGTATTCCAGAGGTATATGAGACTAAAGCTGGAACCAAGCACGCCCAGAGTCATTGGCATTATGAACAGGGCTTGCATGTGTGGGCTTTCAACAGAGCAAACAGAAATTCACATTACTTAACCAATAGGTATACTGTGTTCAGGTACAGATACAGGATGCATCATAAAAATGTTAATTGCCCTGAATAGTTTCATGATTAGTGCAAACAATGATGTCTCTTAGGGTTCGCACTGCTTCAGCCATTTATAAAACTAAAGCAAATTCCTGATACAGACAAGGCCCCACTCACTCCAATCACAGCCTGTCCAATAAAAGATTTTTTTTAAATTGTTTTTTACTGCTTCTCCCTCCCTCCCACTCTCACCTTATAATAATTTTCATTTTTCCAGGAAACAGGTAATTTTCCTATTTCTCATTTGTGGTTGGTTTCTTTGGATTCCATCACTAAATTCCTCTCATCCTTCTCTCTGAAATTGCCACTGGGCTAGGAGCTTCCATTTTCACAGATCCTGAATACATCACACTTTATTTGCAAATGTGCACTGGTTAAACAGCTAGAAGTTCACATTTATCACGTGGCTGCTTACAAATGTGAGTGGGGGGGAGAAATAGCGCTTTATTTTCAGCTTGGTACACTCCTGTGCCAAATGCAGCACATGTTCAGCAGAGGCATCACATCAGTTTGACCTGGCTCGCCCAACCTCTGTATAAATCGCATGCTTCAGCGGGCCTTTTTGGCGCTTTTATCTAACAGTTTCATCAGCTGTTAGATAAAAGCGCCAAAAAGGCCCGCTGAAGCACGCAATCTATACAGACGTTGGGCGAGCCGTGTCAAACTGACATGATGCCTCTTCCAGTAAAATGCTTGCCTCCCATCCCAACGCCTGTCAGTAGTCTGTGTTTTTTTTTCTCTTGCTCTTTCTCTGAGGGGGAGAGAGGCATTAAGAATCTGTATGTAATGCAAAAAGAAACGTACTTAATAAACATGTTTCAGTTACTAGATAAAGTAAAAAGAACAGGAAGCAAAGAAGACACAAGGCACTTGGATGTATTGGAATGCATCCTCAGGCTTTGGAAACAGAAAACAGTTGTTGAACATAGCGTGATCATGAATACTACCATTTCTGTGCTCCATGTGCTGTTTCAATATTATGTTTAGCCGTGTGTGTGTGCGCGTGCGTGCGTGCGTGCACCTAATGGCACATGATATGCTGTGCTAGTTTGTAATGAGAGCTTGGGTCTTAGCTCTGAAGGATGCCCGAGATGGATGGTAGCAACTCCAATGCTATGGTGGTGGGTGTGGATAGATAGATCAGACTTTTAAATATCCAAGCAGTGGTTTTATTTTTCCTTACAGCTAATTCCAGAGTTGGAACAGGATTTTTGGAATGTATATAATACTTTCAGCTTTTATACCAATCTCTGGCAGTTTAGGATGAAATCTGAAGTTGGATGGGAGTCGGCATGTCATCTCTTGCCAGGGCTCTCGTACCTTTCTTCTGGCATAGTAGGTACTGGGCCCTGTAAGAGATGGCATACTAGACTTGATGTGGATCCTGTGTTTGATCCAGCATGTCATTTTGGATATGGGACCAGATATGGCTTTGATACAATATAGCAGTTCTCAAGGGACCAATTTCACATTCTGGCTTTTAGGGAAAAGTGAAATAGCCTGTGTTTGCTATGCATCAATATTTTTGCTTTAAGTTGCCGTTATGTTGTGATGTAATAAATTGCATCATCTTTAGGACAGTACATGTTCAATGAACACTGATTTTAATGGAGTAACAGCAGTGATAAATCTGGCCCATTGTGTGAAATATAGGAAAAAGCCCATATGTAGTAGTGTTCAGAGATGTGTTTTTTATGAGACCTAGGTTCAATGTTATTGCTCTAGTCAAATCACAACAGTGTTCATGTCCCCAAGGTGACTAATCTAATTATGAGGAGAGATTTTTGTTATGCTGCATTGTTCCTAGTTGAAATATTAGCATTGTATTGATTAATCCAGCTTGCTTCTGATTTATTCACGTTTTATTTATTGAGGCTCAAATTTATGTCAATACAAATAATGAAATTCTTTCTGCTTCTATTAACAAGGGTTTTCCATGGATTTATAGATTTACATTTTAAATCACAGCTACATGTTAGTTTCGCTCATAATCTATAGTAATCTTATTATTTACAGCAGAAAGGGTATGTGAAAATTCATAGCCAAGAAACTAGAGGTCCTAGTCAGGAGTGATTTTTATCCATGTGAAGTTCAATTTCATATACATTTTGTGGAAAGATTATCCAATATTCTTGTTCCCTAAATAATACCCATGATCAGTAGTCATCTGTGAGATTTATTTCTTATGTAGTAGAGCACAGGACTGGTGGGGGATTACAGCTATGACCATGGAAAATTCACATGGTTTTTGAAAGCATTTTCTTGTTATTAGTTTGTGGGGGTTTTTAACCATCCTGTGCTGTGCTCTGAGGCTTGAGTACTAGTGAAATCAAATTAAAATAGCTGAGTTTCAGTTGCTTGTATATTTGCAAATTTATATTCATTGAAAAGATAACCCTTTTTCTGCTTTTAAATCATATGTAATTCAAACCAGATTACTACAAATGTATTTCTGAAGTCTTCCTGAACAGTTTTTGCCCTTTTTATGAACAGTTTGCTTTGATTTTTTGCTATTTGTTGTTTAGTGTGTGTGACTATGCAACTGAGTTTTATACAGTATTTTTTTCAGCTGTCTGATTGGGTGACTAAAATTGCCATGAACAGTCCAGTTCTCTTTCTAAGAGCCAGACTTTTGCCCCATTTGGCTGTCTTTTGTCACTGGAAGTGAAAAGCAGAGTTAAAGCTGGCTTAAACAGTCACCAGAAGATTTCTTGGCATAGACTGGCCTATAGCTGATGCAGCTTGTCTTGCACTACATCATTACAGGCCTGAAGAGGGAGTGAGTGCTAGGGAGCCACTGCAAGGTGATTTTAGAAATCAGAGCAGCCTTGAGCTATCTTTATACAAATATATCTTTATTTCTTTATAAAAGATGTTTGGCTTGCCACTTTCTCCACACTTTACACTGGGCTGGGCAAAGTTTGTCTGGATTTATAACTGGTGCCCCCAAGTTGAGCTGTATGAAGTTAGTAGTAAAAGCAAGATTGAGGAAGAGGGAAATTTAATTCAAAGTGATTGATTATGAAATGCAGAAATTTTAAGGAACAGTGAATTTTAAACGTTTTTTTTCTTGACATTGTGACAAGGATAAATTGCACAAGGATAAATCACAAATTAAAAATGCTCAATCTCTATCTTATCTGAAAAATTAAAAACACACCACTAATTATCATTAAACAAATCTAAGAATGAGAAATCTGTTGCTCGTTAAGAGTCCACCATGTGAACAATTTATGTGATACAATTTTGAGATCAGAACAAAGATGAAGTGCGGATGTTTGTAATACATTACATATGTCTTCCCATGCACATTTGATTTTTGTGTCGGCAATCTGTACTGTTGTTTCATTTGATTTCTATAAAAAATCCTCAAATCCTTCCTTACTGAAGATGAGGAGATTAATTAAAAAAAAATATAAAAACAGACAAAAGTAAAACATGTTCCTGACAGAAGAACAAATGTATGGATTTAGCTTCGTTATTTTTTAGTAAGCAAATATCTTTAAGGCTTCAGTCAATTCTACAGTTATAGAGTGGTAAGAGCTGAGAGTTGGGGGAGAGCAAGAAGGACATAGAATTTGTTTGGTAGGGAAGAATAATTTTGGATACTGCTTTTTAAAGAGAAGAAAAGGGCTATGTTCTCAGGTAGTGTTAACCAGTATTCAAAACTCAATAGAACTATGCTGATTGACATCACCGTAGACTCAGCAGGGAAATTCGGGCCACAGTGGAAGTTTTGTCATTGTCATACAAGAGGACGTGATTTTATACACACACAATTTTTATGACACGCCCAGTGTGCTATCAGTTTTCTCTTATGTCCGAAGAACCAATCACAGCTCCCGCTTCCTTATGGGGAGGCTTCAGTTTTTTTTATGAATGAGATAGAAAGGCAGAATTGGTTTGCTGAAGCAGGGAACTAGGGGAAAGGGGCGGGGGGACTTTACAAAAATGTAATTCTCAGCAATGTATAATTTTCCATTGAATTTCTTGCAAAACTAGTGAGTCTGCAGGTTTTCAAATTAAAAACAGGTAAAATTGTGGTTTCGGTTTTTGGGGAAACCTCCACACATGAAGAATGTGAATTCCTGTAAGACAAAATTGAAGAGTTTTTATCAGCCCATCTTGTAAAGTCCAGTAAAGGTCTATTTTTCCCCCACAGGGGTAAAAATTAGCGGTAGAGCAAATGTGTCCCAGTTAGAGTCCAGTGAAGTTGACATAGTGACACCAGAAATGACAGAGCCAACTGATTCCTCTAGATTATCAGGATTTACTGACTGGAGAGAGAGTGTGTGATCTGTGCAAATTTATGCCTGATATGGTGCATGTGGGATAGGCCTCCTCTAAACCATCTGTATGCAACTCCTGGTCCTGGTTTGGCTAGAGAACAGAATAGATCATAGATGCTATTTAGAGCAATCCCAGATAAAACAGGCCAATTTGATCTATGATGAAATTAAAGCTCTGGGTAAAAAACTCTACTAAACTTGAATATTTTTTCTTGTTATTTCTACCTGTAGTACTGAAAGTATCAGAAAGAAGTATATGCTCAGTAACCATTGTTGTTTTGATTCTGGCAAAACCACAACCATAGTTTGGTTTTTCCATAACCAAGCCCATCCCCCCACTTTGTTGTGTTTTGTTTGTTTTTATAGGTTCATGGGTTCTGTATACAATAGTTACACTTTCCCTCTACTTCACACGAGAGGGTTAAAATAAACTCTTCGTAAATAATTCTCCCCTTGCTCCTCATACAACAGGTGGGATAGAATAAAGAACATCAAGGCTCCTCGCCACCATCCAGATGGATACAAAACTAGGGAAAACTCTCTATGGAGCGCTGCAAAAGTACAGATATTGGCAGGAAAGAACTACTCATTATCATAGCTTAAAAAATTGAAGGAACTTGAGGTCCCAAAATGAGGACACTTGTAATTCTAGTCCAGTTTACAACATATGTTTTCTAGTAGGCACCACTCTGTTATGAAAAGAGGTGGTTGAAAAAATGGGGGGAAACGTTCACAGAAATGTCATTGTTCTGTCTTGGCTCTGAAAAAGTTCACCTATCCATATCTGGGAATTTTGTGAAGTTTGTAATGGGCATAGCACAGGCCCTGCAAATGGGCTTAGTCTGTGGTAGGGAGGACATACAGCAGAGACAGTGCTTCCTTGTGCTGCTTCCCCCCTACTTAATGCACCTGCCCCAGGACTAGCCTTTGTCGAGCTGTATGTATGACTGTATTATCACCTCTTATGGACATCTTGTGATCTAATCTAAAACAGCTCTGTTGTCCCTGGGGGCTGTAAATACAGCTAACCTTAGACATAGGAATAGAAAGCAACACATAGTTCAAGCTGCCAAAATGCTTAAGAGGAGTGGAGTCCACTCAATACCCAATTGTCATGGAATTTAATAAGAACTAGCAAACAGCCAGAGTCAAAAGGCTGTCACAGAGGGCAGCTGGGTATGTTGATATTTCTCATGGTTCTCTTACTTATCTGGCTCCAGAGAAATGGCTCACCAAATGCTTCAAGGATTGGTACAGCTATCAATTCTAGTAAATAGCTGAAGCCAACTTAATTTTGGCCAGCTTAGGGGAGTCGAAGAATACCATCACATCACTTCGCAGCGTCTTCATTGCTCTGCACATAGAGACACTTCATAAATCCATGCTGTTCTCTCTCCCTCTTATCTGAATTGCAATGCAGTTATTAAACAAATTGTGAGTCTATTTCTATCCTTTTTAATACTTTGAAAACTGCACAATATAAGGCTTAATAAAAGCTCAATGCTCCAAAACTGCTCTTAGAATTGAAAATATGACTACATCAAAAGTCTTTACAAGGGCAGGATTTTAATGGCTGAATAATACGCTGGAACGAAGAAGTAATTTCTTCTCAAATACTGGGATGAATTATTTATGCTTTGACAACATTATGTGTCTCTAAAGCAGCTTTTAGTTATTCGCCTATTCGAGGCTACAGCTGATCTTGCTGCCCACTCTTGTAATTACATTAACCTCTTGACACTACATGACAAGCTTTTCCTGTGAACTGCGATCAATAGCCCATAACTGCTACCTATTTAATAGGGCCATGGTTACATTTCAGTTCAGATATAATTAGCTCTTTCCCCCCTTCATTTTTTAACAGATTGTGGGGGGTGGGGGAATGATTTTGTTTCTTTAAAAATTTGAACAACATAAAGGTTGTTAAGGGAAAGGATAAAAGCATTCAAATCACAATATAAGTGAGTAATATGTTCCCTGGGTTTCTGTTCAAAATATGCAGCCCTTCCATTAGTCCACATCTGCATTTAAATGGAACTGGAAACCATGGCATATGAGGACTTGTAGGAATCAATTACCGGGGCTTTGGCACAGGTGGGCAAGGCTGTGACTTGATACAGTTGAAGTGCACATGTATAATGGAATAAACTAAGTTCATTTT
>NW_017728995.1:51738075-51743931 GCF_001723915.1 Gavialis gangeticus
CCCCCCCCCCCCCCCCCCCCCCCCCGGTTCTAATACAGACACTTTCTGATGGGTGGTTTTATTTAGCTAACTAAGTCAGGGTTTAGAAGTTAATGAGTATTACTAATTGAGCTTTCTCAAATGAATAATGTTATTGTATTTATCCTCATTTTCTTTGTGTGTTGGCCTGACTGAAGTGGTCCTTGACTAGACATTTTTGGGTATGTATGTGATAGGTAAAATCTGAGCTCTTTATCTCTGTTTTAAAGGAAATTACCTTTCTAGTGGCCTAGGAATAACTCTTATCCTGTGGTCTAGGAGGATTTTGTTGCTCCATCACTGTGCCCAAGTCACACCAGGGAAAACGTCATTTATACACTTATTCCATTAGGTCTTGCTTATGAACTTTCACGTACCACTTTGCAAAATGGCTCTTGGGAACCAAAGGTGTTTCTGAGCACTCTATACTGGTGTTTGTTTTAATAAGAGAGGATGATTATTTGTCATGGAGTTTAATAATACTATCTAGGCCAGATGGCAGAAGACTTGCATGGATAATGAAAGGAAGATGAACATATAGGCTAAATACAGACATTCAAAAAGCCCAAGCCTGAATTGAATAAATCTTTGCAGGTTAGACTAACCTGCATAGATTGAACCAATTTGCAAGTGAACAGACGTTTACTTTTGATTCCAGAAATGCAGACACATGCCTGCAGTGGCTCAGGCCAGAAGCCAGGGGGCCTCTGGAGTGACCCCTCCTTTCTCTATCATAGTGGTCAAGGGAAGCTGAGCTGAGTTGGGGAGGGGGGCAGGCCAGGCCCCAGAAAGCCAAGTATGATTGGGGAGGGGTTTAAACCCTCACTCTGGCCTGCGGGGACCCCACCCTGGGTGTGTGTGGAGGGGGAGGGGAGAAAGCAGCTTTTGCCAGGCTTTTCAGATGGGCAGTGTGGAGGAGCATGGCCAGACCATGGCCCCTGGCTTGCATCAAGCAGCAAGAGCAGGGGCATGGCCAGACTGTCCCCCCCACCCCCAGCCCTGTGGCAGGAGAGGGGGAGAGCCCTGCCTGCTGCAGTGGCTCCCTGACAGCCCAGCATGGGGCCTGGGCACAGGGAACTGGGAGCAAACTGGGCGCACAGCTTCTGTGGCCCTAGCCTGAGCATCACCTCTGGCTGGAAAGGCTATACCCCCACAGCCTGGCCCAGCCTGATTTGCTCCCAGCTCTCAGGACCCAGGCCAGGTCGGGCTGTCATGAAGCTGCAGCTGCTGGGAAGGGTCATGTTCCTGAGGCTCAGCCTGGCCCGAGCTGACCTCTGTGCCTTCCCTCAGAAGTGCCTGCAGCTAGCTCTGCTCAGCCCTGGGTGAGGCAGATGGATGGTGGAGTTGGCCCGGGCAGTGCCCTTCCCAGCCAGTTGCAGTTCCATGACAGCCTGGCCTGGCACACACAGGAGGTGGCTGGCCAGGCAGCAGTGTGGAGGTGACACCACCAAAGCTGTGGGCAGACACCTTGGCAGTCAGACTGGTTACACAGGATGAGTTCATTATGCCTCAGCTACCTGGGCTGGCTCAGAGGTGCTGGCAGGCCTGGCACCTGGCAGCCACTTGCTGCGGGCCCTCGCATGCCCACAGGCATTGCAATGCCCCCTGCACAGTGCTTGCTTGTCTTTCCGTAGCTGCCACATGAGATGGATGAGCAGGCACCATGCACAAGTCACACCAGTGGTAGCTACAGGTATATGAGCCCCTACAATGGAAGGCTGCTGGGCTCTGGGACTGCCAACATCTCCAAGCCAGCCCAGGCAGCCATGGGAGTGATGAACTCATCCCCTGCGGCAAGTCCAGTTGCCAAAGTGCCCACCCACAGCTGCAGTGGCATCGCCTCTGCACCGCTGCCCAGCATCACCATCAGTGTGCACTGGCCAGGCTGTCAGGGAGCTGCAGCTGGCTGGGGAAGGCCCTGCTCCCATGGCAGGGGTCTGGGACAAAAGTTCCATAAACTGGTTTGACCCAAATCAGTTAAGTCTGATACTCCATTCAACCAGATTTATCTCAAACCAGTTTTGGCCATTTTGAAACCGGTTTATGTGCACTGAACTTATTTTCGGTTACATATTTAAACCAGTTTCTGATCATTTAAAGTGGTTTATGTGTAACTTCTGTCCCTAGCCATAATCAAGTCCTTAAGAGTTTTTGCATTGTATTTAATGGAAAAGAATAGTGACTAGCAAGAAAATGTTTGAAGCCCTATTCAAAGCATTATTCACAAGGGCAATACAGGAATCTGAATTGTTTGTGTGAAATCCTTCACCCCATTAAACTGTGAGAAGTTTCCCACTGAAACCATTTGGTATTAGGAGCTCACATACCTTTAGGATCTGGATGCTATTCCTTACTTTGGCTTCTACTGTACTTAGCAGAAACATTTTCATTGATTTCAGTGGCAGAGTATTAGGCCTTTTGGTTGAATACAGTTCATTGCATTTGATTTTGCCAGTGGAAGAAACAAAGAATATTACAATTGCCTTTCATTTGTGTCTCGGAAATTGTTTTGTGCAGAAGATAAGCCCACTTCAGTAAAGCTACTAGGGTCTCTCTTAGTTATTATTGTAGATCTTGTTTCTCTTAAAAGGGGTTATGGACTTTAATGAGAAGCGAGGCTTTCTTTGGGTGATATATTTTTTTTTGGACTATATAGTTAGTGGGGAGTTTAGTTTTGGGGTACAAAATACCCTTAGGGATACTGTGAGGCAAGGATTTTTTTTAGGGTGATATATTTTTATTAAACTAGCTACATAGTTGGGATAGAGTTAGGCATGTGCTGGCTTTCACTGCACAGACCTGATAGAGTTATCAGGTCTGTGCAGTGAAAGCCAGCACAGCATAGTTTTAAAAAAAAAAAAGTTGGAAGCAGAAGGAGAAATATTTCAAGAGGTAGCACACAAACAATCAACAGTTGAAAAGCTGATTTTTGTGAGATCAAGAGAAAAAAGGCTCTCTTTCACCTCTTCAGGTGGGAAGAATTCCGGAATAGGGTAAGTTATAATGTACCATAAAGCCAATATCAGTGTTAGGTCCTTGGTTCTTAGTGTCTACTCTTATGAATTATTGTTCCCAGATTTACTTTTTAAAGGTGTTAGGTAGATTTTCCTTGTGCATGAAGATAGTGAGGTCAGAGAGGGAGTGGCTGTTCAGTGAGAAATGTGGTGTGTGTGTGTCCTTGTCCTTTATATGTGTATGTTTTCTGTGAGAGTTCATTCTAGTGCAAACTTGCTGTTTCATTTCAGCCATGTAGTTGCCACGAGGGCATTTGTCACCTTTTGGAAAAGGTGTATGTAGGAGCCATGGATTGTGATGGTTTTGTTGTGGGAGGTGTTGACTGTACTAGCAATGAAGATGTGTTGACAGGTTATAGGCAGACGGGGTTCTTTGGGTAAATCCAATTTTTTTATATTTTATTAGACCAACTCAAATAATATCAGTATCAAATAGTATCTTTTATTAGACTAACCTGTTGACAGGATAAGCATTTCTTGTGAAGGCAAGTCTGTGTCCCACTTGATATCTATTTGGCAGTATGGAGTTTGCTTCTGATTATGAGTTGGATGAGGTTGGGGGATTATTTGAAAGGCAGGAGCAGAGGGGCTGGAAATTTTTGTCTCAAGGTCTGACCTTTGTCAAGTAGTTGTTCAATTCTTCTGATTGGTTCCAGTATGGGCTGGTAGATGACCAGCAGGCTTATGCAGTCACAGAAGCATTTCTTTCTGTATTGCAGCAGGTTACTGTGGGGTATTTAGATAGCTCTTTTCAATGTGTGGTCTATTTCTCAAACAGAGTGTCCTTGAGGTCTAAAAGAAGATTTTACGCTGGCCAGGTGCATATCATGAGTGTTCTCTTCAGAGCATATGTGGCTGTATCTGAGGGCCTGATGATAGATTACAGCTTTTTGTTGTGGATTATGGATATTAGATGTTTCTAGAGTTCTTGCATGATCTGCCTGATTAGATCTTGTCTATTCTGAAGTTTTGTAACTCTGTAGAAAGAGAGCTGAATTGATCCAACACGTATTTAAAGTATAGGTGGAATCTGATTCTTAATCTTACATATTTCTATGGATATAATGCTTTGGTGTTGCTTGGTAAAGTATTTTCTTCAACTTTTCTATGCTAAAGAAATGCAGTTGATCTATCCTACTATCAGAAATCCAGAGTTAAATAACACAGAGAACATGATGCTAAACAGGAAAAAACATGTATACTGAAATTTAGCATCAGAAATTAAGTTTTTATATTTTATACTTTGCATGGGGCGAGGGCAGGCTGCCTGCTGTAGGCTTGGGGCCAGGGGCTGCACCAGCCTCTTCCTTGCAGGGGGCCTAGGCCAGGGCTGCACTTGGGGCAGGCACAGTTTGAGCAGGCAGCAGTGGTACTGGGAGTAGGGGGGGCTACAGAGTGGCTATGGTGAATTTTGGGGTGGCTACAACCCCCCCCACCATAGCCCCTTCCAGTGTCACCACCTGCCCCGCTCTACCCTTACCCGACCTGAGTGCAGCTTTGGCCCAGCCCCTCTGCCGGGAAGAGCCTGGCACAGCCCCTGGCCCCAAGCCTGCAGCAGGCAGCCTGCCCTTGCTCTGTGCACAAATCTGGGGGCACATGCTCCCCCTGCCTCTCCTGGGGGTGTGCATAACTGTGGGAGCTGCTTTTCCCTCCCCACCCCCTGCAATCCCTGGGCTCTGTCCTGCCCAAGCTGGGCAGCTCCTGCCCCAGCTCCACTCCCTCCCTTGCTGTGGGGACCCCAATTTGCCCCCCATGCTCCCCCCAACAGACTTATCAGTTGAATGCTGCTCTCTGAGCTGCCGGGCTGCATATCAGCTTCAGATTGGTATCAGCCAGTATGGCTGGTTAATAGCATCCATCAGTATGGGCCAAAAAAACCTTTATTGATGCACCCCTAGTTCCCACTGATGTGATAGAAAGACACACACATTCAGAATGAGCACATCTAGAATTATAATGGGTAAGTGCTAAACGACTGCTTTAATTGAGGCATCCTTGAATATTGCAGACTCCTAATCCTGAAATGAAAGGGAAGAACAATGATAATTTTTCTTATTATTTTTGCCTATTAATAGCAGATCAAAAGGCCATAGACAAAACTGGGAGTTGCATTGTACAAGGTCCTGTTTAAACGCTCAGTAGTTATTTCTGCCTGAAAGAGCTGAGTCTTAGTCAGGAGTGGGTGGTATGTTATCCCACACTTTACAAAGTGGGAACTGAAGCAGACAGAGTAAATGATTTACTTAAGGACATACAGGAGGCCTGTGACAAAGGCAGGAATTGAATCCAGATCTTCTGGAGCATAGGCTAGTGCCTTAATCACAAGGGCATCTCTACTACCTGATTTTTGTTTGTTGAACTGAGCTGAAAATCCTTCTTAAATGTGGATTTGTTTAACACCGTTGTGGCATTGCAAATATTTAACAATAGTCATCTGGCCAGATTTTCTCTAACAAGTCATATCACTCTGTATTTATTTAATATGAGATAACCTTTTCCTTTTCTGCCAGCAAATATTTTATTTTAAAGATACTGAGCTGACTAAACTTACAACTTGTTTGAGTGATATGGAAGCTGAAGTTAAACAGCAGGCTGTTTGTTATATTTTTAACTGATAGCAAAATTGAATTTCAGTTCATAATTAAAAATAAAAAATCAACAGCTTGTCATCATTAAAGTGAAGGAAATCTGCACTGGGAAAAGCATGTTATAGTTCTGGAATTTATGCACTGACTTATTCTTATCCAGAGCTACATACATATTCCATGTGCTTTCAACTAAGCTTCTGAGAATGGGTTTTCTTTAGCTTAGGGGTTTTCAAACT
>NW_017728995.1:51754096-51772454 GCF_001723915.1 Gavialis gangeticus
TGTGGGCAGTGGCACCCCACTGCAGTGCTGGAAGGCTCACCGGGTCGGTGTGTGAGGGTGGCAGCTGCCGCATGCGCACTTCCCCTCCCTGCATAGGGGTGCAGTTGCCTTTGCCCTGTTCTGTCCCTGCTCCTGGGAGGCAGTGGTGCTCCGTCCCCACCCACCCATGCGTACCCCCTAGGGCCAGTCCAAGTACCCCTAGGGGGATGCGTACCCCTAGTTGACAACCCATGCCTTGGCTCACTCTGGTACTAAGCAAATGCAGGTCCTGAAAGATGTTCTTGGCTTTTCTGTTTGTCTTTTGTTTTGTTTCCTTTTTTGTGATCATCTCCACCTGCTTCCAGATGTGAAGCCTTTCTTCTTGATGCATCCTTTGTAAAGTTAGTGATAATCCTGCCTTGTGACAGGGTACAGTGACCCTTTTTGGTGATGGGGGTGTGGGGGAGGAATGTGAGTTGGGTATAGGAAGTGGAGAGGAAGTAGTTAGGAAGCTCTCAGTGGAAAGGACAACAGTGGGAATAAAGATCAGATTTGGGCTTACTCCAGAGCACTCTCACTAAATCAGTAAGTCAGGGAAAAATGGTGGGTCAGATTTTCAACTGGTGCTAATTGGCATAACTTCAGGGAAGTCAATATTATAGCATATCAGTTTCTGCCTCAACCTTTTAAAAAAGCAGCTTGGTGGCTTATGGCACTTAAACAGTGTTCTAAAAACATCAAGTTAGCATCTCTAGCATCTCTAAACTGTTTTGAAATTTCACGAAGGTAAAACGTTTAAAACCATAAACAAGTATTTGTCCTGTTCTGTATTATAAACTTCTTAAGTGACCGTTACCAAATGATCTCTAGTCATATGAGAAGAGCTTGAAAGTGATATCCTATGTGCCCCTTTGAGATGATATTGTGTTAGTATTCGATTACAGTGTATACCACCCATAATGGACTGATAGATGCATTCTAAATATCCTATGTCCATTTTTAATGAGGGAGGTGAACAATGGTAATATGAGCCTGCTACTCAGATACAAAGGGTATATGTAGTTAGTCCGATTTCTTTGAAGGAAAAGCCTGTCCCAAAATTCTACTGAATAGCCTGCTTTCTTGTTACTTTTCCTATTCCATCACTACAAATTCACTTTGCTTCCCAAGAAGGAAATTTTCAGAGCACTTGTCAATAAGTCATAATCCCATTGGCTTGCCAAGGCAGGGAGGCCATAAAGGTTGCAATAAATATGTTAAATTGATTTTTTTTAAAGAGTATGACAGGTGTCTTGATGAGAGAAACCTTTGAAATTTGGGCCTTGATTCTGGATGTACAGCAGGAGTTTTGTTGGTAGTATTTTTCTCTGACCTAGGAAGATGATCACTCTTGTTACAGCTCCTGGGTTGCTTTCGCCCTGCAACGAGTATATGACGTGGGGTCAAGAGAATTTGGCTACTGTAATGGCCTGTGAGGCATTTGGCTGCTGTGCACATTAGAACAGGCTTTGGAGACTATCCCCAGGATCTGGGGAGAATAATGAATTTTTGCACCTTTCTTCTCGGTGATATTGAGTATTCCTTTGCTACAGCTGAGAATCTAGCCTACCTCCATGACTTGCCTTGTGTTTGCCTGGTTATTTGAAACTGAGTTTTTCTCCCTGTTTCTTCCTCTCCTCTCCTTTTCCAATGCAGCCAATTCCACACCCCCCTCCCCAACTTGCTCCATTCTTTCCTCTACATTCTCTTTACATAACTGTTTATCTCTGTCTCTTCTGGAATAGCCCTGTTTGAATCATGGTCATTTATAGGATAGAACAAGTAACTTGGGCTAATTTAATCATGAATTTCTCTTCTTTTTTTCTGGCTTGCATACTGTCTGGAAGAAGGCCATGATTTTTTTGTTGTTGTTTGGTTATTATTTAAAATGAATTGATTAATCTTGTATGAATTTGCTTGCCCTTCTGTTTTCCATTGAATGCTCAACAATCAATGCTGTATTGTATTTACTTATCTTGCACTGGATCCTGTGGCTGAGTGTCTTGACCTTAAATAATGTTCTGCATAGATTCACTGCTCAAATCTAAACACAGGCTGTATGATTTTATTTTTACTTCTTGACTGGATGAGCATGAATCTCATAATCGGATTTCTGGTGTGAATGGTGATGCAAAGCAAATGTAAGTTTTGCTTTTCTCAAGCACTTGTAGGAAATCTAGTAAAATTCAATTTTGAGAATGTGTGTGGAAAATGAATGTAACAGGGATGCTAATGTGACTGGAGCACCTTTTAGTATGTAAATTTAAATGAGCATCACTGGGAATTTTTTTGCATTATTTTACTATTCCCTTTGTTTTTGGACTAAAACTGATTTGCCTAATGAAAATTATTAATTTAAATGAACAGATTAGGAAAAAAAGCAGAAAATAATGAAATCCATCTTAGAAAAATAAAAGGTACTATATCTGGAGCACAGATACTGCACAGGAGGGAGACATCTGGAAAAGTTATGCCAAAAAAGGCATGGACTGGTGCCTGGGAAACTATCCATGAAATTGTAGTGAGAGAGATGAGCAAGAAAGGCCCACATAGGTTTGGGCAGCATGAAGCAGGTAAACTCAGTGTTTGATTTTAAACCCACTGGAATGGGGGCTTCACTGTTACCTGTCATAGCAAGCTTCAGTCCACAGCAGTGTCATGCCAGGTTCTTAATATTTTGCCAGTCTCAGGAATGCCATTTTTCTACTGTACCTCCTTTGCCTCTGGACATCTCTTAGTGCAGGGGCAGGCAAAACATGGCCCACAGGCCGGATCCGGCCCACCAAGCACTTTCATTTGGCCTGTGGGGCTCCCCAACAAATTGTCCCCCTTCCAGCCCTGCTGCCCATGAGAGTGGGAGCGAGGTGCCCATGTGTATACACAGCCCCAAAAATGTACTCTATTGCTTCGCTCCCACCCTTGTGGGCAGAAGGGCCTGGCGGGACGGTGTGCAGCTTCCCTGTGGGGCTACTGCTGCCGCAGCTCCCAGGGCCTGTTCGCTTTCCTGCTTTCCTGCTGGCTCCAGGGAGCGGGTACGGAAGCAGCGGGGTGGAGCTGCACCTGGGAGGGAGCCTGGAGCATGGGGCTGGTGGCAGCATGGAGCCTGCACCCAGGAGGACAGGGGGTGGTGGCAGCGTGGAGCTGGGGTAGGCAGCATATGGATTTGAGGAGGTGTGGGGACCCCCCCATGTACCCCTTATGGCATGCAGCCCTGGCAGGCGCTGGCAGCAGAAGCAGACAGGGCACTCGGAACTACACATTGCAGTGAGGGGTGCAGCCTCTGTGGGGCTGCTTGTATCACCGGCACCCCCCACCACTCGCGCACAGCAGGGAGGGAAGTGCCATGTGCTGGAGCCAGTTGCCTTCCCTGCTGGGCTGTGCAGCACCAGAGAGCAGCTTCAGTCTCTGGAGCTAGCTGCCTTCCCCGCCCACCACAGGAAAGGCCCTTGGGCCTTCCCGCCTCTGCATCGCAGCTCCTGTGGAGAAGGCAGCGAGCTCCAGCACCTGGAGCATCTGTCGTGTGCTGTGCAGCTCGGCAGGGAAGGCACCTGGCTCCAGCATGTGGCGCTTCCCTCCCTGCTGTGCGCGCGTGCCCGGGGGCTTCTCCCCTTGCTGTGAGGTGCAGCACTGGGCGGAGCCACACCCCACCAGGTGCCTGCGCACTGAGCACTCTGCCTGCTGCTGTGCCACTGGGGAGAGTGTGTGTCCCCTTACACCCATACCCTGCCCCTACAACACGCCATGTGTACACAGCCCTCCAACATACCCTATGCCCCCCCCCACAGACCTCCCCACATCCTACCATACACCCACACCCCACCATACACACCCACACATAACACCCCCCACCCTCCACAATATACAAAACTAAGGATTTTGTTAGTTATTATGCAATCACCTCTATATACACTACACAAGGGCAAATCATGACAAAAATATTTTTTGTAATAAAATTAAAATGTTATAGTAGGTGTTTGACTTTTAGTCTATGGTTTGATTTTCATTTGATTCTAAGATGGCAACCCCCCTCCCAAAAGGAATATTTCCAGGGGGCAAGGGGAAGGACTTCTGGTGGCAAAGATCAGGGATTAGGGGGTGGAACTTCTGGTTCCAAGATGGTGGCAAGGTGGAGGGGCAACTGTCAAGGAGTAGGGCTAGCCATGGGGCCCTCGACAGCTCACCAAAGCTCATTAAGCAGCCCTCCATCTGAAATAATCCCATCCCCGTAGTGTAATTGTCCTTAGGGTATTGCATTTATGTCCTGGTACCAGATGAGTAGAAAGATATTATTAGCAAATTGGAAGGAATTACTATGTGATAAACAAGTTTTCAGAGGTTGGATGGGCTGATGTGTAGAGTTTCATGGAAAAGAGTTCAGGTAAATATCAAATGAAACTTAAGAGACTATGGAAATGGTGCTATGTATCTGAAGGACAAAAAACTCCTCCAAAAATTCAAGAAATGAGACCAATTATAAAATCTATAATATAACTAGAAACAATGAGATGGAATCAAAAAAGAGGAATTGTACACTGAATACTATCATAATCTTTCTGACTGATCTATTAGGTTATAGACAACCTGCAGTAAAATCTTCCAAGATAATTAAGCTAGTTCACTGCTTATAACTTCAAACTTGGCAGTAATAAGTATACAGTAGGGAGCAATCTTATCCAAGTTGGAGGCATTTGCTTATATGATCTACTTAGTTTTTCCCATCTCTGGTATCTATGGTTTTTACACAGAAAGGGCTGTAGAGGAAAAAAACTGGAATATTAGCATCTTTACCATCTGCACAGTGTCCCTGCTCCTAGCCCTTCGGAGGCCAAATGGAAAAAAGGAACGGGAAAAACAGGGAACACCCATGCAGCACTGCTTTAATGAAGGTAAAGACAACATGAAGATGAGACCAGGTGAAGGGCAGAGATAGAGGAAAAAGCCTAATGAGACAAAGGGAAGACAGAAACCCCCCTGCAACAAAGACCTGAGAAGAAAGAAACAGGCAAGATTGAGCTGTACCTGCTTCAAGCATATGAAGTCCCTTTGTAAGTAGTGTGGAGGATGGTAGTGAGAAACTCCATTAGAAGTTAACGAGACAGGCAAATGCCATCTTTGTGTACGATACCAGTGAATGTCTTGCTCTAGAGCAGGTGTCTCAGCCAGGGCTCAGAGGTGTCAGCCAAAATCACAGATGTTTGGTTGGTGTGTAAATTCTCTGGCTAAGTACAGCCAGTCAAAAAACCCAAGGCTGAATCAATTCAGTCTTTGCAGGTTAGTCAAAACTACAGAGATTAAACTGAGAAACAACTGGAAACACCTTTACTTTTGATTTGGGAAATGTGGCCACATGCCTGCAGTGGCTCAGACCAGAAGTCGGGGGAGGGGGGCGCTAGAACACATGGGCTGTGTTTGCTTCCTCCTCCTGCTGTCCCCAAGGTCTCTGGGATTTGCAGTCCAGAATCACAGGAGCAGGATTCTCCAGGGTTGCTCTTCACTCCCTCTTCCTGCTTCCAGGTCCCTCTGAGATTTGTAGTCCACAGTTGCAGCCAGCAGTAAGTTTCAGTAAGTTTAGCAGCCGGGCAGCTCAGTACTTAGGGGAAGATGGGTTTAACCTTCCTCCCTGGCTTCCGACCCTAGCTGGGGTTTACATGGGGGGGGAGAGGCAGAGCCAGCCTGAGCAGAGTGTGGGGCCCAGGGCAAATTAGCCCATGCCGGGTCCCGCCCCTGCTTCTGCTCTGATCCCATGGGCCCTGGACCTGGGTGGGGTGTGGATAGCAAGCAGCTGGACATGGAACTGCTGCTCTGCCCAGCTCTGCAGGGCCCCCCAAAGTGCAGGGTCCAGGGTGGTCGCCCCAATTCACCCCCACCTCCATAAACTGGTTTGACCCAAATAGGTTAAGTGATACTACATTCAACCAAGTTTATCTTAAACCAGTTTCAGCCATTTTGAAACTGGTTTATGTGGGCTGAACTTCCGTTCTGTTACAGATTTAAATCAGTTTGTGATCACTTAAACAGGTTGATGTGTAACTTCTGTCCCTAGCCTTTGTGCTCAGAGCAAATTGCTAAGCAAGATTTAAAGGAGGTGTCATACCTGAGCTGGGCTAACTACTGCATATGGATAGTTTATGTACAGGCAACTGCACCGGTGAAGGACCAATGAACTGCTTGTTGTCTTTGTAAGATGGAGACCTGTCAAGCTACCTGAAGGCTGTGGATGAGAAGCACAGATGCACAAGGAGAAGGAAAGCAGTGGATACTGAAAGTACAGTAGGTGAATGGATGAGCCCCCAGATCCTAACCCTAAATCAGATTACTCTCCCCACCCCCAATTCCCTCAGATTTGGTTGCTCACTATATACTTTACTGAAACTACATGTTTTGCTGATGAATTAGAGTGAATTCAGGGGAAAGAATCAAAACATGATTTTGAAACCAATTTTAACATGGTAAAAAATAAGCCTGATTGTCATTTACCTAACTATATATATGTCACCTGTAACTACTGGTTGGCAAATAGTTCCTCACATTAACTTTTCAATTAAAAAGTTGACATTTTCTAAACCATTCAGATAAAACCTTTTAACTGAAAATCTCTTCACTGGCTCATGAGAACTGTATGCTGAGTTTGTAATGTCTGACTCTCCTATATGGGCGCCAGGAATATATTCCATCTTCCATGATGTATGGTAGTTTGCCTTCCTGCTGAGCCTTTGTGATGTTACTATGAGCCCTTTAACTTCAGTGTATTCTAGAACTCTAGCCCATAGGGGAGAATGGAGTTGGAGGCACCATGGTAAAATTTCCAATTTAAAATATTTTCTGTTTTTAACTGATAGCCAAAAATTGTGGTAAGAAGTGAAAATTTGTCCAAGAAAATATATTTTTTAAGAAGTTAATTTTTATGGCAAGGAAAAAAAGAACTTTTTACAAAACAGTTTTGACTGAACATTTCCAAACTAATGCTAGACACCTAGAACAGGGATATTGTTTGTACAAAACAGTCTTTTCAGATTGAGTACATTGTTTCAGAAACTGGGTTTCCAATAAATAGTGAGTATTTTGGAGTTGGTGCTAGAAACATTGAACCATTTCTTTTGAAAGGTTATACTGAGATAATGTACAACAGGGGTTGGGGGGGGGAACAACCTATTTAAAATGGGAAACAAATGCTTACCTTTCAGGTGCTTATTTAAGTTTCATTGATTTTAATGAGATTGAGGCATATTGGGAAGTTATTGAATCAGGATTTACATGCTTAATACTTTCTACCGTAGGGTTGTCCTTTTTACATGAATAGTATTTCCCAGCATGCCTTTCTGGGGCTTGCTGTTTAACTTTGGCAGTCAAGCTGAAATGTCCCCAGAGGATGCATCCCCATGAGTGTGGACATTTGTTTCCCTGCGGACAAAGCAAAGCTTCACAACTTATGCCACTGCTACTTGTCTCTAGGGAACACCCGTGCCATGTGCGGTATGGAGCATGGCAGGTTACCCTGGCTGGGGTAGGGGAGGCTGGGGCCAGCAACTCTGCTGGCTCCAGCAGCCTTACCTGAGGCTCAGGGAGGTTCAGGGAGCCTCCTGGGACTGTAACCACAGCAGGAAGCCTGGCTAGCAGCTAGTGTGGCTTCAGCTAGCTAGGCTCTAGTTGTGGCCAGTGTGCACTGCTGCTATGTGTGCCACCCTGCTTTTTTTCAGCATTGTTTTTTTTTTTTTTTGACTCTGGGATCTCTTGGGGTCAATCCCCCACCCTGCAAGGTAGCAGCACAGGGAACACCTACGTGTGTGGTGTGTGGCACTGCAGTGGGGTCTGTGGAGCCACATACTGCATGTCTGCGCTCACCTGGACATGGCTAGAGTGTCTATTTTACAGCTGCCTGCTGCGTGTTTCTCTCATCAGACTAGTAAGTATTAACTTATTTTATGTTCTCCCCTCAGTTTAGAAAACACAACACTAAAAGAATGTACCTAGCTGCATTATTTTGTAAGCTGGAAGCCACTAATGATCCCTGAAGGGGTGTAGCTAATGTCTACCTTGCAAAGGCAGCTCCCTGGGTAGTTCAAGATAAAGGTGGTTATTAAGTTTATAGCATTAAATCCAACGTTTTCCTAAAAGTTCTATGTTGGATGAAGTCAATAGTTAAAGGAGTCAGCATAACAGCTGCTGGTTAATATGCATCTTAGATTTCATTGGTTACAGTTGTTTGCTTCATATTTCTTATGCTCTTGATTAGCCGCTTTCATTGCAAAGGTGCATGTTTGTCTAATGAGATACTGTATACAATAGCTAACACTTACAGTGACCCTAAGTCTTATTTATATATCACATGTTCATTTGTGTATTGTAGCACAGTAAGAATAGACCTCAATATCTAGGAATGCAGGAAATCTTGCATTGTTTGCAGTTGGAGGTATTCTTTTATTTGCATAACAGGGCCAGATTCTGATCCATATCTATTATGGATCAGTGTGTTTCTTACCAGTCCGATTCCTGATGTTGAGATTTTTGTAAATGTATGATCTAACTGAATGATTAAACAATATATAATTTAATTTAGCATACAGCATGGAACATCGTGTGTGTGATAGAGAGCAAACCATGAGCAAACAATTAATAGTAAATGTTTATTGCTCAATTAGTTTCATAACTGCTCTTTTTTTATTTTTTTATTTGGTCTGCTTTTATTGTATTCCATTTTTGTGTTATGCAGTCAATTAAAGTATTTACCTGGCTATGGTAGCCGATGCACAGCTGGGTGAATGATGAAAAAAACATTCTACCAATGTTAAATGGAATTCTTTAACCACATTTCATGTACTGTTTTATGATTTTTAAAAATTTATTTATTTTTTGGCTCAACCTCCATCCTAGAGCCTCACCAGAATCATGAGACTCATCAGTCTGCAAGGTTTCTTGAAAATAACTTCATGGCCTTGATCCTGCAAGCACTTATATATTGAACTTTTAAAGATGTGATTTGTTATATTATTTTACTCCTGTCCCTTCACTGGCGGACCGCACAAGCTCTTCCAGCACCAGATCTGCTAAACAATGTGGCTTCTCTGACCACAGATAATTAATCCAGCTTTCACAGTGAGCAATGGCTACTTACAACTGCTGATAGGGATCAGTCCAGACAATTAAATCACTTGCCAAAGGTTTTCAAAAAATAGTAAAGTAGTGGAGATGGCAACATTCACAGCTATTATACATGAGCACAAAAAGAGGCTAAATTAGTTGGATAAATGATTTTCTGTGAAACATTTAGTTTTGCTGTTTGTTTTGTGCTCCTCAACCACTCTGCCATCCACTACTAAGTTTCTACTACCTGCATCCATGTTCCTTTAGGCTAAGTACAGACAGTCAAAAAGCTTGAGACTGAATTGATTCAATCTTCACAGGTTGGTCTAACCTGCATAGATTGAATAGATAAGCTAGTGAACAAACATTCACTGTTGATTCTGGAAATGCAGTGACATGCTTGTAGTGACCCAGGCCAGACGCTGGGGAATGCTAGGGCATGCCTCCCTGTTTGGCTGGAGCAGACAGCTTGGGCCAAGGCTAGCCCGGTCACACTGTGAGAGAGGATTTACAGGGGAGGTGAAAAGTATCCTGGGGGACTCTGAGTTAACTTGAATCTGGAGGGGATCTTGGACAGAAGTTCAATAAACCAATTTAACCTAAACCAGTTAAATCTGATACTACATCCATCCAGGTTTATCTTTAAACCAGGTTTGGCTGTTTTGAAAGCTGTTTATGTGCAGTGAACTTCTGTTGTGTTACAGATTTGAACCAGTTTCTGATCACTTATACAGGTTTATATACAATTTCTGTGCCTAGCCTTGGAGTATAATTATTGTTGAGCCAGGGCCTCTGTTATTTCCTTTGTTGCCCAAGTTTTACTCAGAAAGCTGTGCCTCAGACATGTAATAAAGCCTAGTAACAGAGGAAATAACAGTGCAGTTAACCTTCTTAACACTGATTAAAAAAAAATTAGGACTCATAGGATACTTACTTGTGTAACCATTGCTCTGACATAATGACATGTGCTAGTATAAACAAGTGGAAGCTGGTGTCATTGTGCTGCTTTGCCATGAGGAGCCTGTATTGGTACGATATATTTCCAAGGTAACTCATGAGTTAGATTTTCTACAGAGCTCAGCTCTTGTTTACAAACAAAATGGCCAAATTTTTGGTAAGTGCTCAGCACTTAGCAGGCCTCATTGTTTTTCCAGATACCTAATTGGTAGGCTGTGTTTCAGGGGCTGATTCAATTTGGAGGAGATTTGGTCTGATTCAGCGACCGAATTTCTGAATCCGAATTGAATCAGGAGACCAATAAAAAGGTCTGAATTATTCAAAGCTCTCATAAATTGATTTGGAAAAGATTCAGAGAGCTTTGGAGATCTGGGCAGTCCCCACTCATCACTGCAGGGAGCTGGACCCAGACTGTGTTGATAAGTAGGGGGTGGCAGGAGGTGGTGCTGGAGTAGGGGGAGGGGACCATGGGGGAACCCCCACTAAGTCATATCCCCTGTCTGCTCCCCCAGCCCACCTGAGTACCCTGCATGGCTGCCCCACCCAGCCCCAGCTCCCAAGTCTTTAAAAAGGAAAAAAAAAAAAAAAGCCCCGCACTCACAGCCTCCTGCAGTGGCTGCTGGGGCTGCTGGAGGCTTGTGGCAGACCCCCCTATACAGATTGGGGCAGTGGGAGTCGCCCCCCCTGGCCTGGCAGGTGCCGGCGAGTGCAGAGCTTTTTTCTTTTAAAGAGCCAATGCTAGGGCTAGGGGGGGCAGCCATTGATGGGTCGGGGAGAGTGGGCAGGGAACTGGAGATCACAGCAGAGCCTCCCACATAGCATGGGGCAGCGGGGATCACCCTCCCCACACACCTGGAAGGAGCCGGTGAGTGGGTTGTTTTTTTTTTTTTAAAAGAGCCCAGACGCTGGGACTGGGAAAGTGGGGGGGATGGGGGCTTATGACAGAGTCCCCACACAGCATGGGTCAGTGGGGATCACCCCACCTAGGCTTTATTTTTTTTTTTTTAAAGTGCTCGGAGGCTGGGGCTGGGTGGGGCAGCCATTGATGGGGCTGAGAGAGTAGGCGGGGGATGGGCCTGTTGAATTTGGAGATTCAGAAGCGGCCGAATCTTCAAATCGGATTTGGCCAAATCAGTTCACGACAGTGATTTGAATCACTGAATTGAATCACTGTCCCCCGAATCGGCTGAATCTGAAGCGAATACTAGCCACTTCACACAGGCCTACTAATTGGTGCTGGGCTCTTTTAAAGCAAATCTTGACTCATTCTGTGTGCTGAAATTTGGGCTATTTCCTCTTTCTTTCTCTTAAAGCTGCACTGGTGCTGTATTAAAGCTGCCTTGATAGAGAATTATGCTTCCCATTTGCTACCATAACTCCTGTTTGAATATGGTATCTCTGCTATCAATTTATGTCCCTGGGGATCAAATAGCTCTCTTCATCTCATTCAACTGACAAGATATCATGAAAACTACATGGTTAATATACTCGCTGTGGTAGTGGAGGGGATGCTTATTTAATTGTAAAACAATTCTTTAAGGTGGCTTAGTGACATGTTTTGAAGGAATGACCAAGGAACTTTACTGCACAGGACATAAACCTAAGCAAACAGAAAAATATAGGCCTTCCTGTCATAAATACACTTAACTACCTCACAACTTGCCACAGCTTAAAATGTAGTATGTTTTAATTTAATTCAATGCCAACAAAACAAATATGGTGATAATAATTATTTTTATGTACAAACCACTTCTAGCTATTAATTAGACAATTGTAACCCATAAAACCACGCAAGGATATGATTTGTAAGTTGTAACTAAATCTGACTGACGGATTGCTAATTTATTATGGTTTTGGAAACTGATATGTAAATTTATAAGCCTCGCGTCTCATTATTACAGTTGTTTTTATGCAATTCTTTTTATGTTGTAGTACTCTGACACATTGTGCTACTGGAGGCAAGAATAATTAATAGAGGCAGTGGATGCCTTTTATCTGTTTAACATGGCTGGCAAATTGAGAAAGCATGGTAGCAAAAGATGTACATCAGGTTTCTCCTCAAAGTGCCTACTTTGGGGTTTATGAAACTTTTCAGATTTTCTTAATTGCTTGGTTGCAAAAACATCTGTTTCAGTTTTTGAGAAATATTTGTAGCAGTTTCGCATCGGGATTTTATTACTGCCAGTGAAGCATTCTTGGGTGCCATACTGTACTAATAGATTTTATCAACACTCTCCTGCATCTATGAAGTGTAAATGACAAATAGGACCACTGTTTAGTGGTGACTTTAATAGCAGAAGCTATTTATTGAAGAACTATGTGCTGAGTGAGTTCAAATGATGGGCAAACCTCAAAAGAATTGGGATTTGGCTTTTAACTTACTGATATAGTGAATGGATTTTTTTTGGATTCTGTATCCAGAATGCAGCTCACAGAATCCTAAAACTGCTTTAGCTATAGGAGAATCCTTCATTGGAACCTTGAATAAATCAGAGATATTAGAAAACTTTATAACAACCATTTCTAATTTGTTTGTTTTAAAGCAATAATGACCACAAATTGTTGATACTACTGCTTAACTTTGCTTGATGTTTGGTTTAAGAAATGTTCTTGCTAGGTTTTATCCAGCTGCTTTGGGGTGCCTGGTAACTCTCTTTCTAGCCATCTATATTTAGAGGAAGAACTCAACCTTATTTTACTATTGTCCAGAAAGTGGGGATCTCTTAGTATTTCTAGGCTTATAAAAATATTAGTGATCCATCTCAGTGATGCTTAACTTCTGCTCCTGTGGGCCAGATGAGTGGTGTGAGACCAGTCTATGAGCTGAAACCCACAGGTGAGTTCAGTCTGTGGACCAGATCCAGCAGATACCAGTTGGTCCACAGGTATGACCCTATCCACTAGCCATATTTCCAGATGTGAGATCCCCATCAGCCAAATGACATGGCCTGGCAGGCCAGATTTGGCCTTTGGGCCCGAGGTGGAAGAAATACAAGCTCATATCTAAAACAAACTAGTAAAGGAAATCAGTGGCAGAGCAAGATGGCCAAGCCCCTGGGGCACAGGGGCAACAGTGACTTCCGGTTTTCATTGAACTGCTAGTGTCATTGTGCAGCTGCCAGCGGCAACTTTTTTTTATTGTTTTTGGTTTTTTTTCCCCCCCTGCCCTCTTCCTGACTAAGTCAGCACCCGAGGTGGTTGCTCTGATCACCCTGCCCTAGTTATGCCACTGGAGGCAACTTATGCTAGTGTCTGGATACACTGATCCATATTTATTTACTAAAAAATGGCTTAGTTTCCAGGGATTTTTGAGTACCTGTAGCTTTCAGTTTTAATGGGGCATCATTAAGTATTGGAAAAGTGTCTGAATTGGGGTCACAAAATATTTAGGTGTAAATGCAAATAGGTAATGTTGGATACAGAATACTGAGTTTGTGCATCTATACATCTGGAGTGCTTAACTTTAAGGCTATTCTTGTGACAAATATGTTTTAAATGTCTTCAAAGTGAGACCTTAATCTACACTAACAATTGTTAGCTGGCTAGCATGGGTGCCCTGGCAAATGATGCTAGTGTAAATGCATCTTATATCAGCAAAAATGTGCTTTTGCCAATATCTTGATTTAGCAACTGAAATGAGACTTACGTCCACAAAAGCATGTTTATTTTAGTTCCATGCTTGGGCTATCCAGCATCTACACTTGGTCTTTTTCTGGCAGGGAAATATTGCAACAAATCATGCCCCACTCCCAACAGGCATTACTTTACTGGCAATAGGTATTTAGTGTGTAACTGGCTGTGGCAGGCCCATGCTCACAGCGCTGCCACTAGCATGCCTTGCCCTCTCGGGTGTGCCACATCAGGGTCAACTCACCTGCCATGTTACCTGAGCTTCTGCTACAAGGTTTTTGTGTTATCCAGTGTTTTTCCACGACCCTGGGTGCCTCGGCTGGTGTTTCTTCTTTAAGGCTTCTCCTTGCCTAAACCTTACCCCTTTCCACTTGGGTGGTCTGGCTCGATTTTGATGGTATCACAGGCACCATCTGCTCCCCTGGAAGGGCATGCTCTTGGTTCTGGGAAGTAACGTGGTTATGGCATGCCTGACCAGCAAACCGATAGCTTAATTAGACTCAAACTGAAATCACTTAAGTGGTGTAGTTGAGTAGGACAACAGTGATCACTGCCGGGCACCTTTCCTCAGGACTCTTTATCACATGTGGTGCAACTTGTTTGAGCCCCACATGATCCTACGTTTTGGGCTGTCCCCATGGGGACTGATGCTCTGGGATGGCTGGCACCTGGCCACATGTTATAATGTCTCTAGGCCATTTTCTCACACCCCTGTAACCCTTCAGGTCCTGATACTTGCCTGCTGAGGAATTTGGGGCCCCTCAAATACTCAAATGCAGCAGCCCAAATCGGTGAGCTCTCTTAGGCAGGTTCTTCCCTTGGATCAGTCCCACTGATGCCCCTTTAGCTGCCCTGTTTCTTTCCCAGTGGCCCTGGGTATACCTGCTCATGAGGTTTTGTGCAGGTGGGGTCATAGTTAGGTCCATACTCCTTGGCCCCTCTGCGGCTGTTCTCTTGCTGATACCTGGGTCCATTCTCCCAGGTGTCTGGTTGTTGTTGGTGTCCTCTGGCTCACCAGATCTCCCTGTGCCATAGCAAGTCTCTAGTTTTGATGATGCAGATAAGTGCTCAGATGCCATGAGGTTTTCCCCTCTGCAGTCTGAATGCCCATGCTGCCCAGCAACCACCACTGCTGCTGTTGCCCTGGGTCTGTTTTGAGCATAGGGAAGGCTTTCGGAGGTGCACCTGATGCCTCATCCTTTACTCTCCCCATGGACACATCCAATGAGCTCCTCTTATCTTGGGAGCTTTGAGGGGCCAGGCCAATCTTCAAACTGGCCAGCTGGATGCCGGTAGTGCAGCGAGTTGGGCGCAACCCTGCCACGCTGGCCAAAGGTATGTTTCTTTTACAAGAAAAAAAATGGTGATTAGAAAACAACCAATCCCCATGCCCATTTCTTTGCTTTTTGCTTCTAATGCTTTGCAGAAGGCTGGGTGATGGATTGGGTTGTTGAGGTGTTTGCTAAACTCTGACATTGAATAGCAGATGAAGACCAATGCACTGAGTTTCAGAGAAGCCAAGGAATCCTCTTCCAGCTTTCTCTTCTTTTGAGTCCAGGAACTCATTACACATCGCATTCCTTAGACAAACTAGGTTATCTGAGAACAGGTATGCAAATTACTCCAGATTATTGTGATTCTGGGTTTAGTAACCTGGCTTCTAGAGCAAATATAGATAATTCAACCTCCAGTCATCAAAGAAAACTTTTTATTTTTGTGGGGAAGGAGGGAGAATGGAGGAAGGACAAAAATAAAAAGTGGGGCCCAATCTATGATGGCTTGAAACTGAATATAGGCATTAGGCAAGTGCTTGTGTTGATCACAACAGTAGGTTAAATGCAACAGTATGTTGTTTATTTAATTGGCAGACTTATCTTGCTTGTAGTCTTTGAAACATGCTGACTTATCACAATTACGAAGCCCGTAATATGCTGTTCATAGTATATTTTCCTGTGGCAAATTCATAATAATTTGCAATTTTGTTACTTTGATCACTCATTTTGCTTAGTTTTCATCGCTGTAATGCAAGTGGAGTTTCTACTGAGACTGTTGCCATTTTCTCCTTTTTTCTCAAATAAGTGAAAGCCCTTATGCTATTTTATCTATGACCACCATCACAGTATATAAGAAAACTATTAGTTTTCAGTTTTACATACAAATTCCCACAAAAACAAAATAGATAGTTGTTATTGAACTTGTCATAGAATGGACACATGAGGCCAGGAGCAGGGAGGAGAGGAGGGATCCAGGCACAGGTGTGTCCTGAACGCACACGTGCCCCCTTACCTGACCTGAGGCGGAGTCAGACACAGCAGCAGCGGGGGCAGTTGATCTCCCTAAGGTAAGTGGGCAGAGGGACCAGACACAGCAGATTTGGATCCGTAGGGGAAGCCCCCTGGATCCCTCTTAGCTGCGCCATGCGAACAGAGCGCGCAAACAGGGGGTGGCCTAGAGGGGACTGTCCCCCCAAGCTAGGGAGCACCCCTGGGTTAACCTTCGGGGAGCAGGCTCCGGAGGCATTGGATCCCCCCCAGCAGGGAAGTGTAGGGAGCAGGACTGCCGGCAGGCACTTCCAGGAAGACCGGAGCGCCTGATTGGCTTTTGGGGCAGTGGCAGGAAATTCAAACGACGGCCTTTAAAAGCTGTGGTTTGTCACAGCTCCCAGCACTCAGGAGCCAGGACCAGGGAGGAGAGGAGGGATCCAGGCACACGTGTGTCCTGCATGCACGTGTGCTCCCTTACCTGACCGGAGACGGACGTAGCAGCAGTGGAGCCAGCAGCGGGGGCAGCATCAGCTGATCCCCCTAAGGTAAGTGGGCAGAGGGACTGGACACAGCTGAGCCAGATCTGGAGGGAAGCCCCCCGGATCCCTCTTAGCTGAGCCAGTAGGGGGCCATGCTCCCGAGCCGTGCTGCGCCGCACAAACAGAGCGTGCAAACAGGTGCGCTCCTACTGGCATTTGCATCGGCGAGTGAGCAGAAGGGCCAGGAGGGAGACTCCCGCTAGGGCAGAACGAAGGCACTGCACTAAGCTATAAATAAACAGCAACTCCTACGATGGTGATGAATGATGCGGAGTGCTGCTAGGGCCCCTGCCCAGGGGGGCGCAGACTACCCAGGGCTTGTCTGAGGCTTCCACCCAGACAGCCCATGGGGGAGCTGGCATCCCCCCACCCCCTGGCCTGTGGGGGTTGCCCAGCAAGGCCCCGGGAGGGCAGGGATTGGGGACCCTCACACCTGTCCTGCAGGCGCCTGCCTTAGAGACCTGGAGGTGTGGGTGAGGGAGCTCCAGGAGGAGGTTAGCATGCTGAGGGGAATCAGGAAGGTGGAGGATGAAATTGATGGTTATTTCCTTTCCCTGCAGGGCCACACACCCAAGGAAGAAGCACCTTGGGAGGTGCCCTCCACTGCAGAGTGGCAGATGGTTACCTCCAGAACCAGGACTGCTCACAACACAACAGTACCAGTTCCTCCAGTCCAGCTGGAGAACAGGTACGAGGCCCTGGCAACACTGGAGGAGAAGGAAGGAGATGAGGCAACTCCACGCTCTCCACCCTCCAAACAGGCTGAAGGAGATAAGCAATCCTGGAGGAGAAAGCGTCTAGTGATTGTCATAGGCAACTCCATCCTGAGCGGTACAGAGGGCCCCATCTGTCACCAGGACCCCTCAACACGTGAGGTCTACTGCCTACCCGGAGCAAAGATTCAGGACATGACGGGGATGATCCAGGCCATGATCCAGCCCACCGATTACTACCCCATGGTCCTAATCCATGTGGGTACTAATGATGCAGCCAGGAGAAGCCCTGATCACCTGATGGTGGACTATCACACTCTGGGGGGTGTGCTGAAAGAGATAGGTGCACAGGTGGTATTCTCTTCTGTCCTACTAGTGAGTGGATGTGGAAGACGGCATGAGACGTGTATCACAGACACCAACTGGCGGCTTCAGGAATGGTGTCTTGAGGCTGGCTTTGGCTTCCTTGACAACGACCCATACATCACGACGAGAGACATGCTCAGATGGGATGGGTTTCACCTTTCCCCTAAAGATAAGCGTGTATTCTCTTCTAGGTTGGTGGATCTCCTCCAGCAGGCTTTAAACTAGGCTCTTCGGGGGAAGGGGAAAATGAGGGTGGAGGAAGCCTTGGATCGCTAAACCAAGCAGCACCCACAAGTACAGCCAGGCCTAGACCAACGAGCTGAACATATACACAGGTAAGCAACAGGGGCCAGGGCAATGCTGAGATTAGGATGCCAGTGCACACATCCTCAGGAGGTCTCAAATGCCTCTACACAAATGCTCGTAGTATGGGAAAAAAGCAAGAGGAACTTACCCTCCTGCTAGCTGACACCAACCCAGACATATTGGGTCTCACCAAAACATGGTAGGACCCAACGCATGACTGGGCAGTGAATATCAAGGGCTATAGGCTGTACAGGAGGGACAGGACAGGGAGGAAAGGCGGGGGTGTCATGCTCTACATCAAGGAGGAATACACATCCTCATCAAGTAGCACAGGATCAGAGGAGGGGCACATTGAAGTGCTCTGGGTTAGAATACAAGGCAGTCAAGGGGAAAGAGACTTAATGGTGGGGGTCTACTACAAACTACCCAACCAAGGGGAAGAGCTAGACCAGGAATTCATAAGTCAGCAAACAGAGGTAGTTAG
>NW_017728995.1:51777454-51777690 GCF_001723915.1 Gavialis gangeticus
AGGGAACTTCTGGAGGGACTGGATGTATTTAAATTAGCTGGACCGGACGATCTCCACCCCAGAGTGCTGAGGGAACTAGCAGAGCTTATTGTGGGACCCTTGGCATGGCTTTATGAGCACTCGTGGTGCTCTGGTGTGGTGCCAGAGGACTGGAAGATGGCCAATGTGGTTCCCATCTTCAAAAAAGGGAGGAAGGAGGACCCGGGAAACTATAGGCCTGTTAGTCTTACCCCAAT
>NW_017728995.1:51777748-51778078 GCF_001723915.1 Gavialis gangeticus
GGGGCCAGCAGGGGAGGTTATGCTTAGGGGCAACCAACACAGGTTCATTAGAGGCAGGTCCTGTCAGACCAACCTGGTGGCCTTCTATAACCAGGACAGCAAATCCTTAGATGCAGGAGTAGCAGTGGACATAGTCTTCTGGACTTTCAGAAGGCCTTTGACACTGTCTCTCACCCCATTCTCATTAAAAAACTGGGGGACTGTGGTGTTGACACCTACACAGTCAAATGAGTTGCCAACTGGCTGGAGGGTTGCACCCAGAGAGTGGTAGTGGATGGGTCATTTTCGATCTGGAGGGATGTGGGCAGTGGGGATCCACAGGGCTTGGTC
>NW_017728995.1:51778089-51778729 GCF_001723915.1 Gavialis gangeticus
CTCAGGTCCCTTCCGACCCTACTAACTATGAAACTATGTCCAGATGAGCATGCACGTGCAGCTTGCAGCATCTCAAAGCCCTTTGAGATATTGCAAGAGGCACATGTGAGAATGAGAACAGGTTCCCTGTGCTGCAAATTTGCAGTACAGGGGCAGAATTAGACCCCTAGGGGTAAAAAATAATAATAATAAAAAAAAAAAATGCAGTGAAAAAAAGCAGGACCATGCCCTGAGGCAACCGGAGGCTGGGTCCTCCACAGAGATGCTCTGGTAGCAGCCAGAGCATCTCTACGGCTGGCCCTCACCCTGGTTCTGAAGCATGCTGCCTGGGGGAGGGGACCATGGGGGGGACCCCTGCCAGCCCCCCGAACCACCCTCATCCCTGCCCCTCCTGGTCCCATTCCCACTAACCCCCCCCCATCACTGCCCTGCATGCACTCACTGGCAGTAGCAGCTGCTGTCAGGGTCATTGGGGGGGCCCCCCCGCAGAGCGCGAGGCTGGGTGACAGCTGCAGCGGCCCCAGCCCAGGCCCTGCTGCCCCTCACTGCCCCATGCTGCATGAAGGGCTCTGCCAAGAGGCCCCACAGCCTCCACAGCCCCTGGTCCTGGGGTGAGTAGAGGCTTTTTTTTAGCCATTGG
>NW_017728995.1:51778823-51783406 GCF_001723915.1 Gavialis gangeticus
GCTGGATGCAGCAGGGTGGGGCAGCCATTGGGTGGGCTGCAGAAGCTGGTGGGGGATGGGGCCAGGCAGGGCAGCAATCCAGGGGGCTCAGGGAGCAAGCGGGGGTGGGGCATGTGGGCCCTGCAGAGGGGCTGTAGCCCCTGTTGGGGGGGACTGTGGCCCCTGTGGGGGGAACAGGTATTTAGGAACACAAGTATTTAGGTACCTAGGCAAAACATAGGTATTTAGAATTCATTTTATTATGATGATAGAGACAATGGTAGACTTTCAAATTGCTTTAACACTGTAGATATATCAATAAAACAATGCCCAACTGATCACTGTCTTTCTGTCTCTCTCTCTCTAGTGGTCTTTTGCTTTAATTGTGGAGGAACATGGATTTTAGGGTATTTTACAGAGTGACCTTGGGATTTTTCAGTTTTCCAACAGGGAACACCAGAATTCCTGCTAGGGAGGCCAGTGGCAGGACCCTGCCTGCTCAGAGCTGGCACCTTGGACCCAGCTGGAAGTGGCTGAGCTCCTAGTCAATTGAGGCCAGGAGGACATGCTTTGACAGTTCAAAGCAGGCCACCGTACTGGGAACATCTTCCAGGTGATAGCTGCCCAGATGGCTGGGCAGGGGACACACATGGCAGTAGTGCTGCACAAAGGCCAACTTTGCAGCCACAGCTCACTGGCACCTGGCTCAGAGGGGCAGATGCCTCTACTGGCTGTGCAGTCCTCACCCAGGTCTGGCAGGTGTGCAGCAGGTCACAGCCAGGCAGCAGCCCCTACTGCCAGACTGCTGCAGTGGGTAGAGGGGGCAGGGAACACTCAGGGCTGCTTCAGCCGTCCAGCTGACACAAGAGGTAGTGTCCCCAGAAGCTCCTGAGAGTGAGTAGCCCTGAGTTACTGGACAAGGCAGTTTTTTGTATGGATGGGGCCAGGAGGGCAGCCTTTTATAGTGCTGGGGACTGCACAGGTACTGGCCCTGGGCTCTAGCTCCCCCTGGCTGCAGATTTGGGAGGAGCCAGGCAGGGTTATTTTGCCCCAACTGGCACAATTTGCTCCACACCAAAGTGCATGTGTGCTGAGGCACAACACTCTGGCTCATTTTCACCGCTTCTATTTGAGCTGCTGCAAGCACACAAGTCTCCATATGTGGATGTGCCCATGAGTGGCTTCAAGGTCTTAAAGCTGACATTTCCCCCTAACTCTTGAGTCCATCAGTCTGGGCTACAAATCTCAACAAGCTTTTCCTGCATGATCTTTGTAGCTTCTACTTCTAGATTTGGTTTAGGAATTCCTAAAAGTTTTGGAGTCAGAAGAGAAAGCTGCTGTTAACCTAATCTGACCTATTGTATTGTACAAGCCAAAAAACCTCACCCAATAATTTTTAGATCAAGTCTGACTTCTCTTTGAACACTAGCATATTTGATACACTTAGACAGTTGCAAAGTTGTGTTAGAAGAGATCTGGGTGTGATGTAAATACTAAGCAGTGGAGAATTTGCTGCCTTCCTAGGAAAACTGTTCCAGTAGCTAATTATCTGAGTGTTTACAAATTTACCCCTTATTTCCCATTAGAATTTGTAGTCTTTTTTTTTTTAAGCCCTTGCATCTTATTACACCTCTTTCTGTTTGCTTACAGCAGTTGTGGGCAATTATTTGGGATGGAGGGCCACTTAGGGAGTTTTGGGGAGCTGTTGCATACCAGGTCAGCACTCCTTCTCCCCCCTCCTTCCCCCCTCCCTGCCAATCCTCAGTTTGAAACAGCTCACCGTAACTCCTTAAGTGGTAAATTAATAGGCTGGCCTGGGGCTGCTGGATGGAGCAGGTGTGCAGGGGGGTCTTCATGGAAACCAGCCCTGGACCTCTGTGGGCAGGGTGTGCTTGATTGGGTGGGTAGGGAGCTATGCCTGGGAGCAAGACCTGTGGGAAAGCCTGGGGCTGGGATCACAGGACAGTGATAGCACAGAGCTAGGGAAGAGTCACGATCTGCATACCCCTGTGCTGTCGTCGCCCTGTAATTCTGGTCCTGGCACCAGCCCCACCTGTACATCCTGCTCCTAGATACTGCTCCTTGGCACCCTGAGGCCCCATCCCAACCACCCAGCTGACTGCCCTGCTCACAGGGGGCCTGCGCCAGTCTCCATAGAGACTCCATTTGCCCACCCACTCCATGGTGGATGCTGGGAGAATGGGCTGGGGTGCCTGGGCAGCAGGACCAGGTCCAGCGGTGGCGACGCTGGCAGCAGCAGCTGGAAGGAGCCGCTGCTGTTGGGCCTGCTGGGAAGTGGAGTCTGGCTACTATGCCACCCCAGTTCCACTGCACGCCTGGGAGTGGTGGAGCCAGCTGGATGCACCAAGATCCAGTCTTCCCTCTGCATCTGGGCTGGGCAGGGCCAAGGGACCTGCCATGGATCAGATAAAATCCCTTGGTGAGCTGGATCTGGCCAGCGAGCCATATTTAGCTGACCCCTGGCTTAGAGTCAATCACTAGCAAAAATAATTCCCCTTTGGCTTCTTGTAGCCAATGGTCAAGTTATTTCTTAGCCTTCTTTCCTCTAAAGGAATTACATTGAACTACTTAAGCCTTTCCCTATGCCATACACTAATGGAGAAATATAGTGAAACAATGAATAAATAAAAGCATCATCCTACAATTTTATTTTTTTTATTAAAATTATTCCTAGATGACATGAAAGAATCCTAGAGCCCCACCACACGAGATCCTGTAAACATACCTTTAGTGTTTTTACACTGCAATCAGAGCTGTGATTACAGCACATGTGGCTAGATTAAAACTAGATCAGATACTAATAGGCTAGAAACAGATGCATTCAGAGAAGCCCAATCAGATATGCTGCCACATGTCATGGCACAGCTGATCGTGCTTCAGTAATGTCTTTAGATGACCTTGACTGCTATTCCCTGACTTTGGGAGCATTTGAAAGTGGAGGTAAACGGCCATTTGCAGACATAGCCCTTGTGCTGGGGAGTGAGAATATCTCTTGCAGGGAATTACCCTCCTGCATGCCTACAAGTGTGTGTGTGTGTGGGGGGGGGGAGAGGATGTTGGGAGGCATTTGAACAGGGGTCGCTCCCTCTGTACTTCTAGATGCAGGGCAGGGAATCTCCTGTGCAAAGGTTTTCCCTTGCATGTCAGCAAGTGTTGGGGGTGGGGGAGAGGGGGGCAGTGTGGAGACGACTTGCATTCCCCACTCTGCTTGCAGATGCACAGGGGGAAATCCCTCGGTTTTTTTGTCTTGTTTCCTCTCCACCCTGAACACTGTGCTTGCAGAAATCCCTGTGAACTCTCTTGTCTTTTTCGAGGTGGAAAGGGGAGAAATCCCTCTGCAAAGTCTGGCTGAGAAGGGAAGAGCAGGGATTTCCCTGCTCAGCCAGACCCCAGGCAGGGTCCATGTTGTTGCTTTATTGTGGCAGACATCTATTACTACCTTTTGTGCCACTGATTCTCCTTCCATGTGGAGGAACAAAGGGTAAGGACAAATGAGACACCAGGCGATGTCTTTTTCCAGCATTGTGTTGTGGTAACAACAGGGGCTCTTCTGGGATCCTAGGTCAGTAGTCTGTCAGCTACTTTGCAATGAAATCTATGCCACTGTAACTTGACTGCTCTTGTAACTAGACTAAAGCTAGACTGCCGGCACATGTTTGACTGCCGTACAGATGCACCTAGAGAAAGACTTCCTTCCTGAAAAAAGTCCACTTGATAAACAAGACAGAGGGACAAAGGTGGGGAATGGGAACAGGGCGCTGAAGTGACCTGACATGCAGACAAGTGGAAGAGTCGGGAACGGAACCCAAGCCACTGCCCTATCTACTAGGACATGCCCTCCTATTCTATTGTTCTGGTTTTAACTGTAGGAGATGAGGAGGCTCTATTCTTGTCTGGGTCATTTCTTCTGTAATAGCACTTCATTTTTTGATATTTGCAATTGAGAATCATTTCTTAGCTGCTAAACAATGGATTCTTTCCAACAGCATAATGGCAGAGGTGAAGGAAATGCCAATAGCCAGAGCATCTTTTGAGTGGCCAAACTCCCACTGATGTTAATATATATTTTGTTTGGATGAAGGCTGTACCAGTGGATCATGACTGGGTTTATTTCTAATGTTCATTCAAAAGAAATGTGTATAATACGAGCTTCTGAATAAAAATATCCAAATAAAGATCCCAGTGATGACTGTAAAGGTAATAAGCAGGGAGCTGGGTTTTCCCTTCACCATGGGAAAATGCAGAAAAATGCAGATTTTCTCATTTTAAATAGAAAAATGGATTTTCCCCTTTAGGGGAGAGAAACATGGGAAATCATGGGCTGGGGGAGTTAGGAGAAAGGTGATCAGACAGGCAGCATGGAGAGCAGCTCCCACAGCTCTCTGCAGGTAAATCAGGGTGGAGGGATTGAGGCCCCCACAGAGAGGGAAGGAAGGAGTTGGGCTGGGGCTGGAAGCACTGCCCAGCTGGGGTGATGTGTGGGGCCTGAGGCTTGGTGTCTGGGGCTGGGATAGAAATGTGCAGCCGCAGGGCTTGGGTGGGGGGTGGGATGGAACTGTGGCAACTCATTGGGGGGGGGGGGG
>NW_017728995.1:51783756-51785055 GCF_001723915.1 Gavialis gangeticus
GGGGGGGGGGGGGAGGGCTTGGTGCCCTGCCTCTGGATGCACTTCTGGGGGGATATGGAGGGGCATGTGTCCCTTTAGATTTTTGTGCGGGGTGAGGGTGGATGCAGTCTTTGTACTGCAATCTCAGCGCTTCCTACCTTACTGCCTTCGCACCAGGGGCCTCCATGGCCCAGTGAGTGGGACCCAACATGGCAGGACAGAGTGGGGCGGGGCGGTTTGGTGCCCCATCTACCCAGCAGCAGCGGTGGTGGTGGCATGTAGTTGTGCCCCTCACTGCTTTAGGTGGGCTGGGAATGCCTTGCCATGGCAGTGCGGGGCTCTTTGTGGGAGCCCCAAGCCTCCCTGCCTCATTCTACCCTCCCACACTGGGACCTGCCTCCCAGTGGGAGGGCAGCAGGGCAGCAAGCCATGAGCCCAAAGTGGGCCACTCAAATCTGTCCCCCACAACAGGCTCTGCTCCAGTCATACCACCTGTGAGGGGCAGGGGGAGGGAAGCTGGGATCTGCTCCAGCTGCAGCAGCTCCTGCCTCCCATAGGTTGCAGTTAGGGCTTGGGTGCTGCTGGGAAGGGTAGGGGGCTGCAGACCCAGGTCCCTGCCCATAGCCTTGGTAGCTTGGGGGTGCCCTCCAGCAGGGCGGGGGACAGGGGGCTGCAGGTTGTAAGTGAGGGGGAACCAGCAGGGGTGGGGGGTGGTTGTGTGTTGGAGTGAGGGGTACTGGCAGGGCTGGAGGGGGCTGTGGCTTGGGTGTAAGGGACAATGGCATTTCATGGCTTCTCAGTGCCACAAAATGGGGGGCAGGGGGATAGTTGCAGCTGGACCCACATCCTGTTGAGTGAAGGAGGCAGGTGGAGCTCTGATTTTTCTATGATAAAAAAAAACAAAATCAAAAGCCAAAATATATAGGTAGTTAGAATTTTATTATAATGGTTGAGGCACTGGTAGGTTTCCACCATGAATGGTGTGTGCTCCTGATGGCTGGGGTGGGGCACGGCTGTGATGGCTGCAGTGGGAGCATGGCAGCAATAAGTTGGGAGCTCCCGCAGGTGCTGCCAGCACTATTGGTGGCAGGGGGGAGTGCCAACCAGGTGAGATCTTTGACTGTCCTCAGATGCCACTGGTGGTGTCGGTGGCAGGGTGGTGAGTAGCGACTGCCCGTAGGTGCTGCTGACACTGTCAGCAGCATCTTTTTGCAGGGGGTGCACTGCCACACTTGGGGGGTGCACATGCACCCCCTACATGTTGCCCCTAGTTTCCACATTTGCTTTAATATTGTAAATATATTCATATATTCATACATA
>NW_017728995.1:51785416-51786536 GCF_001723915.1 Gavialis gangeticus
ACACGTATGTATGTATGTATGTATGTATGTATGTATGTATGTCTATAAAAAACTTGAGAGAGAGAGAGTGAGATAACAGGTTTGGGGGTTCTAAATCAGATAACTTGGAATTTTTAAACAGTAAATCAGGATCCCCGGGATGAGCAAGTTGTACACAACAATGCATGCCCCTGGAGGCTGGGGGGGCATGGCAACCGACCGCAGGTGGTGGCACTGGCAGCAGCAGGGACGTGGCAGCGGCGAGTGGGTAGCTCCTGCAGGCTGCTATGGTGTTGTCAGCGGTGGGGGAGGGAGGCAGCGTGTGCCAACCAGCAGTCCGTGACCACCCACAGACGCCACTGGCAGTGGCAGCTAGAGGCAATTGGCGACCACTCACAGATGCCACCAGCAGTGTCAGTGGCAAAAATCGGGGACGGGGGTGATAAGTGGCAACTGCCCGCAGGTGGTGCTTCTGTCAGGGGGTGCACATGTACCCTCTATGTGTCGCCAATGACAACACCATTATGGGTTTTTTTTCTTTTAGGAGAAAGACAGAACACCAAGTGTTCTACCCTATTTTATTTTTTATTCTGCCACCATAACTACTAGTAGTATTTGCAAATCCTATCCCTCTTCTCTCTGAAACTACAAAACTGCAAGCTGGGTCTACGTGTTACTTTTTATGTTTCACATTCATTATACAGAGCTAGTAGGAAAAGTATGTGTTCACAAATGTGATAGCCACTAAACAATTTCACTGCAATTCAAAGAATTTTAAGACTCATCAATTCTACTCAGTATTCTCCTTCCCTCCCCTCAATCGGCTCAAATGGCACGATGAGAACATGTGGCAGGTACCAGTTTTTTTTCTCTTTTCCCTTTTTCCCTTGCATTTTTAAAAAAAGCCAAAACACTCATTATGGGAGTTTATCGACTGCTTTACCAGCTTATACAGGCCAGAGCTTTCCTTATAATACTTGTCCAGCATGAAAAGGAGCCACAGCTAAAATCAGCAAGATTTAATTCATTTGTGTTTTAGGGATACAGGTTGTAGCCGTATTGGTCTACAGGCAAGAGGACTCAGAACTCTGGGTAGAGGTGATATCTTCTATTAGTCCAACTAGATATTTGCAAAATAAAT
>NW_017728995.1:51791536-51800265 GCF_001723915.1 Gavialis gangeticus
CAGCATGAAAAGGAGCCACAGCTAAAATCAGCAAGATTTAATTCATTTGTGTTTTAGGGATACAGGTTGTAGCCGTATTGGTCTACAGGCAAGAGGACTCAGAACTCTGGGTAGAGGTGATATCTTCTATTAGTCCAACTAGATATTTGCAAAATAAATCTTTATTTGCAAGCTTTTGGGCACAGGCACCCTTCATCAGGCATAGGAGAATGCAAAGATTGTAAAATTTCTCCTAGGTGGAAATGAAAATTTATATTTCACAGGAGAGGTGAAGGTGTGGAAAGATCTAGTTGGAAAAGTTAATTTTATGCAAATTAGGCTTAGATACAAGTTAGAGCAGTCTACCTACCTCAAAGTTGTCTGATGGCAAGCAGGATGTTTAATTATATTTCTGCTTGCCATCAGACAACTGTGAAGTAGATAAACTACTCTAACTTGTATCTGAGCCTAATTTGCAGAAAATGAACTTTTTCAACCAGGAGATCTTACCACACCTTCAGCTCTCCTGTGAAATATGAATTTTGCCTGAAAGCTTGCAAATAAAAACTTTTCTTTGTAAATATCTAGTTCGTCGAAAAACAGATACCACCTCTACCCAGAGTTCTGGTTTCTTAATTCATTTGTGTTACTTCGGTAGCTTGAACTCACCAGTGGTCCAGGATTTGGACCCTAAATCACTTTATATCTAGCCATGGCTGTGTCTGATGGATTTTTCCCTAGAATTCTTGCTCCAGTAAAAGTGTATTGGGATGAATAATACTATTTCAGAAACACATAGAGATTCCTCTATCTTCATTGAACAATATGATTAGTTTTAAAAATACAAATGAAACACAGGCTGCAATCCCCAGTTATTTCAGATTTACACTGGTTTAACTACACTAACTACAGTGGAACTACTCCAGCCTTAGGCCAATGTAGAATTTGACTAGTGTGACAAATTAAGGAAGTCTACCATGTTATATCACTACAGAGTGCTGCTAAGGAAAGGGCTTATATAGAGAAATGCTTATTTATTGCAAAAAGCATTTTTGTGCAATGGAAAAAAATAATCTATTCCCCTGAAATACCTTGAGATTTGAAAGTTAGAGCAATCAAATACTAATTTGTCTAAGCCCAGGTATATCATGGATACCTTGGTGCATGACCTGTGTGTGAACTTGGAAGAATGAGAAAGACAGACAGCTAAGGGAGATGGTACTCTAAACAGAGTAGCCTTAACCTTGCGTGACCATCGCAAGAGGACCAGCTTTCCAGAGAAGACCATGAGGATTGCCATGTTTAGGAAGGTCCAATAAAAGCAACGGTTGGTTTTCCTTCAGTGTCACCCCAGCTGTAATTCCTCTACAACAATAAAACCGTAGTGTTATTAATTCATCTGTTCTCATTGCTGCAGAGATTATATTAGAGTGCTCTTATTAATTCATCTTTTTTTTACCTGCTAATATATTATTTTCCACAGGGATTCATTGTTTTAACCCTCAAAGTGAATTAGCCTGTGGCATATTTCAAAGGTTTCTGCCCAATTAAATCAGTTCAAGGACATCCACATTGCATCAGAGCTACCAGCCTTACAGTACTGAAGATGGAAAAAAAATCAGTCAAGAGGGCAGGATATTTTTAATATGACTCTATCCCTGAGACTTTAAGTTATGAGAACTGGTTTATTTAAATATAGATAACCAGATAGATAGATAGATATCTGGTGTGTGTATGTATGTATGCATATATTTGTATATGTATATATTTATGATATATTATATATACCATACACACACACACACACACACACCATACACCCCCATATATATATATAATCATAAACATTGGAAGAATGTGTTTAGCTGTTCCTGCCTTCTAGAAATAGCCTAAAAATGCAGTTGCTAACAGCAATATTTGCTGTGACCATTGCTCACTAGTTTGGAACAGAGAATTCTTTCCCAATAAATACTGACTTGCTACCGAATATATATATATCAAACAATAAAAGGTAACTAAACTCACGGGGCACGCGCACACACCCCTTGGACTGGAAATAGAAAGCTGAAAAAAAAAGTTTTCTAGTGGAGGGGAAAAAACAAGTGTGGGGTAGGTGTGTGTTGTACTGCTTGAAAATGTAAGCAAACTAGATAGAGGTTTCAGAATGAGCTCAGCTGCTTGTCTTGTGGCTAATGCCATTATGCACAAACTGAACTAGGCAATCTTATGATCAGGGATTCTGGTTTTCTCTGTTTAAAAATCCCAGATTCTCTGATTTAAAAAAAAATCTGATTTAAAAAACCCCAAATCTGTGTTTTTCCACATTTAAAATGAAATGCCACTATATGGATAGGACTCAGTTGAACACAATGTTTTATTGGTATATTTACAATTTTAAAGTAATTTGGAAGTCTACCAGTGCCCTAATTGTTATAATAAAATAAATTCTAAATACCTATATATCTTGGCATTTGATTCTATTTTTTTAATCAGAGATCAAAGCTCCCCCTGCCTTCTTCACTCACCAGGATGTGGGTCCAGCTGTGGCTGTCCTCCCCATTTCTTTGTGGAGATGAGCAGCCCTGATATGCTGGTGCCCTGCCTCTGCCCATGCCAGTGCCCCTCACTCCCAGCCTACAGTTCCCTGGTCCTGCCAGTGCCCCTCACTCCTGATCCACAGCCACTCTAGCCCTGCTGGTGCCCTTGCCTCCCAACCTGCTACCTCCTACCCCCAGCCTCCCAGCATGTGAGGAAGGGAGTGGATATGTGGGGAACAGGGTGGGTGTGTGGGGAAGTGGAGGTGTGGGTACAGGTATGCCTGGGGGGGAGCAGGAGGGGCACAGGTGATGTAGTGAGGGTTATGACCCCCCCCCCCCCGAGATTTCTGCGCCCACAGCAGGGCATGGGGCTGCAGCCAGCCTGGACCAGCTCTGGACAGGAGCTGCCTCTGCAGCCCAGTGGGTGAGACTCAGCGCAGAAGAAGCACCACACTGCCATGGCTGCCAAACTGAGATGCCCCCAGCCCGCCCGGCAGCAGTGAGGGCACAACTAACAGTACGGCAAACCTAACAGTATTAGTGCCATGCTGCACCCCAAGGCACCCTTGAAAGAATCACTGAACTAGTGTGACAAATTAAGGAAGTCTACCATGTTATATCACTTGTGCTTTGTATCATTGGTTCTCTCTTTGTGACAGTAGCAGACTGCAGGAATCAAATGCTACCCTTGGGGAGCAAAGCAGTATCCTGGATTTAGATGTACCATTCATTGGAATCGGGGATATCAACAGAAAAAAACAGAGGTAATGCAGACCCAGCAGACACTCTTACTGTGTATTAACCCACACCAAGGAGACTATTTAAAACACAAACAGTCAACTTGTAACATATGTACTATTGAGTTTTTACAAGGCATTATTCCACATAAGGGAATCCAGCAGTGTGAAAAGATAGGGAAACAGAGAGGGCAAGACAGATCTTTACAGGGAATTATCCCATACCAGGGAGGCTGGTATCGTGAACACAGAGAGGGAGAAAACAAGGCAGATGATAATGACGGGAGAGTTTTACTGTGTGGTGTGCTGCGGTGGTGTGATCTGAGGCAAGCTGTTAGAGCTCAGCGAACAATTCATAATGAAAAGCCATCCTGAGATTTTTATCCTGTTTTCCTATTTGCAAGTTGTCAGGATTAGATTCTGAGGTTTGCCAAGATATTCCCTGATATTTTGTGTAGCCCTAGAAATATGCTGTAGCCTGTGATCTGTGGAACAAAATGGCTGAAAAGGTCCTGGTACAATACTGTGGACTCGGCCTTCAAGGAATTAGCTTTCTAGGCAGTGTCTGTGTGGGGTACTGTGGTAGACTGCTGGCCAGATTTTTTTTTCAGTGAATTTACTGCAAATTGCCCAACTGTGTTCACTGAATTCAGATGAATTTAGGCAAATGATTTCAGAACAAAAAGTCTGAAATTGGTTCAATATAGGCAGGTTAGACTACCCTGCAAAGATTGAATATACTCAGGCTCCAGCTTTTTGAACGTCTGTCCCTAGCCTGACTGGTTGTGCTGCCTCTAGGGTTGTGTGTGAGATGGGAGAAACAAGTAGTGGCCAATGATAAGGCATGGGAGGCTGGGAAAGCTGGAGAGATGGCAAGGCCTTTGTTAGATGAGAAGTTGCCAACTCATCATGTGCCTAGTACTTTGATTCTTACTCCAGAAAGGTGAATTTGTATAATATTATGTAAACACACAATTTGTTGCTCTCCAAATGAGGAAGGATTAATCTGTACATCCAATGAACTCCTGTTTTCTGTGGGGGTTTTTTTGGTGGTGGTTTTTTTTGGGGGGGGAGAAAGGGACAATGGAACCATATTAGCCCCTTGTGTGCTAAGTGACATAGTACTAGGTAAGTTCTGCATGAATGAATTCACCCCACTGGGAGACACTACTCAAAAAATAATGTCAAATGTGGGTGGTAATTCTTTTTATGCCACTCATATCTGTTAACCTCTGCCTGACAAAGACTTTTTTATTCCTTGCACATAATGACTTTTCTGAAGAAAAGTTTATTTTTCTGCTGCTGCAGCAGTTTACATCTAAGACCTGAGGTTCTCACTCCTTACGCTGGCAAAAATAAGAGTATGGACAAACAAGAAAATTACAGCAAGATAAAAGGGTGTCCAGATTAACTGCATGTCAGCTTCTTCACTGTATCTGTATGGAGCCTATCGTAAATGAAATTTTAAGCCGCATTGACTTAGCTGTTTCACTGTGGTTTATTTTTCACTTACTGCAGGACAAGTGTGGGCAGATGAGCAGTTACCATGAAGCAGTTGACCCCTGGTACTTAACTTGCCCATACCTTAACTCCTCTGAAGTCAATTAAGCTGTGAGTATAAAACTGGTAGAGCTGATACCAGATTTCACGTTATTAGTTTCCCATCCCTTTCTTACCAAATCACTTTGTGTGCCCAATGCAGATGAGAATGGCATAAATTAGGAAAATAGATATAAAGCTACAAAACGGAAGACTTTACTCAAAAGAAAAAATGGGACCTCCTTACCTGAGTACAAGAGTTTAGGAATAAGACCTGATAACAGGCCTTTAAGAAACTAGTAGATGGGAGAGTACTGGACTTCACAGACCTCACTTAGACTCTTGGGCTTTCCTGTGTGATTCTAGGTTAATCATTAATCGGCTAATGTATCTTAAACCAATTGCACAGGAGATTGAGATATATTTGTCTATTTTGGGGATGTTGTGAAAATAAAACTTATTGATTGTAAAGTGCTTTGATACTAATGGATGTTGTCCATATGAGCATCTATGTAGAATATAATAAAAAATCCTGATTTTAACATAGGTTTTACAGATCATCCTATAGAGTTTTTAATAAAAAAAAACTATGTCTATGCTAATGCATGGTGTAAAATATAAACAAACTACAGAAAGATTAAAGATTAGCATTTATTATTCAATTCTTTAGCTCCTCAGAATAACTTCTATGGAATGCTACTGGCCTTATTACTGTAAGGTTCCCTGGATTTTTCTGTAGAAAAGGACTGTAGAAATTGATAGAAAAAAGAAAGCTGAGTGAAAAGAAAATCGTGGAGGAAGGATAATCAAAATAGCAATGAAAGAAAAAAGATCAAAAGAGAGGTGGTATGCAGAAGATAACTTTTCTTTTAAGATAAGTTGGGTTGAGACCTAAGCAGCTAATAAAATAGTAGGTGGGGAAGATAATATTAGAAGAGGTGGTATTAAGAATGAAACAGAGTATAGAAAAATCCAGAAGGTAGAGAAGGAATAATTTTTATGCTTTATCACTTCAACTCCCTTGGCATGCTCACCTTGACTCACCAGGTTACATGTGGTAACTGGTTTCTATGACTGCTTGACTTCGGTAACATGTTTGCTTTTCTTGGGCTAATGCTTCTGTAGCGAAAATAGATACTTTTCTCTATGTTTCTTTGTTCCTTGTTTTAGTATTAACCCCTGCATTCTGTAAGTTTCCACCCGCATGGTACAGGATGGCCCACTATGTATGTCTTATAGGTTGCTCAGGTTTTGGTTTGAAATGACCAATCAAAATGTAACACGTCAACTGAAAAAAATGCTAGCTCAATAAAAGCCACGTGCGCGCTTTGTTTAGGGTCGACACTGATCTGAGCAACAAGCTCCTCTGTCGGCCTGCTTGCAAGCAATAAAATAGAGTTGGACCCAGCCTGAAAGTGTGACTCTCTTCTAGAGGTGAATTGGACTAGCCTCCAGGGGATAAAATCAGCAATTTATGCAACACTTCTGGCAACTACTTTGAATAATCTCAGACTGATTTATGCTTAGCCATAATTGCTGAATATATTTAAATATAAATGAAATATATATCCATTCAGTATTTGTTTTGATCAACAAAGGAGGTTTCTCTCTTGGTTCTTATGTGGTGCCAGTCAAAATGGAGTCTGAGTATCTCTCGATTATGATAATGTTTATATGTGGATTTCTTCTTTTTAATCATGTTTTTGTGTTTGCTTATTTTATTGAGAGATTGTTTTCTGGGCTCAATTTATATCCTTGAGATAAGAAATATGGTAGCAAGGAACTATGGTCTGTTGCCTCTAACATTAGCTGATACAATATTTGAAAGGAGACCAGGAAAATGTGCACAGGGGAGGTCAACTAATATAATTAGAAGGTGGTATGAACAAACAGATGCATCTTGCATCACACCTAGGCTCTGACAGATTTCTAGTGGGGTCAAATTCCAACAATTTCATTGTTACTGACAAAGAATCCTCTCCTACTCGCATCTCATACTAGTTAATTCCTGAGTACAGACAAGCAGAGCATTCCCTACAGGCTTTAAGCTGCTATAGGGCAGAAACGGTGTCAGTGACAGATGTGTCCTAGACTGTTTAGGATTTTAGGTTCAAGACCTGGAATGATGTGAAACAAAACAAACAAAAAAAACTTGGCTCTAAGGCTTTCTTCAAAAGGATTTGGTTAATGGTCACATTTTGCAAACACATGAACAGCTTTACTTACGTGAATAGTCCTATAGGTCTCCTGTGGGACCAGTCTTGTAAGTAAAGTTAAGCATGTGCATAAATGTATTTGTGATCCAGATTTGTGAATGAAACTTACTTGTTGAAATGCCAAAGATGAGGAGCCTGACAGTTGGATTCATCTTCATATAGATGTCTGATGTGGAGGTGTACTGAAGAGCTGTCAGAAAGCTTTGGGGTGAGCTGAAGGACAATAGACAAGCTGGGATGGTGGAAAATCCATATAAAAAATACAAGGGAAAACACTTCGTGTCTGGAAATACATTTAGTCACGTCAGCAAGAGATTAACTTTCATCACTACATAACTTCTGTTCATGTGTGCTGTATGCATTGAATGGCAAGTATTGCACTCTGCTCTCCTGACTTCTACTTTTTGTAACTGGTAAGCTGTTTCCTACTGTTTGTCTTAGGCCTGTTGTGAGGCATTGGTGCTATAGTAGTGACTGACAAGTGCAGCCATGTAGGGCTAGATTAAGTTTTGAAGGCAATAGGTCTTTAAGGGCTCTAGGTTTCAGGCATGTGGTATCAGAAGCATCTCTTTTACTTCAGATTGTTCCTGGCCCTTGTGATTCTGGGGAAAAAGAAATTGAAAATATGGCCCAGGATTACCAGATGCAATGATCTCTGCCTGAGTCTGCAGGGCACCCAAAATGTGTCACCTTAAATAGCTCCATTTACCTCCATGTATTGACACTGGAACCTACTTTTCCTCACACCTGCTTCTCTACTGTAACATGTGGGACTTGTTGCAACTGTGTGCAGCACCTTTATCCTCCCCTCCACCTCTCCTATGCTTGTGTGCTCATGTGGCTGGTGTTTGAATCCTCCTTTCAGGATGCATTTACGTTCTCCCTGAAGACAGATATCAGTGTCCTAGAGCATGGAGAGGCTTTGGTCTGTCTAAAAGGGAGTAGTGATGGGTAGATCAGCAGATGGCTTTTCTGCAGCAATAGCTAGAGAAAGAAGCATGGTGTAAGGTAAAAACCTAAGGGCACTTGTACATGTGATGGTTGTCACAATGTACATGTAATGAAAAATGTCATTTGTGTGGCTTAATGGCAGCACACATTATACATGGACCAGTTTTGGAGGGTTTAGATGAGTTTGCATCATTGCAAACTAAAGTACACCCAGGTATAGTTTAGTGTGCAGCAATGCATTGCACCTGTCAGCTCACCTCCTGGCCGTGGGAGAGAGGGACAGTTTCCACAGAAAAAAAGGAGCAGGCCCCTCCCCATTTCTGCTTTCAGCAGGTACCTGCTGAAGGCAGAAGTGGCAGGGGGCCAATCCTTTTTTTTCCTTTTGGAACTGAGGCCCTGGTTCTTCCCTCCACAGTGGCAGCACCCCCGAGGCTGCCCAGGTGGGCTGCTAGCCAGCTGGGTGCTGCCCCAGCTTGGAGGCAACACACCTGGCCTGATCCAAGTCTTCCTTGAGCCTGACTGCTGGAAGCATGCTAGGTGCTGCTCCCCAGGTGAGCTCAGGGAGCAATTGAATCAGGCTGGGTGCTACCTCCTAGCTGAGGTAGCACCCGGCTCACTAGCAGCCTGCTCAGGTGGCCCTGGGGTTGCTGTTACTATGGAGTGAAGGACTAGGCCACCCCACAGCTCAGGGCCTGCTTGGCCCACCTGCAGCTCACCCCCGCCCACAGGCAGACTCCAGCTCCAACAAAAAAAAGAAGGGGGGGGGGGGG
>NW_017728995.1:51800293-51802938 GCF_001723915.1 Gavialis gangeticus
CGCTTGGCCCCCCCGCCGCCCCCCCCCCCCCACAGGCAGACCCCAGCCCCAAAAAAAAAAAAAAGGGGGGGGGGGGGGTCAGGCCCATTACTGTAATGTGTCAAAAATTGAAACAGTGGGTTTAAATTAAAAACCCACCAATTTAGGAATTTAGGGGGCATAAAACCCTGAGGACTAAACCCCTGTCACATTCACAAGTGCCCTAAGACATTAGATTTACCTTAGGTTGTAGGTGGCTACAAGTGAATGACAGCTGTAAAAATGCTGTAAGTTCTGAGTGAGCCAGAAGCTGCCCTACCATGCATGGTACATTAATACACCATTGATTATTTTTGCCCAGAGTAGAAACAGACTGCATAGAGCTGTGTGTACTCTACCATGTCAGGGAGCATTTTCTAGTTTTCTTATCAAATATGAGATGTAGCTTCTCCCCTCCCCTGTTTCTTATAGAATAAAGGGGGTGAAAATTGATCTCAGACGTCTTTTTAATTTGGCTAATGAGGTGTGTCTACCCTGAATTTTACAGGGTATCCACATAATATTACTGACAGTTGGGTTTAGCCAATAATCCTTTCTATAGCAGTGTTAAAAATGTATTAATTCCTGGGGATATATTTTACAAACTGGGTTACCTACATTCTGCTTAAATTCAAACTTGATTGTAAGTGTAGAGAATGAATGAGCAGTGAGAAATAACCTGTTCTTTCATGGTGGGGAAAAAAAGATGACCTATGGATGCAGAGAGAGACACACCAGAGCATGATAGAGAGAGGGCCTACTTCTATGCATAACCCAAATTCTTGATACGTATGCTCAAATAAATTTAAATATAATATTTCTTTTTGCTTCCAGATTTACCACACTTATAGATATCAATTACAAAGTTTGTGTAAATTATAGGGATTTTGAACTTGGAATAGCTTCAGTATGTTTAAAGCGTCTGTACAGGGATAATAAGAAGATTGTGAAATTCTGCTCTAGGAAATCTTAGACACATATATAGATAATTAATGCAGCATGTGGAAACTTGAAATCAGCACTGAATTTTTTTTTTTAACCAGTGATTTAAAAGTGCATTATAGTAGCAATTAAGTTAACAGTTATTAGACAAGGAAATGTTAAGATTATTAAGATAATTCAAGATGATAAACAATTAGTGGAGTTTTTCTATACAACATGGGTTTCATATGGAAAATCTGCTGCACTAGAGACTACAGATTTATTCCTTGCAGTTTTTTTTGTGAAGTCAAGAATTGCAATTAGGTTGTTAAGCTATTGGATCTCTATGTAGCAGGAAAAGATTGTTTTATGATAAATATACTCCTTGGAGGACAATGATGTGCTGCCAGCATTTTAACTAGGAGATCTCCTCCCTGCTCCCAAAATATTCCAGTGAGTGCTGATAAATCTGTGAGACAAATGTATGAACAAAGCCCATGTCCTTGTAGAGAAGAGGGGGTGGGACAGGTCTAAGGAATCTATTAATTTGTTTACTTATTTTTGTAATGCTACAATTATTTACACATGTAGGAAGGTGTACAGTTTTTGTTCTTGGAAAGTATATTGATCCCGATTCTACTCCATTTTAATTAGAATAAACGGGGAGTCCTTGCATTGAAGTCAGTAGAATGTCAGTAGTGCAATGATGGTGTAAAGGAGGTCAGGATTTCACTTACTGAATATTCTGTGCTATACCATCAGTATGCAATCTGTCAAATTTGAAGTGAGCAGGAGAGCTGTATACATCAGTACAGCATTTAAAAATAATACAAATAAATAATTGCATTTCTACCTATTCTGCTTGTTGGTCTATCTGCAATATTTCTATAAAACCTATTACCCTCCAAAATACAGCTTATATAGTTTGATAAAGAGTTAATTTGCTGCATCCAGAGAGAAGGCTGAACTACATCAGAGGTAGAAATTCTCCACAAGGAACTTCTGTAAAGATCTGAAAATCTCTTCTGGCACTTCACTGGATGAAGGGAATGCTGTGGACATTGTTAAAGGTCTTGTTGAAATCCAGATACACTAAGTCCCATGTGGTCTCATAAATTAGAGAATTGTGGGCTAGACAAAACTGGTTAGGCCTCATCTAGAGTACTGTGTGCAGTTTTAGGCTCCAAATTTGAAAAACGACATGAAGAAGTTAGAGATGGTCCAGAGGCAGGTGGCAAAGATAATTAAGAGGTTGGAAAGCGGAGGAGAGTTTGAAGGAGCTAGGCATGTTTAGTTTGCAGAAAAGGTACTTGAGGAGACATGATCACAGTCTTCAAATACTTGAAGGGCTGCCATAAAGCAAAGGAAAAACACCTTTTTCTCCCTTGCTGCAAAGAGTTAGTACATGGACCACTGGCTTGAAGTTGCAACTGAGTAGGTTTAAATTGGATATCAGGAAAAAAAATGTTCACAGTTAGAACAGTGAGGCAGACCACCTAGGGAAGTTGTGGAATTTCTATCATTGGAGGTGTCAAGAAGAGGTTAGATAGGCATTGGTCAGGGGTGATCTAGGTGTAGCTATGCCTATTTTCTGCTATGGTATTTCCCATGTTTCTGTCTACTGCTGGTTGTTGCATGGGGCCAAATGGAAATTTTTACCCCTCCTGTTCCTACCTGTCACAAGGTTTTTTTTGTTTTTTTTTTTT
>NW_017728995.1:51803003-51803660 GCF_001723915.1 Gavialis gangeticus
GGGTTAAGGTGGGAGATTACCTGACACAGGTGTTTGGGACAAAATCTATAAATTGGTAGAGAAAGACAGTGGGAGTGAGAGTGTCTTGTGGAGGTTTCTGTTCCTACCTGTCACAAGGTTTTTTTTGTTTTTTTTTTTTAAAGCCTTCTTTACAGGCATTCTGTGTTGGCTACAGCCAAGGTTGGGGGTTTTGACTAGGGGTTGCCAGTGGCCACCGTGGTCCCCTTGGTTTGTCTGTGGCAGATCGGGATGTTATGTGTTGTGTTGTGTTTGTGTTGTCCATGTAGTTTTTTTCTATGAGATTGGGCAATGTATTTGTTTTGGGTTGTTTGGATGGAAGCGGCCCTACTTAGGCAGGGGGTTGGACTAGATCACCACCCTATTTCCCTGTGATTCTATGCATGGGCAACATGTGGGGGGGCACATGCCCCCCTGAGAGTGCTGGTGCCCTCCCCCCCGACAACGAGCACTCCAAGCTGGTAGGTGGGCACAGAGAGCATACTCTAAAATTGGGTCTGCTGGTGGCAAATCAGTGACAGAGGTGCTGGCACTTCTGCTGCCATTGTGCCGCCAGTGCTCTTGGTGACTGTCCACTGGGGACCCTGACTCCCTGCCCCTGGATGCTGGCTGGCCACTGGGGAATCCCCCCTCCCTCCC
>NW_017728995.1:51804121-51809698 GCF_001723915.1 Gavialis gangeticus
GAATGGTTTCTGAGCAATATTAGGCTATTCATGTGGTAGCTAAATGTGTACTCCTCTCTGATCAATTTTGGGAAAACCTACTAGCAACAGATTTTTTTGACAGCGGTATCTCCCAGTGTCAAAAAAGCCCACCGCGCTGCTCATTTGCAGCGCGGTGAACACTTGCGCCATGTCCAGTTTACGGCACCTCAAACTGCTCTGAGGTGCCTCAAACCGCATATGCTCACTCATTGGGATGCGCCTTGTTTGTCAGTGCAGAGAAGCCCAGGATCACAATCCCCAGCTCCCCCTGCATTGACAAGTTGAAAGCCTGGTGCTCAATCATCCGCTGATCATACGCTGGATTGGAACTTCACAGGAGCTCCAGCTAGCCCTGGGACCATCCTAAAAGCTGGCAAACAGGTGATCATTGACTGGATTGGGACCACACTGGGGCTTGAATGTGCATTTGGAGTCCCGGTGTAGTCCCAGATCCAGCTGAGAATCAGTTGATTGTCAGCCAGTGGGGTCCACACCAGTGCCAGCTGGAGACCCCAGTGCCTTCCTAACTTGCCACACATTCTACTTAAGTGCGATGAAAACCAGTCACAAATATATTACAAGAGAAAATGTTACAAAGTGTGAAATAATTCTGTAGCTGGTTTCCCTTTTTGTGGCATCATTAAATTGCCCATATGTGTTGCCAGGTTACTATTTAATATGCAATTAACAGACTAATTGTGTCTTAAGTGCAACATCTGCCAGGGGTCTCAGAGTGGAAGGAAGAGGAAACGGATCATTTTAATGGTTTGGGGAAGAATCAATTAAAAAAAAATATTTAAGTTTTCTAGTTAAGCCTAGTGATTCTGGTTAACCTGACCCATTTCTTTTCAGATGAAATTAAGCTGAGAACGAAGGAGCTGTTTATTGTCAAAAAACAGATTTTATCCCCTGGATAGCAAATACTATGCAGAATCTTTAGCACAAAGATAATAGTATGATGCCTCTAGTAATTCTAGTCTCACTGAAACCTACTTTAAAATGCTACATGATGAGTCAAAAAAATCTGCCGCTGAAACAAGTGGCTCAGTGCATGCCGTAGCAGAACAAGCCACCAAAAAGAGAGTCTGGCCAGCCAGAGCCATGCTCTGGCTGCTGGCCAGGCTCCATGTGGCCAGCTCAGCATTGTTGCTGCCCCAGGAGGCCCCCAGGGCTCCAGGCAAGCCTGCTGGCCCCAGTCTCCCCTATCCCACTCATGTCACTTTGCCATGTGCTGGAGCACATATGCAGGGGCGTGCTTCGGGACAAATGGCACAAATATGTGCTGCTGCTATTTGTCCTGTGGGAAATGTGTGTGCTTGTGGGGATGTATCCATAGAGTGCAATTAGGATTTGATCCCCATTCCCAAAACCGCTTGTCCTGCCATGCACATACAGCATGGCAGGAGGTGTGATGGTTGGGCCTGGGGATCAGATCCCATCGCACCTTTAAATGAAGGTCTGTCAGAAGCCTCAAATTGGGTCCAGATTCACTGAGATGTATTAATCTTTTGTCCACCTTTCAGCACACCTGGTCTGAATTTAACATTTGCAACAAAACCTAAAATCAAGTCAAGGCACTGAGTCTTTGGTTTCACTGCAGACATCTCGCAGCACTCCATTATGTATCTGTGTATAGAATATCTATAGTAGTCATTAACTCAGGCTCATTACAGCTTGCCATCTGTAGTGGTGACAAAATGAGCTACATTGGAACCTCAAAATGCTGTAATTCTTCTCATTTTGCCCTGCATCTTCATCAAAACATGTGCAAAACAGTCAGGAAATTAGCACTAGAAGGAATTTTCTTCCACTGCATATTCAACTCTGCTCTTCCCCTCACTATTTCAAGACCTACTGTAATTTATAGTTAGCCTTTAGTTTAATTTAAGGAAGTGTACTTATCCCTGTTTGTTTGTTTTTGTTTTTTTAACTTATGGGTGATAAGTTCTATTGCCAGTTGATACTCATTTCTAAGTGATGGTAAATGTTGATTCTGCTTATAGTTGAGGGTGTACCACGTATCCTCAGGTTAATATCACTCCTAGTAGCACATAGCATGTAAACATTTTCTCAGACACAAAGTATTTGTTTGGAGAGGAGGACTGCATGAAAGAAAGCTGGGATAAGGATGGAGACAGCTTCTGAGTCTTAACAGATAACCTGATCTTTTAAGATTTTAGAAGATTAGTGTTTTCATCAGGCAGTGTTGCATCTTTTCTGGGATAAAAACTATGGAATAGGTTCAGAATTACCTGTCTCTGGTAGTGCATGGCTACAGTGTTAAAATTCAGCCTGACCACAGCATTTTGTACAATGATCAGTCTGACCTTTTGTGAAGTCTTTCCTAGTCACAGTGATTACAAGCCTCAGCAAGATTAGAACCCCTACTGTATTATTGGGGTTCCCCCTTGCTCTGTTCTTGGAAAGAAAGGTTCTCAAAATGGGTTTTGGAAATGGCTTTTGCTTTATGCCTGGAAAAGAGAGAGGAGAAAGTGTGCTCTCTGAAGACATGCTACTTGTCACTGTTCAATATGGGCAGAAAGCCTCTGGCATTGTTGGGTGGAAATAACAATTAAACAACAGATAATGAGGGGCAATATCAATTTGAGCACATATGCCCCACCGGCCAAGTAAGAGGTGGGGAGTGAAAGCTAATGAGCGAAATCTGGGCCTCCAGCATCTATCATCTTGATACCCGGATTACTCCATGAGGACACTAAATCAAAATTAATGAATAACTCAATAACTCCTCACAGATGAATTATAATGGTTTATTAAACAATATAACAGTAAACAACAATGACAACCAGGAAAACTACAAAATACTAAATATACACTAGTTCCTTTTATTTACACAATTATATACAGACTTACAAACATAACATAGATTTCGTAGACATTAGGGCTGGAAGGGACCTTGTGAGATCAGCAGGTTCATTCCCCTGCCCAAAGGACAGGAAGTCAGCTGGGGTTAGATGACCCCAGCAAGATAAGTGTCCAAACGCTTCTTGAATGTGTCCAGAGTAGGTGCTTGTAGTACTTCTGTGGGGAGTCTATTCCAGATCCTGAAGACTCAGACAGTAAAGAAGTTTTTCCTTATGTCCAGTGTAAAATGCTCTTCCAGCAGTTTGTGACTGTTGGACTTTGTCTTCCCATAAGGTGCCATGGTGAACAGGGGTTCTCCCAGTTCCTAATGAACACCCCTGATATACTTATTCGGTGCCACCCAGGCGCCCCTGAGCTCCTCCAGGCTGAAGAGTCCCATGCCTCTCAGCCTCTCCTCATGAGGCCTATTCTCTTGACCTCCAATCATGTGTGTAGCTCTCCTCTGAACTCTCTCAAACTTCTCCACGTCCTCTCTAAAGTGCGGAGTCCAGAACTAGATGCAGTACTTCAGCTGCGGCCTCACCAAAGCCGAATAAAGCGGGAGGATGACTTCCAGGGTCTTGCTTGAGGGCAAACAAAACAAACGGGAAAGAAGGGTGATAGTTACCTCAGGGGACTACGAGCAAGTACAGCTGGGGAAAGAGAGGGAAAACCAGGATTGTGCTCAAGTAGTCTCCTGTTCAATGGTGGAATCCTAGTGTGATAGTGCCAACCGAGCTTCTCTCCACCTTGGATAACTCGAATCTGAATCTACCCCTCAGGCACATGCATAAGTTCAAGCACTCAGACACACACACCAGCACACCTCAAGCTCTCTTCCTTCAGCTCTCCCTCAAACACCATGTCTTCCCAAGCAACGGGACAGATGCATCAAGATCGCAAGTTCTCTCACTGACAGACTCACCGAAAAACACACTCCCCATCTCTAACAGACCTTTTATATCACCACTGCACATGGCACACTTACTTCACATGACCCTCAGCAGCTGCTGCACACAAGCTGCTATTGTGCATGCGGCACACTAGATTTTCGGCACAGCACCTCAGTTAAGGCTGCAGGGTCACAGTGCGGTCAGTCTAAGTCATAAGTCTACAGCATCTGTGAATCTGCTTCTGGTGTGGTACATTTTTGCAGCCCCAATATACCTGAGGTCTGTAGTGTTGATAGATGTGTTTAGGTGCATGTCTTAAATTTGTTTTATCTGGGCTATGTCATGAGGCACTGCATTATAAATTAACAACACTGTGGGCAGGTGCACGTGCATTGCATGTGGTCTGCTGTGCTTCAAACTGCTTTGAGATGCCACAAGCCACACATGAACACTCATCTGGACACACCCCAGGGGTTGTTACTTGAAATCTCTGGGTTTAGCCTTTGTATTTTGCATAAATGTTTGCCCACCTAACAGTGCTAATATCGCATGGCACCCTTAAAAGGATCTTGCAGTACCCTAGTTAAACATCACTGGACTGCATAAACATTGCATTTTATAATGACCATCAAATAGAAGATGCAACTATATTGTAGTGACCTTGATTGCATAGAGTACTGGACCCATCACATAGGCTTTTTATTTTTATTTTGCGTGGTCTTCTGTTTGTTAAAAATACATGAAGGTTTGATCTTGGATTAGGGATTATGGGACATAGAAAAAAACCCAAGAAAAATGGTTTTAAGGAGCAAATGGCTCAAAGAAGAAATTAGTGTATTTAAAATTTTGATACTTGTCAGCAACTTCTTCAGTGCAAAGAGAGAATTTGAGTGGAATGAAGGGAAGTAAACCTTAAAAGGGGTGATTAAATTTAGGTTTATGCTATATAATTGAGATGGGTCCAGCATTTGTTCCTAAACAGCATAGTACAAGTGTAAGATCTTCATACAGAGCTATTGATGTAAATGCTTAGCCTGTCACAAAACAAAAGTCTTTACAATACAATGGTGTGCAGTCACTATTGTTCCAGAGCAATTTTTGCATTTAAAAAATAAGTTACTATAACTACATAGAAATGCTGCAAGAAAAACACTAAAGCCTCCCTGTGTTGCCCTGTGAAAATGTCCACATATGTTTTCAGAATGATGAAAAGTTTTCCACAAAAGCCGGTCCCAAGGGAAAACTTCTTGTACATTAGGTTTGGCTCTGCAGGTATTATAAAATCCCAGAGCATCCCTTTTGTATATTAAGAGATGGGACCTACACATTAGAAGACATAGGATGAAAACCTAATGTTTTTCTCTAGAAGCGATGTTGTATCCTTCTTTGTTTGCAGCAGACCCTACAACTGCCTTGTCATAGACTGGACAGCTGTAGCTGAGTAATAATGGGTGCACACTGTAGGGGCTCATGGAATCTAGAGGTGTTTGCTGGAGGTGTGCGAAACAGGCCCTAATGGATTCAGATAGCTCAAATTGGGGACTGATTTGATTTGTTGATTCACTATGCCTCATTGGATTCGGTCAAATCCGAATCTGAAGATTTGATGCTGAATCAGCAGTTCAGACACAGCTTTAAATGTTTTTTCTACATACTTCAAGGAACCAGGCATGGCTCGTGAATGTTGTGATGCTGGGCCAGATGCAGCATCCCACAGGATCACAGGGGGGGGCCCCCCACGTGCTTAGTGGTGAACCCAGAAGTGGCCAGAAGTACTTCCAGTCCACTTCTGGGTCTG
>NW_017728995.1:51814698-51843215 GCF_001723915.1 Gavialis gangeticus
TGGAGTTAGTTAAAAGTTTGTTCTCCATAGTTAAGAGGCTTGGTGATGGAAAATTACAGGGGCCCATCACATGCTTAACCTTTTGAACCCGCTGAGGGCAGTAAAGTAGGTCAGATGATTAATGTATTTAGGTCAGGTGAATATGTATCTAGGTCACTAGTGTATGAATAATGTATCTAGGTCACTAGTGTAAGAACGTAATTGGCGGTCAGTAAATATTCACAATTGGCATGTAGCAATTGGTCACTGCTGACTATAACTAAGAGCAGATTCCTGCTCAAAGTGGAGAACTCCGTGCACACCAAGGAGACACTGTCAGCGGATTGGCCACTCGCAGACATCTCCCCGCCATTCGACCTTCATTTTGGCGTATTCATACCGGTTCGTTCATCTGTTCATCCTTCTCATCAAAGAGCTCTTGGAAGTTTATTGATCGAAAGTGCATTTTCCCTGTGCATGAGCTGTTGACCAGTTCTGGGACTACTGCGTTGGGCAACTGCACCTAGCCTCCAGGTTAGAAAGCAAGGGCTCGGCTCAGGAACCCTGTGAACCAACAAATCCCTTTAGATTGTTCTGTTTTATGCACTGTAACTGAACAAGTCAGCTATCCTGCCTACGCTCCGACCATCGGTAGCGTAAGTACAATAAACCTTTCATATAACCAATATGCTCCAAGCCGCCTGACTCCTACTCGCCGCTAATCCCCACTTGTCCAGTCATCTATCCTCTCTGCACCAAGCCGGTCGTGCCAACCTAGGCTCACAGGTCAAGGGTACACCAGGTTTGGAGCGCAACACTGGGGAGCGCATTGGGGGCCCTCTTGTCTACCCCCAGCTCAGTGATTGGCTAGAGGGGACCCCAGATGCCCCCCCCAGACCCAGGAGGTGCCAGTTGCTGAGCCAGTAGGGCATGGGGGCGCCCCCCAGCATGCTCCATGGTAGACTTGTGAGACAGACAATTGCTGTGGCTGATTGCTGCAGCTGCTTCCGGAAGTGGCTGTGGCTGCTTCTGGGAGTGCAAAGGCGCTCCACTCTCCATCCGGCACTTGTAGGGGAGGCACTGGTGCTCCCGCCTGCCCCTCCCATATTTCCTAAGCACTGAGCACGGCGGGTCAGGGGTTGCATTGGTGCTCTCGGGGTGCACCCCTGTGTACCCACTACGCATCACCACTGGCTTCTAGGGTTTCCCTCACTTTTGGGAGTCCTTGGCAGAAGAATGGAATAAGAGAGCTGGAAGTAAGCGTAAAGGCACAGGACTTCCAAGCAGCTGCTGCCAACATTGGTTAGGTCACTTGGCTAATATGCAAAGCACGTGGACTTTAGGAAAGGGTGGTCCAGTGATTCCAGTCCTGACTCTACCACAGACTTCCTATGGGATCTTGGGCAAGTTATGTTGTCTCTAACTTAGTAAAGTGGAGATGATAATACTCACTGGGGTATTTTAAGGATAAATTAAGATAGCAAAAAACCCCAGTATTTTGGTAGATCAAAAACTCCCTCCCTCCAGTTGCTCCCTAGCTCCAATTTAGTTTATTTAGTGGATGTTGGGGGAGAAAGCTTGAAAGTGTTATGGAGTTTTCTATGTTTTCACGTTCATGTTCTTCCCATGTTGGAGATATCATGCAAGTCTAGGCAAAGAAGCTATAAAAAAAAAATCCTTCACTACTAACATCTGTGACCCTGGAGTCCCACCACACAGCACAGTCTCTTCTAGTAGTTACATGATCATTGGACTAGTATCCAAAAAGGGGAAGAAATTGGAGGACCAAGACCAAGAAGCATTGGCTTATTATAGTGGTTGGTATATTATACTTTCTGAAAGACAGAAGAGTTCAAAGCACAAAGTGCTATGAATTTGTTTTTTTTTCCTTTCTGTTACTGCTTACCTTGGTCATTGATCACTCCCTTCCCTCCCTCTGATTGTTTTCCATTGCTAATGGAATATGGTGGTAGTTGGAATAACTTTAAAATTAATCAATAAAACACTAAAGTAGCATAAAAGGTTTCAAAGGCTTTCTGTCTGATACAATACTGTTGGATCTTTCCAAAAATTAGTTTGTTCTGGCCTCATACTCCAATAGCTCTGTGCCTTGAGGTTTGACTGTGTTTTATTAACTGATGCAAATCAATTATATTGCAAAATGAATATATATTATACAGGATTTCTTCAATTTACGTGTCAGAATATTTTAGGTGAAGAAAGGACTCTGTGAATTCTGATAATGGCTTGCTGTATAGGTATTAGACCAGATTCTGAAGTCTTGCTCTCTATTATCCTGATATAGTTTTAAAAGTGAATTAGAATCCGGTTCATCGGTTTGTGCAAATGTAACCTATATCTTCAAAAATGGGGGAAACATAACCTTAGATCCAAATGCATTTGAATTTAAAATATTTTGAAATACTGACTCAAATACGGATGTTCTCACTTGGGCTTATTTCTAACATTTAAATATTACCTTTCTTTTAGTGCAAATCAAAAGTTGGTGGGGTAATTCAGCTTTTATTTGCACCTGTACAGCTTGGTCCAAGAGGATAAGGATCATACTGAAGCCTTCTGTAGAGTGGAATGTGGCCATCATTCCATCATCAATACAACACCAAGGGTTTAAATAGAGAAATCAGTAATTTATTGAAGTGAAATAAAAGGGAGGAGGGAAATAAGTGGTGGTTGAGGTAGAGAGGCTGTAGTTATCCAACTTGGAAAACAGCCAGGATACGTACGTCAACTTTCCTATTCTTCCAAAATGTGCCTTGGGACCTATAATAAGCACAAGTGGTCTTTTGTAGCTAGCTACTCTTTCAGTTAGCAAAGAAGTTGAATAAAGAATCCATATTCAGTTTAAGTCTCCAGCCTTGACTTAGAAACTTGCAGGTCACCTCTCAAAGTCCTGGCTATTCAGAAGTGTTCACAGCTCTGATAAAGCTACTAACTGGTAAAAAAGTTAGTAACAAAGTGGATTATTAGTCAATCCTGCCTTGCTCTATATATTAAATGTGGACTGTTTTTCAAGTAACAGGAAGGACCTAACAGTATCTAATTATAGAGAGCAGTTGGTAACTATGTCACCTTTATTTTTAATGGCACAATCAATTTTGTAGTTGAAAGTTTGAATTAAAACTTAAGGGAACTGTAGTTTCAGGCAGATAGCCAATGCTTGAATTACTGTACATAGCAACTTGAGAAAAATAATTTATGGAAGCTTATGCATGTTCTAGTTTCTTAAAGGCATTTTGCTTGTTTTCATTTTGTATATAAAAATAGTAGAAATCAGATGAAACACTATTTAAAAAAAACTAGATTGCCCAAGATACCCAACACCTGAAGCTGTATGCTTGTCCACAACAGTCACCATGACATTTTTTTCCCATGATTGAGTTTTAGACTGATAGGATTTAAGTTCAAGAATGTACATTCAGAGGGGAAAAAAATCTGAATTTGTCTCACTATTTTGGAAAATTTTCCAAATAGCCTTTTCCATTAACGAGATGTTAGCTTAGGCAGAACAAAGCTTTGAGCACCTACCTTAACTCTCATGGAAATTGTAATGCACAGAAAGAACCCTTAAATCACTCCATAGTCATTAAAACCTCAACTCCTTTTATAACTTACAATTTTATACTTGGTGCTGGTAAAAAATAGTCCTTTGCTATTTTTCTCATAAGAATGAGGGCATAAACTAACTGTGAAGTTTTTACATCAAGTTATGACTGGACAAACATGTTAAAATACTTTTCCAAAGGTGAAAACCCACCATTTCTTCAGTCTTGTTTGATTAGTCTCAAATTATATCGGAAAAAGTCTCTAAGTTGAAATTTCATGTTGGAAGACTAGAAGGACTTTTCTTTCAAGAAGTTAGTGTGTCAAAATTGGACTAAAAGCAGGAACCAGCAAGACTTAACACTAATAAAAGACTATTCAGGATAGTACCGTGATGCAAGCTGCATTGGGACTAGCTGAATATTGGGCTGAGAACCTACACAGCACAGACAATGGGTGGTTGCTATTGTCTACCACAAACAAATGGATAACGACCAGGGAAGGAATAGATGGAGCAATATGTATGCAGCCCTGAAGTGGTACCTCAGGTAAGCTCACTTCATCTTTTTTTGAGAGTGTATGAATTTACTTTTCTGTGAATACAAAATAGCTTCAGAACATCCATGTCCTACCCTGTGCTGGGATGGCAAATGTATGGGCTGCCAGTGATTTCAAGTGTTAGTTAAATACCACAATTGGGCTCACAATACTGATTCACCACAGTGATACACACTACAGATAAAATAGAACTGTAATTTCTAAAGAGTTAATGTGCTTTCAGACCTCTGTTATCCCATCCCTGAGTTATTAATGTTATTTTAGGATTATCAGTAGCTTTATATTTTTTATATATAAAATAAAAAGCTAGTAAACGCTGCATTCCAGATCTTCTGGTAACAGCTGGAAATACCTGATTATAGTTCATAGGTTACACATTCATCCAGAAAAATCTGTAAACAAACCCTGAATGGCAAATATTCAACTTACATAGTTAATTTGTGGATACTACATACTGAATTGCTTGAGGGATAGGAGAATGTCTCTTCCCCAGCACTGCTTTTCAAAATACCAAGGGATGAAAACACTTACTGCTTACAAGGTTAAGAAAGGAATATATTGGTGTTTATGAAATACTCAGTGGCATGGTTCTTGTTTGTAGAGTAAGGACTGAAAATTATTCTGCAAGAAACTGTCTAATTTTATGACATGGCTAAATAATTAGGGAAATTAATTGCAGCAATTTTTTAACAGCAGATTTCATTTTAAACCAGCCCATCTTTAAAAAGAAAGTACTCTTTTGATAATTTTTGAGGAAAGAAAATCCCTTCACCTAAATCAGGGGTACCAAAGTAGTGCCAATATCTTCAAGGCCAAATATATCAGCTATACTGCTAGGAAGCCATCACTTTTTAGTGAAAGGCAAGGTTGCAGCTTCCAGTTATATTGAGTTCTTGGGATCTGTTTTGTCCCCTCCTTATCTGTGATACCTAACAGGAGAGAATGGGCACCAACTGGCTGGTCCTAGGTCAGATGTGACCTTGGCCTAAATTAGAGTAGCTCCAGGGATGCTCGACTTTAAAGCAACTACCTGTCTCATTCTAAAGCCTAAAGTGGCTGGAAAACAGAGAGATCCAGCACTATTTCTTCCCTAATCCTCCCCTAGCATGCAGCTATAAATAATGGGAGGATGTACAGCTATCTATTGCTACTGCACCCTGAGAATTCCCAGCAAGAAGAATATACCTGGGCTTTGGCATCTCTGCTACTGGAACAACACAAAATAATTGTTCTACTCAGGGACGATTGTAGTGCTCAACATATGAGGTTCCACAGAGATACACCCAACAGCTACAGTTACAGTAGTAAATGACAAACAATCTTCTTTCTTTCATAAGGGTATTTTCATATTCTTTTGAGTAGAACATGCTAATGCTATTTATTTATACACTTAACACAATTTAAACAAAATAAACCAGCCAGAAAAAATGTAATTTGCCTGTATTTGTCACACATCAGACTTACTGGCATTAGTCACTCTGAATGTCCTCAGGCGCTAGCAGATGTAATGTCTGATACAAAGCTGTTTCACTGATTTCCTGTTTCAGAAAATGTAGGTCTTATTATTGTGTAATGCTTGTCATTTAGGTAGATATAAACTTAATGGGAGGATGTTAGCATTTATAGAGACACATTTCAAATTCCACCAATTTCTTCTCTTTTTACTTGTATCTTTGGAAAAGGTCATTATCTTCTGGTTTTGGAATTCACTCTGTCTCTCTCTGTCTCTGTCTCTGATATACCTTTATATCCCTGGGCCAGAATTCAGTCTGTTTTGCCAGTGTTGTATAGCTCCACAGAAACTCCACTGCTTTCATGGAAAGTTTAATGTCTCATTACTTCTGAAAATAAGAACATGAGTATATGCCTAAAACTGGGCACTTCCCAATTAAAACACCAAATATAACAGCTCCTTTTGAGAATATGGAATGAAAATATCCCCTGGGAAGAGGTCCTACAAACCACATATACACTGCAGGACTCCCACTTCAGCTCTTGAACTTCATGGCCAAGAGTGAATTCTACCCGTTGTTCGTTAGTTCTGTATCCCTGGAAGAATATACAGAAATTGATTCTGATTTAGGCTTCTTTAATTAAAGGGATCTAGCTTCTCAGCAATGGACTCTGCTGTGTGTATGTACAAATTCTGTATGTGTGCTTTGTGTATATGGATGACATGATTTGCATATGAGGAGCGTATTTGGTTGAGGTGTGGACAGCAATAAAGAAAATAGTCTGGCTCCCTTACGAGGTGTATACTACAGTTATGCCCATCAGGGGTGTGATAAGAGGTGATCCCAGATGCAGCTGCAGTATGGACAACCTGGTACTTTAGAGGATAAGAATTTGTTTGTGGGGGTGACTTTATTATACTTGCCTAAAACATGTTTTTTAGTATAGCTGCATACATAAAAGCAACATGATGCTCATAGAATGAGCTTGTTTATATCTATAAAGTCTTTTTAGCATAGACCTCTATGATGTGCTTAGTAACACATGCTAACTTGAATTGGAGGCAGGGAGGAACATGATATTTCTGAGTATCAGTAGGCGTCACAATCTGCTTTGACCTGCCCAGCACTTCTGAATCCATTCCGGATTATCAGACTCCAAACAGGGAAGCTGTCTGTTCAGTTTCACTACAATGATCAGGGTAGGATTTGACCCTGAATTCTTTATTGAAAACTTAAGAGCATTGGCTCACATGTGATCTGCCTAAGCTATGCTCAACACAGAATTAGTTGGAATGACAGAGCGATTCATCCTATGCTTGTGGTACTTCAGTCTACAAGTGCTTGTTGATGCACATGAGAGCTCTGATGATACCTCCATTTTTCCCTCCCATGCACACCCAGTGTCTGTATCTCATCTGGCAATTAGGAGACACTCTGTGGAGCTGGCTAATCTATTTTTGTGTGTTCTGTGCTCCCTGAACAGTGCAAAAGAGTCAGATAAATAGCACAGAATTGGAAATATTGGAAATATTGTTTTGTAAAAGAAAGTATTTCTTTTAGCATGCCACTTGTTTTCCAGGCCCATGATACTTACTTGCATGTGAACACATCACCTGATATAATTTAACAGAACCAAATCCTTTGGAACTGAAGGAGGTTTTCATTTGTAACATTTCTGATATTAATCCCCAAATACAAACCAGCTGCAGTAACCATTCCACTGTGGACATATATGGATCTATATTGCTTCTTTGATATCCATTATTACAAATATGTTTTTAAACATTTCTGTTGCAGGGTACATATTGTGGTATAATTGGTAAAAATGTTGGGCATCCATTCTTTCAGGAGAAATTAATTTTACCTGTTTTATTTACTATATATCTTAGGCATTGATATTACTATGGTAAGGGAGTGCTGTAAAATATATTGGATGGATCAGGTGTTTTTCAGAAAACCAAACTATATCTTATCATGTATGACCCATTTACTGCAGTATATTTTATTGCCTCAAGGAATTATTTAAGGATCAAAAGAGGAAAGAAAGAAACCTGATATTTAATTATTTTACCACTTAGGAATGCCTTATCACAGAACAAGTGTATGTCTCTCATAACGAGAACAGGTGTATGATGTGAAGGCTCACGGTGAAATTTTGTAAGAGAGAAAAATGGTTTTGTGAATGGAATTTATTAGCATCTGCACAAAACCCTTTAAATCCCTTTAATTTATGGCCGTTAAACTGGTTTACAAGTTCAGGCGCTGAAGCCTTACTGTTTTAGTGCATGCCACCTTATGTTTTTATGTATGAGCCAAGTATTTCTATACATGCATACAAAATCAAAGCAATATGGCTTGTGGTGCATGTTATAGTGTGCCTAAGCAGTGAAGGCCTTTGCTAGATGGCAGTTGATAGGAGTGATTCCTGTGAAACAGGCATATTTTCCAAATTATTTATAGAGTTACAGGAAGGAGTAATTGATTGGGAAATAATACTTTCTACAGAAAAGTAGCCCACTTCTATCTCGTAGGTAATTACACTCATGCAGTTTTTATGTTGCTTATGCATGTGCAAGTTCAAAATCACTGAAACAGGGAAGTGTGTTGAATATCAAAGCCAAAGGAGGAAAGCTGTATTTCAGTTAGACACAGAAGGTTTCCCTTAAAGTGAATTGCTTTCTATTGTTTTTTCTTACCCTATATTTCAGCATGGGCAACATATGATGATATTAATGGAACAAATCTCAGTGAGGACAGCAAACAAGTGAAAAATCTGAACGAGTACTTATAAATCTGACTTCATGTATAAGGGATAATGACCCAGTCCTACTGACAGTTACACTATTGAAAATCAAATTGGTGTCAGGAGTGTCTGGGATTTACACTGGTGTAGCTGAAAACAGATTCTGGCCTGGTCCATTTTAGTTCTCTTCTGGAGAAAAGAATGTACAAAGCACTAAGATCTCTGGATATGGTTATGCCCATTAAGTAAATAAATAATTGTAATAGGTTTTTATCATGTACTGTCCAGCTGAACTTCAAAGCCTATATAGTTAGCATTTTCTGCTCCATTAAATAATGAAAATATGCTGAATAAAGCAAAGGAGCAGGAGGCATAGATCCATTTATTTTTTGTTTCTGATCTAATAAGAAATCTTGTCTTCGCATAAATTGCTTGATCTAAATGTAGTTTAAACTGTAGGAAAGGATAACGATCTATAAAAGTAAGAACTTATATATATAAGGCTTTACAATTTATTTTGTGAAATGGAGATGCATGTAAATCTAGTCTTTTATCATTTTCTGGGCTTTTCTGTATTTGTCTGGGATATCTTTATTGACGTTCAGCTTGTACATCTCATCTTTTAGGAGGCATAGTTGTACCCTGCCTGCTAATATCACTGTAAGAGAGGGAAAGAAGAATGGTTATGTCAGTATCTACCTGGAGCTCTAATAAAAAAATACATGTATACTTATATAGCCACATTTGTGCACTGTTGTAGTATTACAAATGGAACATCACTGCAGTTTAAAGGAATTCCTTTCAGTGCCATGGGTCTATAAACATTCACTTGTATAGAAAAGTGAAAAAATGAGAATCCCACTGCTGTGTAATTCCTGCCAATAACTTAAGTTAACTTGGTATATGGAAATGATTTATTCACATCTGCTTTACTACCCAAACACCCATGCTGTGTATTAGGAACAGAGGGAGCCCTGTCCTTTGTTGTTATGTTGCACTTTTAAATCTTAAAATTTTAACTTGGAAGTCTTACTTCTCAGGAATTCCTGGTTAAAGAGTTTTCTTTGTTTTATTCCATGTGGCTTTTGCTCTCTAGTTTGACTTTGAGCTCAGGTCCAAATAAACATTAGCCTGGTTAGTAAGTTTTACAGTGTTTGAAGCACAACCCATGAGCAAGGCTCTTCAGATTCTTCAGTGTTCCTCCTTTGCCATTTACTTTCCTCTCAGATGAGATGGGTTCAGTGACGGTCTGTGTTTCTTCTCTAGATGTTTCCAGGGTCCGACAGTTGTCCCAATCTCCAATTTTTAATTCTTCTGGAAAATCATTAAGACATATTTTTTATATGGCAACCATCACCATAACATCTGAGCACCTGGGTTAACTTAACAGTACACAGCTATTTTATAGGGGTAATGGAAAATATCTACTTTTTATTTATTTTCTCCTCTATTTTCCCTCCACACTCCTTCAGCAAATGATGTAAAGTAATTAAGGAGTGCTATAAACAATACTTCACTTTTTCTTTCCTGAACATTATTTCCCCCCATTTGTAATAAGTCATCCGGGTCCTCAACATTATTGTTACCCTTTTTGTGTTTGCCTGCTACTTGGTCGATTAGGTGACACTATCTTCACTAGACTCAGTCTTTCTAGTGGCTTCTATGCCAGTGTTTCAAGTTAAATGCCACAAAGTGCCTGTATTTACATAGTAATGAATTCCCATCTCTCTTCCTGGGACATGAGCAATGAAGGTAAAGGTCTATTAGAGCTGTTTAAGTCATTAACTTTTATGCACATAGATATGCATGCTTTGTGTCTTGACAGCAGTTTGCACAATATAACCTCAGTCTCAATTGTAGGACCTTGCAATACTGTTCAAGTGGTAAGGATTTTTGTGGGTGATATCCTTTAATTGGCCAACCTCATAGTTCGACATGTTTCTAAATGCAGTGCATTTTTCTTTAGATCTTATGAAAAAGCAGGCACATGAAGGATTAAAAACAGTCAGTAGGGTTGGGAAATTGGAGAAGAGAATTCCCGGGGTAGCAAGCAAGCAAGTCATAAAAGAAAGAACCACTTGATTAGTGGAAGATCATAACCTTTCAAAAGGAGCTCATTCCCACCAGTGAAGAAAGATTAGCAGAAATCAGCTACATTATACTATGCCATAAACTCAATATTGGTGTTTGCTCCTTGGTTCTTAATGTCTAGGCAACATATGAATTTTTGTTCTTAGGCTTGCCGTTTGAAGATGCTTTGTAAATTTCCCTTGAGCATGAGGATAGTAAGTGTGTGTTCTGTAAGAAGTATTCTCCTCCACATGTTCATGTGTCTCTGTCCTTAATCTTTTTCCTGTGATCATTCATTCTGGTGCATAGTTTGTCTAGTTTCACCCACACAGTTTCCATGAGGGCATTGGTTGTGCTGAATGAGGTGTCCCAAAATGTGGTATAGGCATATTTTGGGATAGGCGTGAGTTAGAATCATGGATTCTGATTAGTTCATTGTTTGAGGGTGTTAATGATTGTGGTAGTGGAGATGTGTTGACAAGTTTTGCATCTGTTGGTAAGGCAAGGCTCTCCTCACTTAATGTCTGTTGAGCAGCAGAGCATTTGCTTGTGATTGAGTTGGGCAAAGGATTGTTGAGTTAAAGGGTTGTTTGAAAGCCAACAGCAGGAGGAGATGAGGATTATTTCTCTCAAGGTCTGATCTTTTTCAAGTGTAGGCTGGAATTGTTTGCTAGTTCTTCTTATGGTTAAAGTGTGGGGTGATAGGTGACTCCCAGGGGTGCGTGGTCACAGGGCAGAGGAAAGCAGGGATTCTTTTGGTATTGTAGCAGGTTATGGAAGAATATTAGGGTGGCTCTTTCAAAATTATTGTCTATTCCTCTGCTGGAGTGTCCTTGTTGTATAAAGGTAGATTTCAGGTTGGCAGGGTAGGTATCACAAATACTTTCCAGAAAACAGATGCAGTGGTTTCTGAGGGCCTGACTCTATATTACAGCCTTTTTCATATGCTTGGGATGGTTTCTGGTTTTGTGGGTGTAAGTATGGTTGTCTGCAGGTTTTTTTGGTATACAGTGGTTTGAAGGGTGTGGATCATGTTATCTACAAAGTTGATGTTAGAGTAGGAATATTTCAGAGAGAATTTGGTCAAGGGGTAATTGCTGTTAAACCTGTGGTGGAAATCATTGAATAAATTCAGGTGTTCAGTCAAGAGAGTTGTAATGCAGGCAGAGTGCAGGTTGTGTGGGGCAGTTGGAATAGATCACATACTATTGCAATTGAAATAAGAAACTTGCACCAATGTAACTCTATTATGGTCCATGGTATAACTCCCTGATTTACACCAAAGTGAATGAATTCAAAATCAGATGGGTGATCGCTGTGCTAAGACTGTTACTGATTATGTTAGGAGTTTTTGTCGTGCATTCACCTGCTTTATGAAGAAACTGCTACAAATCTCATGCATTTCATACAGGCTGCCAAATAGTCTTCAAATAATAAAGACTTTTAGCCATGCTGGTTTGCCATGTTTTGACATATCTGTCCACCATGTGTTCAGTTTGAACGGGTAACTTAGAGACCCATATCCTGTTTCCAAACACCTAAACTATGCAAAAGCTGGTTCAAGTTTAGACTTAAACTGTTTTGCAAAAGCTCTGTAGTGAAGCTTCCAGGCATCACAAATGATATATACTGACAGACATAAAGTGGGAATTAAAGTAAAATACATGTACTGCTAAGGACAAAATCATCTATGTTATGAATGAAAAAAAACAGATGGAACGGTGTCCTTGGTCATGCATCAGAGAATTTTCAGACTCTTCTAATGCAGTGTAATTTAATAAAGGAAAAAACTTCTTTAATATTAACAATGTAATAGAGTGAAATATGTGATTCTCTAATCATGCTCGAATTTGGTATCAATAAGTGCAAAATAAGGAGTGCATTGATGAAATGACATTAAGGCTTAGGAGGAATATACATTTTATTTTATTTTTATTTATTTATTTTATTTTAATGAATGGTTTGGACTAGCATGCCTTTCAGTTGTGGCTTTATATTCGGACATCCTGCACTAAAAGAAAAACTATATTCTTTTAGTGAGTGAAGTTCTGGTTAAAAGAGAGGGAAAATATCTTGCAGATTTTGAGTGGCCCACTATCTCCATCTGCAAAAGTGCTTGGTGTTTTGGAAACCATTCCAAGCACACCATTCTTCATGCACTACTTAACCTCCATAACCATGAAAGTTAAGCCAGTTTGGTGCAATAATTTTGTTAGTGCAACTTGGAGCCATTGAAAGTCAGCAGTCTTGACAGCTGAAATGGGCAGACTTAAGGACAGTGGGAAAACGTAGTCAAGCTGTAGACTGGAAGAGGTGCAAGCTGTGCAGTGTTGGCTGCCCCTGGGTGTGAAGAGGGAAGAGGAGAAGAATATATTAACTATTAGGGGAAAGATTAAACAAGATAAGCTTATAGTTTTTATGCTTGCCTGTAATGAATTATGTAGAGTTTCAGGTAGTTTACACAGTGATGATTATATATGAGACTGTGCCTAGTTATGGATGATTAGACAACATTGAATCAATGTTCTACTATAAATATTTGTGTAGATGACCTTACTCCATTACTTGTCAGTATAGTGAAGGTACACAGTATGTGTGAGAAAAATCTGGTGGCCCTCTTAGATCAGAGAAACAAAATTAATATGCATGATAGATAAGCTTCCTTGAACATATGCCACAGCCTGCAAAGTCACTGTGCTAGGCTTCATGCTATCATCCTGCAATTTATATACAGATGGTTTTGTGCTCTTTCCCTTTTGCAATAATAAATACAAATAACGATAATACCTTAATTTTCAATGTAATCATGTATGATTACTTGCAGTAATGTAGTCAGGATCCAGGAAGAGAAGCTCTTAGGTGCCAAATGTTCTTGGGGAATTTTTTTTTTAAATTGGAAATGGGAACTTTGCCAAAAACTGTAACACAGCTTTATAAAAATAAAGACAAGATAAATGGACTTTGTGTAGTATTGTGCCATACTTTAATTTTCAGGGAATTATTTTTTTAACCTAGCACAGAGTCAACTCAATTTATGAATTAGTTGAAAGAGGAAAGGTGTGTGTGGTGGGGGGAAGGTAACATTTTAAGCTAGAGAAGCTAACCACAGAAAACAGATTTCTCTATTAGTCAAGGTAACTTAACCATAAGCACATTGTCAGGAAAAAATTATATTTTGCTGTAACACAAATGATATACAGATGACTGATTTCTCATTTAAGTTCAAGCACAAAATACTGTTTGTGTGTGTGTGTGTGTGTGTGTGTGTGTGTGTATACATCTTCAGTGTGATGGGCTAGCTGGTAATGATTTGGCTCAGGGGTTTTGAAAGTGCAAAAGATGATTGGGGGGCTTGGGATTCCCCTTCCTCACCAATCAGGCCCCAGAGACTCACCCTCCATGTCCCCTCATTGGCCCCTTGGGTCACCTGGAGGGGGATAAAAGGGGCCAGTGCAGCTGACTCAGGGGAGACCAACAAGGAACCACAAGGAAGGTGTTTCAAAGAGCTGGCAGGAGCTGGGCCAGCGAGGCGGGAGCAGTTGCCCCAGAATAACCTGAAGGAGTGGGACCTGCAGGTAGCAGTTGGACCCTCAGCAGCATGGCGTGCAGCCAGCAGGAGAGGCTCCTTGCTGGGCACCAGGATCCCCTATGAGAGGCTGCAGCCAACAGGAGAGGTTCCCCAGTTCCAGCAAGAAGCTGAGCAGTGACCTGAGAGGTTCCCAGCTCTGTTTCCAGCTCCTCCAGCAAGAGGCTGGGAGGCTCAATGTGAAGCAGGGGCTCATGAAAGGTCAAAACCCCTAGCAGCTTGGATTAGTACCTGAACTGGTGGCTGTGTGGTAGAGTTTCTGCCTCTGATATGGGAGATCTGAGTTTAAGTCCCAGCTGGGATGAATTGGGGTGAGTGAAGTAATAGGAAGAAATTCTTCTTGCACTGGGAAAGGGGTCACTGTGTTTTCCCTCTTCCCCCCTCCAGGTACCTAGGCCCTATATTTCTTGTTATTTGACATTTTGTATTTTGTGCATTTTATATTTCGCCAACCAGTATTGTTTGTTCTTCTGTTTGTTTTATATTTTGTTAAACCTGTCTTTTGTCAAATGGATGAATATGTGTACCTAGGTAAGTGCCTAACCTTATTGAATCCTGCCCCCTTGGGGTGTCTCCTATATCCCCTGGTTTATACACGTTATGTTCCCACTACTGTTTTCTCATTAAAAGGTATATGGTTAAGTCCCCATTGGTGGTCTGGCTCTGCTCCATAGGGGAAGGAGGGTCCCTACACCTCCCACAGAGCTTGTGCACCTGCTCTCATCCCTTTAATTGGAGAGGGGGTACATCTTGGACTACTGCCTGGGTTACATCAGTATCTGACCTGGGTTGGCATAACAATCTTGAAGAATTGAGCAAGGGTAGCTAAAGGGTTCTCAAAAAAATTTAGCAAGGAAGTATGGGTTGGATGAATGGGGTAGATAGGAAGTTGGCTGGATTGTCAGGCTCAACAGGTAGTAATCAACAGCTCAGTTTCTAGCTGGCAGCTGGTATCAATTGGAGTGCCCCAGGAGTCAATCCTGGAACTGGTTTTGTTCAACATCTTCATCAGTGATCTAGAAGATGGGATGGAGTTAGCAAGTTTGTGGATGACAGCAAGCTGTGGGGTATAGTAGATACACTGGAGGGTAGGGCTAGGATTCAGGGTAACCTAAACAAATTGGAGGATTGGGCCCAAAGAAATCTCATGAGTTTCAACAAGGATAAATGCAAAGTCCTGCACTTAGGATGGAAGAATTCCATGCACTGTTACAGCCTGGGGACTGACTGGTTAAGAAGCAGCTGCTTTGCAGAAAAGGCCCTGGGGGACAGTGAATAATAAGATCGATACAAGTCAGCAGTATGACCTTGTTGTCAAGAAGGCTAAAAGCATACTGGGTTACATTTGTAGGAGTGTTGCCAGCAGATCAAGAGAAGTAATTATTCCCCTCTATTCTGCACTGGTGAGGCCACATCTGGAGTATTGTGTTCAGTGTTGGGCCCCTCACTATAGAAAGGATATGGACAGTTTGGAGAGAGTCCAGTGGTGAGCAATGAAAATGCTTAGGGGGCTGGGGCACATGGCTTACGAGGAGAGACTGAGGGAACTGGACTTATTTAGTTTGGAGAAGAGAAGACTGAGGTTGGATTTTTATAGCAGCCTTTAACTACCTGAAGGGTAGCTCCAAAGAGGATGGAGCTACAGTGTTTTCAGTAGTGGCAGATGACAGAACAAGGAGCAATAGTCTCAAGTTGCAGCACGGGAAGTTTAGGTTGGATATTAGGGAAAACTTTCTCCTAGGAGGGTAGTAAAACACTGGAACCAGTTACCTCAAGAGGTGGTGGAATCTGCATCCTTTGAGGTTTTTAAGGCCTATCTTGACAAATCCCTGGCTAGTTGGGGAATGTCCTGCTTTGAGCAGGGGGTTGGACTAGATGACCTCTCGAGGTCCCTTCCAACTCTAACTTTCTATGATTCTGTGAATACAGGATAACAATCAGTGTAAGTATAAATAGCCCAGAATGTCGGTAACAGAAATGAAGTTATTGCTTCAGATAATTTACAGTGCTTGCCTGATTACAAAGGTACTATCAGAAAGTTTTTGTTGTAGTATGTTTATATATTAGTAGTTCAACTACTTTGGCTGCAAACTGTAAGTCCCTTTACTTTCAAAAAATTATCAGATGTGCATATACAGAGATGGGACTAATTCTACTGTGTGGATTTGGTTTTTATTCACTCAGTTTTCAGGCAACCCTTCTCCCTTTCATTAATTTTACTAGGGGCTTTATTTGATTAAAATTGAAGTAAAAGGTCCAGAGTTGACCTATTAGTTTGAATTGCTTCCTTTCATTCTAAAAACCCGGAGGATGGGGATCAATGGAGGGATACCAGAAGGATTCCTGTCTATGTTTCTTCTCTGGTCATTCCATAGGTTTCACCATTTGGTGGAATTCACCAATATGTGTTAGATTAAGGGCTCTTATGATCTGAATTTAGATACTTTGAAAGGTCCACATTTTCAGAAAGTTCTGTGAATTCACTTCTGAAAATCAGGGGTGTAGGTTGTAGCCATGTTGGTTTAAGGGCACAGGCAGACAAGGTTCTTTGGGTGAATCTGATATCTTTTATTAGACTAACTTAAGTAGTTGGAAAAATTTTTCTTAGCAAGCTCTCCTCACCATCCCTTGTCATCTCTCCCCAGCCTGCCAAGCATGCTGCCCTTTTATACTCTCCAGGGGCTCCACCCCCGAAGTTCTCTGGACCTGGCTGGCGCAGTTGTGATTCAGGTCCATCTGCTCCTTGCCCCCTCACTTTGGAAAAGGGTGTGGTATTGCTTCCCTTTGCTGTCTCTGGATTGGTGGACGAACTCCACCAATCAAACAACAGACCCTTGAGCCTGGGACTTTACCCAAGCCCTGAAAATGGTAAGCCTGCTACATCTATATTTAGCCCCTGATTTTTTGTATCTAGGAGGTTGATGAAGTGAAGTTTACAGGTTCATCTGTGAAAAGAGTTTTGTAAATTCCCTTTGAGGATCAGAACTGAGAGATTGGAGAGAGAGTGGTTTTCTTGTGAGAAATGTGCCCCCACAGGTATTCTTGCGTTTGATAGATTCCCAGTGTGCCTTCATTCTGGTGCTCAGTTGTTGTTTGGTCTCTCCTACATATTTTCCATTGGGCATTTGGTGCATTGGATGAGATATTACATTTCTGGAGGTGCAGTTGTGAGGTCCAGGAATGCTGATGGTTTTGTTGTGGGGTTTAGTAATTGTGGGGTGGTGGAGATGTGTTGGCAGGTTTTGCATTTCTGGTCATGGCATGGTTCTGGATCCATTCGATGTGTTTTGCAGCATAGGAAGTTTGCTTCTGGTGATGAGGTTAGCTAGGTTTGGTGCTTATTTGAAGGCTAGGATGGGTGGTTCTGGGAAGATCTCTTTAAGAATAGGGCCTTCATCTAGTATGGCTTGCAGTTGTTTGAGGATTTTCTCTATGGGTTCAAGGGAGGGGTGATATGCCATAACCAGTGGTGTGTGATTTATGGGAATACAGAAGATAATTTGTATTATATACAGAAGATTAATTCATGGGATACAGAAGAACCGCCCCCCCCCATGAATCTCATACTATTCATTCCATCCAGGAAGAGCACACACAAACTGCAGATGCTTCCTGAGCCTGATGAAGGGTTTTTAAACCTGAAAGCTTGATAAATTTTTTTTTCCAACTACTTAAGTTGGTCTAATAAAAGATATCAGATTCACCCAAAGAACTCTGTCTATTTTAGGTGTAATCCTATAAGCTTTTGAAAATGTTATGCCTTCTATCTCACTAAATGGACTAGAATATCAGCAGTTGTTTGAATGGCTAAAGTTCAGCTAAAAATTCATGGCACAATGTATTCCAGAGAATTTAGGAATTATAAATAACTGTTAAGTGACTTGATCTCTCTCCCTGCTAATTCAGAGTTTCTTCTTTGTGATTTTTGTCAATATTATGTTAGATGAGTGAGTTGGCAAAATTGAAAGAATAATGGATTTACAATGGAAAAATATGAATGATACTTTTATCCAGAAGGAAAGGATGCATCTTCAAATGTCTAAAAATCTATTGTCAGTTGTTCCATACCCAGGCCAGGAATAAACATAAAGCCTATTGGCACCTAATGAACATTCAGATTTGTTACTATACTAATTAAGAACATCTCTGGATTCTCATTCAGGTTCCACTTCTATGATATGAATTTCTGGCTGCTTTATACTTTTGGACACGCAAAAATGGTACGGAGTGATTAAGAAAAATCCCCAAATGTATTTACCAAGGTGTTTAATAGACAATGATTTTTGCACCTCTCCCCCCACCCCCCTTTTCACTTTGAGAAACACTGTAGCTACTAGCACAATGAACATGTGACTATATCATATTGCATGGCAATAAATAAAAATGCACAAAATAACACCTATTGCCTTGTGTGTGGTGGGAGGCATCACTAGTAGTTTTACTAAAAATATTGATGACTATGTACCAAATGTTAATTGCTTGCAAGGCTCCCTGAAAAAAACAAAAGAAATTAAGAGGATTTAAAGGTAGGTGCAAGCTAACTGAAAATGGAATACAGTCTTGTAGGTGAGATGCAGAAATGAAGCTGGGACACTAAGAATTGTTAACAATCCCATGGCTATTTTTTCAAGAGCAGGGGGCTAGCACCAGTCTCCTGGCTTAATTCCAAGGGTACATTCTTTTCTCCTTCAAATCTCCCTGCAGTATCAATTGGATAAGGTATTCTCTTCTCAGTTTCCTGTCATAAACTAGCTGTAGCTGCCTCCTTCTACCCCAGAAGTGGTGCTTTGGGCTTCTCCAGGATGAAATATGTTAAATAAATATCAGTTGCTGCTGCTGCTGTTATAGAAAAATTAATATCTCATAGGAGAAGGATGAGGCTAACCCAAGCCTTTCCCAGGAGGTTTCCCAAGCCTTTCCTCGTATCTGCATAATCACTTCAAACTCATAACAAACTTCTCAGGAAACTAGAGAAGTTTTATCCATCTTGAGTGATGTGCATGTCTGTCACAGGTTTTTTTTTTTTCCCCCACACAATTTTCACACAGTTAACTCCATTTGATACTTTCATTGCTCGGAAAAAAAATGGAAAAAATCTTTTGTGATTTATATATATAAATCATCTATATTCAGCACAACAGTTTGCTTCTATACGGTCTGATAGATCTCTAGGAGGTCTCTAGACCTGTACAACATCTGGTCTCTAAAATGATCTTATTCTGCTTTCAGTTACTTCCATACTTTTCCACTTCACCCAAGATCTGATTTGGCTTTCCTGAACTGTGTGTATTGCAGGTCAACTGTGTAACCCAAGTTAACTTTTCATCTGCTCAGCACCCTTCTGTTTAACATTAGGTAGGATTTTGTTTTCCTTTTCCAAATGGTGGTATTTGTTATTTGTCATTAAGAATTTTAAAAGTTAAAAAATTTAAAAACGTTACTATTGCCTTACTTAGATTTGAAATGGATATGAAATCCTAGCACTGCTAATCTTGAAAATGCCACACTCCATTTATCCATGGCTCTGGATAAATATCATTAAGGGTACAGACAGAAGTGCAGCGCCCAGCTGTAACTCAGGATGATTTTTGCAAAGTGTTCTGAGTTACAACGTTATCCCAGACCAAACAGAAGTTCACTGTTGGTTTCAGCAGGGAGGGGAATTTAGCTGCTAGCCTGGAGCCTGTAGCCAGGTTCCCATAGCACTGTGCAGACTCTGCCAGTGCTTGCTGTTTTCAGAAATCACGTTGGGGAGGCTCCAGTACATCTACCTCACCCTCCAGGGGGGAGGGGGAGGGTTAAAACTGCCAGACTGAACTCCCTGTCTTCCCTTTTCCCCCCTTCCATTCTGAAAACAGCAAAAGGCTGGGAGCTCTGCAGACACAAGTTACAAAAGATGCTACCTTTTTAAACATCTTTATCTGATACCTCATGCAATGAGGGGTCAGATTTTCACTTATTGGCCATTTTAAGCTGTCTACATCCATGCACTTGTGTTTCGTCACAGCTATAAACTGCTTTCTGTGGCCAGATCAGGTGACACTTCAGTCTGTAACTGACACTGAGAAACCTTTTCATTGCCACTCCTTAAACTGCATGTGCTGCCTGATACAAGAGGTTATATTTTTGATTTGTTTCTCCAACTACTGCTTCCCAGGAAACTGAATATAGACTTCATGCTCCAATAATAAAGAAAAAAGTAGGCACAGTCATCTACCTGGATTTTAAGAAGGCCTTTGACAATTTCACATTCTAGTCTCATAGGGAAGTTAGCAGGCTGTGGAGCAGATGCTTACACAGTCAGGTGGATGGCTTACAGACTGCTCCCAGAGAGCAGTGGTGGATGGGTTATTCTCAGCCTGGAAGGAGGTGGGAATTGGGGTCCCACAGGGTTCAGTCCTTGGACCGGTGTTATTTAATATCCTCATCAGCAATTTGGACGAGGGTGTGGAGAGCAGCCTCTCCAAGTTCACAGATGATACCAAGTTATAGGGTAAAGTTACATCAGAGGGCAGGGAGCAGATACAGGCCAATCTGGACACGTTAGATCAACAGGCAGAATGAAATGGGATGCAATTCAACAAAGATAAATGTAAGGTACTCCACCTAGGGAGGAGGAATCCCTAGCACACCTATAGGTTGAGGGATGACCTGATCAGCAGCTGAGAGGGAACGTGGATTCATAGTTGACTCCAAGATGAACATAAGCCAGCAGTGTAACAAGGCCACCAACAAGGCCAATCGTACCTTGTCGTGCATTAGCAGATGCATGACCAACAGATTGAGGGAGGTGATGCTCCCCCTCTATGCGGCATTGCTCAGGCCGCAGTTGGAGTATTGTGTCCAGTTTTGGGTGCCTCACTTCAAGAGGGACATGGAGATAGTTCACTTGCATGACTAGTGGCCTCCATGAAAGACCCTACGAGGGGAGGTTGAGGGATCTGGATCTCTTCAGCCTTCGCAAGAGACGTCTGAGGGGAGACCTTATAGCCGCCTATAAGTTTATCAAGGGAGGACAACAGGGAATTGGAGATGCGCTATTTACCAGAGCGCCCCTAGGAGTAACTAGGAATAATGGGTGCAAACTAGTGGAGAGTAGATTCAGGTTAGATATTAGGAAGACTTTTTTTACAGTAAGGGTGGCCAGAATCTGGAATGGGCTTCCAAGAGCAGTTGTACTATCACCTAACTTGGAGGTCTTCAAAAGGAGGTTCGATAGGCACCTGGCTGGGGTCATCTGACCTCGGTCCTCTTTCTGCCAGGGGCAGGGAGTTGGACACGAAGATCCATTGTGGTCCCTTCCAACTCTACAATCTATGAATCTATGAATCAGTCTGATTTCCAGGGAAGCAGAGCAGGAAACCACTTTACTTCTGATAATTAGATCTCACACTAATGAACGACTAAAGCTTTTTCACAGGATACAAGCTGTATGAAACTCTTAACTAGGGTTTGTTGTTGTTGTTAATACTTGTTAAGGAGCAAAAGTGACAAGAAGGAAAAAACAAACCCAGTCTAAAGCCTTACTGTATGGGCCTTTTATCTCCACAGTGCCTCATCATCATTATGAAAAAGCCTTATGCATCTGGTAAGACTATTTACCATTTGGCCTGTGCTGAGACTGGTAACATGTCAGTCCTTTCCTTTTTCATATCCCTTTGACAAGGTATTCAGTAGAATTTTCAGATTTGTTGGACTCTGACAGGTCATGCTATGATCGCTTCTACTATGGCCTGGCCTTATAACCTTTGGGCTATCAGCCATGCACCTTGGCACCCACACCACCCCTGAGTCAGTTGTAGGAGCATACATGTGTGCTTTTAAATATACATAGGTACTTCTGTAGTAGGGTCTACTTTCAGGTTTTTTTAGCCAAGTTGGATGGTGAGGGTGAGGTCTTCAGACAAAAGAGCCTTGTACAATATATTTATGATGCACCATGAATATCTGGAGTCCAATAAGTGATGTCTATACTGAAATCAGTTATAGCAGTGGTAAAACTCAGTGACTGCAAAGGGACGTATGTTGAGGATTAAATAATATGAGTTTATAACCCACAATTATTTTCCAGTACCATTGAAAAGTCATCAGACTAGGACAAATTAGGGTTTTCCAACTACAGCTGAATTTGATCAGTTAACCTAGGAATGCCCTGAACCTTCTATTTGTTTTCCTTAATAAAAAATGAAAATTAGATAATTTCTTTAAATACAATGATCTCTGAGGAGCAAGATGTTATGTCCATTGCATTAGCTAGTTAAAGCCTGGAAACTGTATTATTGAACTTTTGTGAACTTCTGCACTACATAACAAAAGACCACAGTTCAAACAAGAATATAACATCACAACATGCAGTTACATTAAATTTATTCTAAAAATTTTTATTTGAAGTAATTCATATTGTATTTTTAATAAAAGTAATAGAAAAACTAATGAATTCTGTGGGATCTTCTTGTAAAACTAAAATGTTAATAATTTAATATATTTACCTAGTTAAATGATTATCTCTCTCTCACTGTGTCTTCCCCCTCCTCCCCCTTAAAATTCTGAAGCTACTATATTGGATTCTCACAACTTTTTACTTTGTCCTATTTTTGTCATGATATTTGGTGTTATATTGCTAGGCATTCTTTAACACGTCATTCCTATAATGTAGTTGTCATTCATGGAGCTCAAAGCTCTTTATAAAAGAGTTTAGTATCCTTCCATTTTATAGAAAGGGAGGCACAGAGAGGTGAAAGAGAGGCCCAGCAGGCCAGTGTAAGAGCCACATCTCGGGTCAGAGCTCACTCCTGGAAACCCCTTTGCTACTGCTTAGATGATTGTTCTCTCACACATTTTAACTAATTGTTTCATGATATAGCTCTATTCTCATAGCCTATCTGATAGAAAATATGTTGTTAAAACTGTTATAAGCACAGCAAAGCATTTTCCATATCCAGTGACTAATGAGCTAGGTCTGCTTCTTGTCCAGTCTTAGTTTATATTTGAGTGAACAGATAAATATTTGTGAAATGGAGGAAAGCTGCTGAGCTGCATAAAAATTGTAGAAAGTCACCTAAGGGTGATGGCATAAACAGAAGATTACAACTTCAGGTGCAATAAAAGAGCAGTTGGAGAAAATGAAGCCTGAGGAAAGAGAGATGTTTTCATGCACATATTACAATAATAAAAATAATGGTGACAACATGCAATGCAAATGTTTTTATGTTAGCAGAAGCATCCAGAGAATGCATTTGACCCTTTTCTATTGGATGTCAGCAGTTCTTTCAGTAGGATTTCCTGTAGAAAGGCCTTTTCCTTTTGCTTTTATGGGAAATATTCAGTGTTTTGAGGGTATGATTTTGAAGTGAATGAACTAAAATAATGTAAACATATTTCCCCATACAACCCATTTGGAAAATTTCCTTATTTAAAAGATAATTAAGCTTTTATTTAGACCAAACAAAATAATATTTTAAAATGTGCTCATGACCCTTATGTGGTTAGCGTTTTGTTTCTCTCTGAGGTACCTATCAATAGCTGCTCTACCTACCAGCCTGGATACTTAATTCTTGCTCTTAAGCAAAAATATACAAAATTAAATGCAAAGGAATGAATTCATCACCCCTGTCACTTCATGGAAAACATCAGCAGTCAAACCAGATAAAGAATAATATTCTTTGTATGCAGGTAGCTGGTTCATAAATCAAGAATTTCTTTGGCATGTCAGTTTGACTGACTCAGATTTTCATGCCTTAACACATGTGAGCATTGAAGCAATGCTTTCAGGGAGTAGCCATTTCCCCCATTCCATGCCCACATCCCATTTCCTTCTGTCTTCCAAAGCTCACATATGTAATCATTAGTCACTCAGTTGATAAACAACACCTTTAGAAAAACAGAATTTAAGATGCAAATAGGAGTGGCCCTTGTATGCAGTTTGGCTCAAGACTGAAGAATGTGTCAGATTTTCAACTGATGTTTTGACATAGATCCATTAAAGTTGACAGAGCTATGACAATTTAGACCACCTTGAGATATGGCCCTCTGCCTGTAAGATGCATAAGGATACAACCTCAATTATTAAGTTCCTCCACGTCTATACCCAGGAGGACATTCACATCCAACTGACTGGACACGGTCTGTCACAACATGTTTTGAATAAATGAGGGCCAGATTAATGAGACTTGTGCTCTATATACAGTGTGTAGCAATCAGTGATTGAAACATCAGTACTGAACTATACACAGTAGAATAAACCTATTATCATGTTTATACCCTTCTTTGGATTTTGGATCTTCTAAAGCGAAACCTTTTTATTTTATAAGTCAACAAGAAGCAATGCACTGACACTATGCTTTTGTTCATTGTGCATGCCATACATCCAGACACTGAAGAGGGATTACTTCTCTTACCACCGGTGGATCATGAGTGTCTCATGAATGTTACAAATGAATGCTTTACTCTGGATTGATTTCCAGGCAGATGAGAGAGAGAAACAAATATACCACCTTTATTTTCCTTTTGCTTTTACTATATCTTGCTCTACTTTCCCCCCCCCCCCCCTTTTTTCTAGGAATTTTTGAGCTTCCAAATGATATTACTTTTACTGTATTCCCTCTCACTGTGTATCAGCTTGCTTTATCTGTCCTCTTTCTCGCTAGCTAGAGATGTTTGATTTGAGTCCTGTCTCAAAACTGCTATGCAATCTCATATCACTGACAGGAATTTGAGAAGAAAGGTTCAACAAGGCAACAGCAGGTCATTTATAGAGAATGATTATGAAAGAAAGCTTGCTTTAAGACCTGGAGCCTCTAGCCAGTAGAGTTAGAACATTCATTTTCATGACCACAATGTTCTTGTTCATTACATGGTGTAAACAAAACCATAAAGTGCTTGAACAGAACTGCAAAAAAGCTCCAGGGTTGATAAAGTTCATTAGCCTTGTAATTTAACCTATGGTCATATGAAGGTAAACTAGGGTATGAACTTGCAATGTATCAGCTGCCCTGCTGTAACTGTCTGTGCATATGTTTTTTATCCTCTAATAAACTGGAGATAGTTTGTTGCAATTTCACTGAAGGGTAGGTTACCTTGTATTTTTCCCAGGATAAGAGTGTACACATGAAGTCTGAGGAAAACCTGATAGAGGCTAGGTATAGACACTCAAAAGCCCCAAGGCAGAATTGCTCCAACGTATCAGGTTTCAGTAAGGCATAGATTAGACTGGGGCTGCATAGAGCACAGGTTCACCCTTTTTGGTTTCGGGAGCCAAGGCCAGCCGGTTGGGAGCACTCCTGCACACCTCCCAGTGCCCTTCCTGGGCTGCCAAAGACTGCTGAGCACTGCCAAGTGGCCGGGCTGCACCTGATTGGCTGCCCATTGAGCATGCCTTCCCCCCACTGCTACATCATTTGTCAGTTACGGGTATCTGTCAGCTGTAAGAAGCCAGAGCCAGTGGAAGGACCCATGCTCATCCTGAAGCTTGGTCAGGCTCTGGCTCTGTGGGGCTGTCCCTAGCTGTGGCAGCATGAAGGTCCCTGGTCTTTGTCCAGGGTGGTGTCATGGGGGTCTGTCCCAGGCAGGACAGAGGCAGGGGAGAAGGCTTTGTTTGCTATTGACTCTTATTTTCTGAAGGATTTCTTTCTTCTATGTCCTTGACTTCTCATGACCCACTCCCTATGATAACTAAGTTCCACTAGAATGATGAAAATTCAACGAATTTGCTGAGTGTAGGAAATGGAACTTGCTTGGGAATCTGATCTGAACATTCAGATCTTAACATCTACAAAAAATTAAAAGCCATGGGCCTTGGAGCTATTGCAGCTGAGTGTCGACCAGATTATTCTGATTTAGTATTCTTCCAAGGAATACAGCTTTCAAATAGGTACATGTAGTTAAACACATCTGTTTACCAACAGGGAAAATATATCTATCACATTTAAGGCAAGCAGTAAATAGAAAGCTATGTGGGCTATAGGTTTTTTTTTTCTCTTCTTGTTGTTACCTGGGCCTAGTTTAGATACTACAGTGATAAGGACTACAGCTTCTGCAGGCTGGCAGATATGAGGCAACATTGCTTCATGAAATTGCACAAAGTTTTAAAAAAAAAAAAAAGATGGGAGGAGAACTTTTATAATCTTAAAGGTATTTCAAAACTTGTCTTGACTGTTATTTAAAAATCTGCTTCTCGAGTTGATTCAGGTCTAATATCCCTATCATTAATTGCAGTGGAATGGCTTGAAACATAATGGACCTATTATTTCAGGTCCCAAGCCATTGACTTCCTTAAATTACATCAGAGATAAATTTAGCTCATTGTTTTGATTTCATGGTCAATTAACATTGCAGGCCATCTTCACCTTTAGACTTTTTTGCCTTCAGAACTGGAAAACAACAATATTACTTACAATCTATAGATCTCTCTAAAGTTTGTCCAGAATTAGGTCACTGCTGATTGCAAGTCAGTGTTACAACAACTTGCTAATGGGTTCCCTTAACTGGAAATTGTCCTTTGTAATTCTCCTACTGAAGTGTCATTTTTAACTCATCATTTATTTTGTTTTCCTCCACTACTACAAATGTTCAAATAACACCCTGAGTATGTCTTTGAATGATTTATCTCCTTCTGATAGAGTTTTACTGCTCTAAATCTCAAGAAGTCCAGGTGGCCTCAGAAATGCCCATATGGTTTTTAACATGTGGACTAGATAATGATTTTCCTCTGGGACTTTAGACATATAATTATTCTTTGAGATGCCCAGTTTCTAGAACACTCATAAAAAAGTAAGTAGAACTATGAAAATTCCTTTGCATACAATACATACATACATACACCCATTAGCCAATTGCCCGTCAAGCCCCATGTCAGGCCTGCTCCCCCTTCCTTCCTGCTGCTTGGGGTCTGGGCCCACTCCCCCTTCTCCGTTGTGGTGGTGGGGGGAGGGAGGGAGGAGAGGGCTAAGGTTCTATGTGGGGGTGTGGGGAAGGACCGGGCCTGAGGGTGGGGAGAAGCTGGCTTGCTGCGGTTCTGGGGTGGAGCAACGGTTCTGGGCCAACCCAGTGGTGGCAGGGGGATGGGAGAAGTGGGCTCGGGGCCAATGTGGGAGAGGAGTGGGCCTGGGCCCGAGGTGGGGAAGGACACACTCCTCCCCCCCCACTGTCTCATTGGGCCAGCTTTTCTCCTCCCCTTGGGCCCGTTCTTCCCCCTTCCCCCATGCTGGGCCCGGGCCCACTCCTCCTCTCCCCCGCTGCCGCCACATCAGCTCATGTGAGTCCTGCAGGCAGCGATGACGGAAGGGGAGAGGGGTGGGTTCAGGCAGTGCTGGTGGCCTCGCCCTATCACAGTGCCCTTATCCTGCATTCTCCCCATGCTGCTGCTGCCAAGATGTGGCCTCACCCCCGCACACCGGCTCCATCGTTTCATCCACTCAGTTGCCACCACCTCTTGTCCCCGTCATCATGCCAGTGCTCCACCATGCCACCACCACCTGTCCCAACATTGTATTTGTACTCTGATTTGTTGTTTCAGTCAGCCAATAAGAGTGCAAATAAAGCATTACGGACAGACAAACAGATTAAGACTTTTATAATATTAGAATATATACCATGTATAGAGAGATATAGATCTCTTTTTCCCTCTCTCTCCTATATCTGTGTCTTGTTGTATCTGTAATGTATATAGGTATATAGAAAAGGACCTGGGGACTACAGTAGGCAATAAGCTAAATATGAGCCAACAGTGTGCCCTTGTTGCCGTGAAGGCTAACAGAACACTGGGCTGCATTGCTAGTAGGCCTGTGCAAATGAGGAAGTAGTCTATTCCAATTTAGCTGATTCAGAGGATAGTGATTCAATTCAGAGATCTGGATCACTGTCCTGAATCAATTCAGCTGACTCAGCTTTGGAAGATTCAATGCAGATTCAGAGAGATTTGGAGATTTGGCCATAGACTATAATGGGGATTCACTGAAATACCTGTAAATTTGTCACTATTTGGCTGACTGGGATAACAATTGCAGGGGTGGTAGCCCCTCCTGAGGGCATGATGCCTTCCACATTTCAAGGAGATAGGTCCAGGGGTTTCTAGGAAACTGTACTTCAAAGTGTTGAAAGCAAAACTTGTGTCACAAGTGTGTGTTAAAGCACAGTGGGGTGAAAACTGCAGCCATGCTAGCCCCTGCTGAGGCCATGAAGCCTGCCAACTTTCAAAGAGATAGGTCCAGGGGTTTGTGGGAAACTTCACCTCAGGCTGCTGACAAGCAAAACTCATGACATGGGTGACACTGTGTGTGTGTTAAGGCATACCCTCACTGGCGCTGGGGCCTCTACATGACATGGAAGTGTGCCTCAATGAGGTCTCTTCCTCCTTTACAGCCTCAGTCTGGTCCACCACTTTAAATAACAAGTAATAAGCAGTGCACTGCAGCACAGTAGCACTAGCATCTCAGGCAGCCAAACTGTTACAAAGTAGAGCCTTTCTTTCCTTTCCTGCAGAAGCTTCTTCTCCAGCAGCTGCCAAAGAACTCTCCCTGCCAGCCTGAGCCTTGGGGCTTAGATGTGTCCAGGGCCTGCGTCCTTCCAG
>NW_017728995.1:51848215-51851012 GCF_001723915.1 Gavialis gangeticus
ATTGTCACAGACCCTTTCTTTTTATAAAAGAATTGAATGGAAGAAACAGAGATGTTGTTTTGGATTTATAAATGATGTGTTACTTGTGGTGTGTGATGGGTTATGTTGTGTTTTTATGTTTATTATTTTTAAAAAAATACTGAATAGTTAGAGAAATATATCTTAGCAAGCTTTTGGGTTGAAAAATCCTTTGTTAGGCTTAGGAAGCACCTGCAGAGTGTGTGTGCGTGCGTGTGCTGTTCCTAAATGGAAGAAATAGTAGAAAAGCCAGAGGCTGGCATACAATGCAGGCAAGAAAGCCAGTCAGTAAAAATGGAAATGGAGGTGTTGTGGGGCGGGAGGGAGGAGAATATAGCAGTGCAGGTAAAGGTGTGCAGCTGTGAAAAGTGGTTTGTAAATTCAAACAAGCACTGAACTTTGCTAACCTAACCTCATCACCAGAAGTCAACTTCTTATAGCACAAAACACAAAACCTGCCAATAATTTCCAGTATTCCCACAAACGGCACACCAGAATCTATCAAAGACAACAACACCCAACTACCTGTGGGGGCACATTCCGCACAAAAAACCCACTCTGTCTCCAGCCTCTCAGTCCTGTTCCTTAAAGGGAATTTACAAACAACTTTTCACAGCTGGGCTTATGATCTTCACTTCATCAGCCTCCTAGGTACAGAGACTCATGTACTCAATACAGACATGGGATTTATGACACATTACAACCTGCCAGACATCTGACTCCCCAGGTACCTCTGCACTTTTACCTGTGCTACTATGTCCCCTTTCTCTCCCCCACCCCAGCCTGTCCCTCACCTCCTGATGCCTCCATTTCCATAGGTGCAGATGGAGTAAGGAGGATGGCACTCACTCTGTCTGCAGGTGGAGCTTGGGGAACCCCAGCAGTGGGTTCACCTTCAGGAACACCAGCTGCTCCACCAAACCAGGATCCAAGTAGGTGCAGTGGGGTGCCACAACATCGCCAGCAATGTTGAACACCCTCTCACTCAGATCACTGGTTGGTGGAGAAGACAGGTTCATAGGTGTATGTGTGTAGGGTTGGAAGGGACCTGAGCAGATCATCAAGTCCACCCTCCTGCCCTGGGCAGGAATGAATACTGGGCTCATATGACCCCTGGTAAGTTTAAGCTCCTATGACCCCAGCTAGGTAATTATCAAACCTCCTTTTAAAGACCCCTAAGGTAGGAGCCAGCACTACTTCCCTTGAAAGCTGGTTCCAGATCCTGGCCACCCTGACTGAAATAGTGCCTCCTGATGTCTAGCCTGAACCTACTCTCAATCAACTTGTGGCTATTATTCCTTGTTATTCCGGGAGGTGCTCAGGAGAACAGGGTCTCACCCATTCCCCTCTGGTCCCCCCTGGTAAGTTTATAGATAGCCACTAGATCCCCTCTCAGCCTTCTCTTGTGAAGGCTGAACAGGTTCAGGTCTTGTAGCCTCTTCTCATAGGGTCTGCCCTGCTGCCTCCTGATCATGCAAGTGGCCCTCCTCTGGACCCTCTCGATGCTGGCCACATTGCTCCTGAAGGTATTCCAGGGCAACTGTGGCCAGATCCTACCACATCTGGCAGCAGCTTGCCTGGTAGGCCAAGGGGTCACAGTCCAGCGGCTCCACATCCTTGGTGAGATAGGTATCCACTGAAGCCTCGGTGCTACCTGCCCAAGGCTGGGGTCTGGTGCATCTGGACCCCAACATTGAAGCCATGCCCTTGGCTCATATTGGCACTGGCTGGTATGGAGGAGACTGGTTGGTGCTGGTGCTAAGGAAGTGGTTCCCCCACTTTTCCACATCTCCTTGCCTCTGCCCTTCTGCCTCCCTGACTCTGTTGATCTACACCTGCGTCTGGTGACTAAGGGTTTTGGTGCTGCCAGTGCACATGCTCCCCTTCACCCTTGCGTTGCACATGCTTTCCAGTATGTGAACTGTACTGGATCACAAGGGATCCAGCTGTCTCCTGATGTCCTCCTTTAGTCGCCTCACCAGTGCCTGCATGTCTGGTGATAGCGGCTTGCCCCAGCTAGGAACGTTGATCCCCTGCAACTTCTTCATTTGGTTTTCAAGTTCCCTCACTATGGGAATTACCTGGTTAAGGAGGGCATCATCAGCGCTGAGCGTCTAGGGGGCCTTGAGGAAGGGCTTGAGGACCACCAAGATCTGGGAGATGGTATCTCACTCAGCTCTAATAAGGGGACCACTGATTCCAATCTCCCCAAGTAAGGCCATCTCATGGATGGCCTTCTGTTACTCCACCAACCTTACCAGCATCAGGTATGTGGAGTTCTACCAAGTCTCCGCATCCTGCATGATTTCATGCTGTGGGATGCTCAGCTCTGCCTGTTTGTCCTGGAGCATCTTGCCCTTCTTGATGCTCCAGTGGAAGTAGCCCACCATCTTCCTGGATTTTGAAATCAGCTGGGTGGTAGTGATGGCACCATCACTGGCAGCCCTGTTCCCCTCCAAGGCATCCCTGACTGTGAGGTGCAGCTTGTGTGCCACAAAGTTGGCATCATGGACAGCCTTGACCATATTGGCCCCGTTGTCAGTGAGCATGAACCCATGGGTGAGTTCACCATACCCAACGAGCCACCCCTATACCATGTGGTTCATGGCTATCATGATCTCCTTCGCTGTGTGGGACTCATTCATCACCTTGGCTTGAAGGAGAGTCCAGAAGAGGGCAACAAAAATCGTGAGGGGGCTGCGGGACGTGACTTCTGAGGAGAAGCTGAGTGAACTCACAGAAACATGGTGGGACCCAACACATGACTGGGCGGTGAATA
>NW_017728995.1:51853791-51867020 GCF_001723915.1 Gavialis gangeticus
ATGGCTCACCAAAAGCATCTGGGAATGTCTCCTAGCTAATACAGGCAACTTAAACTTGCTCTGGCCATAGGCCAGGAGCATATTGTCTTCTGGATGCCATTTGTGAGGCATGGGCTGTGGTGTAAGGAAGGTTCGGAGCTGCAGATAGCACCCCCCTGACATCGGGGCAGTAAATGGATAGCCTCCCACCTAATTAAGATTGATTAATTAATAATGAGGTGTGGTGGGCCAGTAGGGGGCACTTCTGCATTGAGCCACCCACCTTAATGTGCCCAACCACCTCCCAGGAGCCTCCCTGGAGATGCCTCGTGTTGGACTGACCCCCTTCCTGGAGCACACCCACTAGCCTGGGGGTAACACAGCCACCACCCAGGGATGGGCTTGATTCTGGCTCTGTGCACCCTGGGAAACACAGGCCTAGTAGCCCTCAAGGGTACTTGATTTACTTCAAGAACTTGGGATGCTTCCCTCAGTCGGAAGCACAAGTAGTGGTCACCCTTAGTCAGCCAAACCAAGGGTACCCTAAGGCATAATCTAGACCCACTCCCAATAAATCTCTCATGCCAGCCAACCAATTTGAAATGCATCACTAGCTGCTGGGCAGACTGGCAGATCCTAACTCCCCAGGGAGCCCAAGCCCCTCACCCAGGTATGTGATGCCAGTCATGTAGGCAAAGGGAGCAGGTTTCCCTTCTCCCTCAGGAATGTAACCAGCTCAGGTTACCTAAAGAGATAGGGTAAGGTGTGTACCCTCTACAGGGCCCATCTTAACCAAATTGTCAGAGAGCAGAGTTTTTGGGGAGAAACAGAGGTGGCCTTCTGCCACAGCAGGCGAGTCAGGTGGTGGGGAGTGCCCAAAGGCAAGAGGGGCAACTAGCATGGTGGCTAGTCGGGGAGTCCCACCTCACCACAGTTAGATATAGGCAACTGCTTCTTAGTGCTCTTAATTGGTTCTTGAAAAACTGAGCATTAAGCAAAATGAGTGTTAAGCAAAACCAAAAGTATCTGATGACCCAAGATAGTGACCACAATTGTTTTTAATGACCCAAGGTGGTGACTGCGAGCGTTAATAACAAAAATCGCTGAGTGCTAAGTGAAATCAGGTATCAATTTCAAATAAGTGTTATAGCAAAATAGCGCTAAGTGAAAACAGTGTTAAGCAGGGGTTGCATGTATTAGGAAGCACTTTCTCAGTAGAAGATTAGTAAAACACTAGAACAGGTTATCCAAAGAGGTTGTGGGGTTTCTGCTCTTGGAGCCTTTTAAGACCTGGCTAGACAAAGCCTTGGCCAGGATGATCTAGTTGGGAATGGTCCTGCTTTGAGCAAGGGAGTGGGCTAGATGACCTCCTGAGGTCCCTCTCAACTCTAATTTCTATGGTTCTAAGGTTTTGTGATTCTATTTCAAATAAACCTAGGGAAACTTCTGTGATTACAGCATGCTGCTTCCCCAAAACAACAACTTGTTTAGGGGAAGCAACTCTTTAACTGGTTTTGAACAACAAAAAAACATTTAGGGTGAAGTTACACATTACACTTAGACCAGGGAAGTCAAACTTCAGGCCTATGGGCCAGATCCAGAGAATGGAACTTCTGCATCTGACCCACCAGTAGTCTAGTGAGCTACTAAAAGTGCCCACCCTTGCCTCCACACTGCTGTATGCTCCTGGCACTGCCAACTGGCCAGAATTCTGTGCCATTGGGCAGTGGCACAGAGCCGCATTTGGGCAGCAGTACAGAACTCTTTCCAGTCAGTAGTGCCAGGTGCATATAGTAGTCTAGAGCCATGTTGAGGCACTGCGGAGCCAAGTGTAGCAGAGTGCTGGTCCTGGACCCTGTTATGGTCCATGTTTGCCAGATGGACCAAAGCCCAGATAAGGACTTACCTCAGGGTCCAAGAGTCACAGCGCAGACTCCGGATGTGTGTGGCTGGGCACTCGGAGACTCGCTGAGTCAGTGGTCAGGCTACATGTCACCATGTGCAGACAGAGTGGGGTCCCATTGGCTTCTGGGAGTTCTGCTGTAAGCTTAAAGGAGATACAGACACATGTGTAGCAGGACTGTGCAAAGCTTCAGTCCCTGATTTGATTTGGTGGAGATTCGGCCTGATTCAGTGGATGAGTCTCCGAATCTGAATTGAATCCGAGGACACTTTAATCTCTCTGAATTGAATTGGGACCCTTCGAATCAATTTGGAAAGATTCAGATATTTGGACATAGACACAGCTTTAAATGTTTTTTCTACATACCTCTAGATAGCAGGCAGCTTATGAATGCTGTGATGCTGGGGCTCATGGAGTGTCCCACAGAAGCCAGGGGGCTCCCCAGTGTGCTTGGTAGCAGACCTGAAAGTGGGCCAGAAGCACTTCCACTCCACTTCTGGGTCTGCTGGGGACTGTGCAGAGCACCCCCCATGCCCTCCCGGCTCAGCAACTGGTGCCTCCTGGGTCTGGTGGGGAGCACCTGGGGTCCCCCTGTGGCCTATTGCTGGAAGGGCTCGGGGGGGCCCCCTGCATGCTCCCCAGTGGACCCAGAAGTGGACCAGAAGTACTTCCAGTGCACTTCTGGATTCACCGCTGAGCACATGGAGGGCCCCCCCAACACTCCTGTGGGATGCTCCATGCACTCCAGCATCACAGTATTCACAAGCTGTGCTGGTACCTTGAGGTATGTAGAAAAAACATTTAAAGCTGTGTCTATGTCCGAATCACTGATTCTCTGAATCAGCACTGAATCTTCAGATTTGGTTTTGGCCAAATTGAATCAGGGAGTGATCCAAAATCAATGAATCAAATCACTGCCCCTGATTCAGGCTGAATCTGAATCTGAATTGAGTAGGGCCCATTTTTCACACGCCTAATATGCAGATCCCTCGGAAAAGGGAAGGCATGAGACCAGCTGGGATTGTGCAAACCACATGGAGATGCAGGGACAAGGCCAGAAACCAGAGCTGGGGCCAAATCTGGGGACAAAGTCTGAGCCAGAGCTGGAGGCAAGGGTATAGCTCAAACTAGAGAGCAAAATGGGGCATAGGGAAGGGCATCCCTCGAATGAGTTCCTTTGACTGAGTAGTGACAGGAGGGAGCGACCAACCCTGGTGAGTGAATGGGAACTGGTGATGACAGGCAAAGACTCAGTGAGAAGAGAGCTGAACACCCCCATGAGCCAGCAGGTGATAAAGCAGTTGATTGCTGGGACTGTAATTTGATTGAAGGCTTTGAGCAGTAGTACAGTCAATGTTCTAATGTGAGGCGTGAATAGCGGATGTGGATGAGTAGATGAGCTCTAGAAAGAGTACTGGGATAAAGCCAATTGAGTTAAACAGGCTGAGGCTTGACAGCAGATTATTTTGAAGACTCCCAGGGAAGAATGCCCATTATGAGTGATAAACTAAGGGAAACTACAGCTTAGAAAAACGGGTCCCAACCTAGGCACAGGGAGAGACGAGGGTACCCAATGATAGGTTCCCTTTGGGAGCAGACAAGATGAGCCTAGAGTTGGGGGCACAGGTGGAACAGCTAAGACCATAACCAAGATCCATCTGGGAGTGGAAAGGTGCAGGGTGTATGAGAGGAGGGGCCCTGTGAAGGAAAACATTGCCCTCATGTTACACTACTGATTGGGGTTAACACCTCACCCTCCTTTTCTCTTTTCTACCTTTTGGAACATCAAGGCACGGCAGAAAGAGAGACTCTGAAATGTGGGGAGTGAGAGATGCATCCTAGGATGCTCCCACTTACACAGAGGCATATATCAGTGTGGAACTGTGGCTAGGCTGCTGCACAGATGCATGTTTGGGCAGCAGCATGGATCTGGGGTACTCCTGACCATAGTCATTTCCATGTCTGTGCCACTCCATGCTGCTAGCTCCATCTCCATACCACTGCCCAAACACAGTTCCATGCAGCTGCATTTCCCCAGTTCTGAGCTGCCCAGCCAGAGCTCTGTGCGATAGCACACCCTTGGCTTCTCATTGACACATGCTTCCTGCTCTGCACTGCTCAAATGTGGCTCTGTGGATCTCCATACCTCTGACCTACACTGCTACCTGAATGCAGGCCCACAGGTCCAGACCAGGAGGAGCCTCTGACAGTTCAGATCCAACTCAGGAGGAGTCACTATGGTCTTAATCCAGCCAGGGTCCTGGCGTGAGTTTGACACCCCTGACTAAATCTGTGGAACATGAAATGGTGTTAAAGTTAGAACTTCCTGTGTGCAGTCCTTAAGGCTTAATACCATTTTTTTACCTGCACATCTCTAACTTGCTGCTAGAGGGCTGGGGACAAACATTTTGTCTGGGGGAGAAGGATCATAGTCTGCCTATGGTGGAATTGAGATAGAAACCTTAAACAGATATTTTTAATAAGCTATCATTATCCATGCATTGTCATATCTGAAAAGAGCTAAATTGCATGGTTGCAAATTGTGAAATTTTGCCTTCACTGTAGATGCAAAAAATTAAAACAGAGCTTTCAAGCTTTATATTTAAATAAAACAAAAAATGAGAAAAAATAGCTTTCACATATAAGCCTCTTGGTTTCAAAAGGAAATTACGGGTTGGAAGGAAAACTGAGGTAGCTGTAACGGAAGTTAGAATCCCATAGGCTTCAAATGTTAATTTCAATTCCTTACTGTTTCATTTTGGCTTCTGTTTGGGGTTTATTGCTTGGTTGTCCTCATCCACTTCCCTCATTCATACCCTTGATCCTCTGTCCCTTTCTTGTTTTTTCTTTTGGTGTCTCTCTCTCTAGTTTAACTATGGTGGGGTGAGGGGGGCAACCACCCTGGGGGCTGCCTATGATGGGGTGTCGGGACACCCCCCGCAAGCCATTGCTACAGCAGGGGAAACCTTGATCTGCCGCTGCCTGGCCATAGGACCTGAAAATGGTAGTGCCACACCAAATGGTGCATCTAGGGAGTGGGGATCAGTGAGGTAAAGAATGGTGTTTCCTCCTCCTCTACACCCCAGGCACCCAATGAGTGCCCTACACCACTGGTCCCACACAAGTAATTGGTCCTTATCACCTCTCATGTGAAGGGAAGAGCTCTCATTCTGGAAGATTCTATACTTTCAAATATGCCCAGCATTGTAGCTCAAACAAATCCAAACTCTTGAACTGAAATCCAGACAAAAATACTAGATTTCTTTTGTTTTTGCATTGAAAGTAGGTGTATTTGATGGAGCTTTGGCATTCAAATTTATGTTATAAAATGAAATTCCCCAATGTTTAGAAGTATCTGGATGATTTATTACAGATTCTTTTCTTTTCTTTTTAAACAAACTTGCAAAACAGTTGGAAGCACAAACGGGTCTGCTTAACTTCGCCTATATTTATCTGGGATCAGAAGTGGATTTATCACATGACAAAAGTGGACATTTGAATCTGTAACAAATCAAGATACCAAGCAAGTGTTTAGCATTGTTATGCTGAGTTAATTGTTCAGAGTTTTAATTAACATAAGCTAATTTGTTTTGAGATCTTTACCATTTGATTTTTTTTCTTATTAGTTGTCAGAGCTCTTTCTTTTTAAAGGAAAGGGCAAACATTTTTAAGTATAAAAATTAGAAAGGAAACCTAAATCTAAAGAATAACACAATACTTTGAATCATGTTGAGTGCCAAACATCTAAGATTTACCCTTTTAGTGTTTGCAGTCAAAGGAAAAGCTACTTGAGAATGCCATCAGTATAACATGTAACATTGCAGCCAAAAGGCCTTTGGGAAAACTTTTTTAAAACCTCTTTAGGACTTTGGAGCCTATTTTTAGTTTTCAGAAGCGACAGACACACAAGAGCCCAACTCTTATTGATGGTCAATGGGCATTATCAACTTAAAATTTAAATAGTTTAGGTGTCTTTGAAACTTGTATTCTTTCTCATAATAACGGTAACATGAAAGGGATGTTGTAGCCATCAGGGTCCAGAAATTATGAGACACAAGGATTTATTAGGGTGGTGATATCTTCTATTGGACCAACTATGTAGTTGGAATAAAGTTAGACAAGCTTTCAAATGTAAGACATTCTTCCTTAGGTCTCTGATTATAGGAAGCTAGACACAGCAAGTGCATACCATAGGGGAGGGTCTGAAATAAATTCTCAGGTGTAGCAGACACATAATTAGTAAAATGAAAGAAACTGAGTACTGGGAGATCAAGCTTATCAATGCCCTCATGGCAACTATGTGCAGGGCTGGTGCCAGCCTCTTCCCAGTGGAGGAGGGGGGGTGAGGTGTGCTAGACAGAAAATTGTGGGCAGGGGACTGAACTATACATCTTCTGGCCAAACATACTTATTTGGCTGGGCGTGCCATGCCTCTGGGGGCTGCAGGCGGGAGTGGGTGGGTTCAGCTGCACCAGGCTTGGACAGGTGTGGTGCTGGGAGGGGTGGCTACAGTGGGGCTAAGGGGAATTTTGGAGTGGCTACAGCCTCCCCCCTAGTGCTGCCCTTGACTTTGTGGGTGAAACTAAACAGCAATTGTGCAAGAGAATGAAATCTCACAGAAAAAAAGGAGGCATACACTTACCATTAGGAGCACTTTCTCACAGGAGAAACATTCCACCTCTGACATCATGCTCAAGGGAAGTCTACCTAACATCTTTAAAAGGCGTACTTGGGAACAGATGTTATAAACTGACTGGATACTAAGAACCAAGGGCTAAGTGTTGATATTGGATTTATGGCCCACTATAATTTATCCAACTCCTGAATAGTTTCTACACAAGGAAGGTGAGACTGATTTCCCCACTTCTGCATTTCCCTCCTTCTCCTCCTCCTCACTTTGGATAGGTCTTGTTTCCTGTTTACTTTGGTTGCCCATAGTGAATCTTTCCTGCAAAATCTCTTGGGCAGATTTTCTATGTCCTACAAGAGCTTCAGGCTGACAATTAATCTCAAGAAGACTGTGACTATGTACCAAGAGGTGGAAGAACCAGTGCCTGACTTCACTCTGGAGGTAAAGTTTCTTGATATTGTTGGCAGCTTTTGCCACTTGGTTTTTACAATCAGTAGGAATCTTGACCTTCAGAATTAACTAATAGAATTGGAAAAGCAGCTAAGAATTTTGGGCTATTGCAGAAATGTGCATGGAATAACACAATAAACTTTCAACTAAGGTGAAGATGCAAATCTACAAGACTTGTGCATTGTCATCCCTGCTTTATGGTTCAGAAACATGGACTACATATGCTAGGCACATCAGGAGACTGCACACAGCTTCCACATGAGGTACCTGTGCAAGATTCTGAAAATAAAGTGAGAAGACAGAATGCCAAACACATTGGTGCTAGAGCGCGCAGGACTGACACACTTTGAAACCACATTCAAAAGGAAGAGGTTGTGATGGCTTGGCCATATCAGAAGAATGGGAGGAGATTGTATCCCCAAGAATATTTTGTACAGCATGATTTGAGATAGCTGTAGGAAGGGGGGTTGTGGTGGTACTACGGCATGTGCAAAAATTGTATTAAGTTGTTCAACATCATTGTAGAAAGCTGGGAGGAGTCTGCAGAATCCCATCCAATCTGGAAGGAATACCTGGCACTGGGTGCAGCTCAACATGAAGTCGCTTTGATCTAAAGGATGGAAGCAAAGGGAGAAAGAAGGAAGCAGTGTGCCTAACTTTATCCCAACTACACTTTTCGTCCAATAAAAGATATCACCCTTAGAAGAAGAAAGCCTTGCCATCTCATAATAACATATATACTCAAAATACAATTACATATACATAGTGCAATGTGCTGCATTATTTTTTTGAGATGGGGATGAGTTTTTTGTTGTTATTTCCTGTGTAAAGAACCAATATCCTATTTCTGTTTGGTTCAAAATAGGGTAGTTAAGACACCGGCTAGAACATAGGCATAGACCACTTGTCACAGAAGACTGTATTTACCAAATTTATTATTTTACTTTTAAAAAGTGGATGTTGTAAACTACCAAGTACAGTGGAGTCGCATCATACATGCATTTAACTTATGCAAATTCATCATATGCCCATGCCCCAGAGTGCCGATTGTTTGGATTCAGCCTGCAGCTGCCCCAGTAGCGCTGTGCATGGGGCCAAGCAGCTACATTGGGAGCAGCCCTGCTGGGAAGCTGTGCATGCTGGCCGGGCGGGAGTTTGGTGCAGGCTGCCCTGGACAGGAAGGAAGGACTGTACCACTGGATGGGGGAGGGAGTGGACTGTACCACTGGGCAAGCCCAAGGGTAATTTTGACTATACGCAATTTTCGCCTCACGCGCTGACTTTAGAACCTAACCCCCATGTAAGATGTGACTCCACTGTACACATGCTGCTAAATACAAGTATCAGTTACAAGTAGTTCAGTTACTTTTTTCCTTTTAATTATCTCCAAGTATGAAAACAGAACTTCAGAATGGTACATACATGTGTTATATGCAGATCAACCTAACTAAGGTAAGGGCACTCTAAATGTCCCAATATGCAGACATTCACAGGGCTTAGTTCACCCTAACAATGGCACACCCAATCTAAAGTTATTTCATCTTAGAGGTGAACTAACTTTAGATGATAAAGGGTTAACCTGATCTAGTGAGGGTTAACCCTTGCTAGTGCATGCTTGCACATGTTCACAGCATAGTTCCAAGGCTGGGAAAACTCAGCCACTTGCCACAGACCAGGGGCTGTGCTGTTCTTACACCCCTGACCAGGCTATTTTAACCTCCTGACTAGCTCACCCTTGCCCAGCCAGGCCCCTCCCCCTCACCCCGATCCCACTAGCCCTTCCTCCCCAAGTTACTTGCCTCCAGTTGCCATTGCTACTCCCAGCAAGCAGTGAACACCTGCATGTGCCACATGCAGTTAAATAAAGCTGCCTAAACCTAAACTGAGTTCTGTGAACACCTGTTCACACCCAAAGGCGCCTTTTGTGCAGGTCTATGTTAAATGATGTGGTCTGTGTTATCTCTAGCATGTCAACAAACATGGACTTTTGCATCACACTGAAGTAAGATTCAGGGGTGGCTGAAGGGCCTGCACTAAGAAAATCCAGCCTAGAATTCAGCTGAACGTCTGCAGTTCAACTCAAACCTTCAACTGTAGTTGTAATACTCAATCCCATCTTTACCAAAGGCAGAGGCATAACAAGCAATCTCTGTGCTCGGGGCACTGGTAGTGACTGGGTCAGCAGTGGCAGCAGTTGCCATTCTTGCACCCCCAACTAAATTAGCGTCCAGGGCTGGTGCCCTGCTCCCCAACCTTTGTTATGCTACTGACCTAAGATTCTCTTAGGCATATGCTGGTAGTAGAAGGAAGACCAGGTTTCCTTGGCCTGAATAGTTCATGATATCTTAATCAAATTGAGCATTACATTTGCTAATTAGACAAAGCGGATTAACAAAGATTAGACTCTGAATATACATGCTAGCATTGACTCTAAATCTAAAAGTAACTGGCTGAAGACTGCCCTTAATGAGTTTTCCATTATAGTTCTGACTGTGATGTTAATATTGCTTCAATCCTGAAAATTAAGGGATATGTGGATAGTTTCCGTTAATTTTAATCTGTCTTGGGAGTCTTGTATGGGATATACAGAAATATAAATAAATGTTCCACTGCTTGTGGAAATGAATTAATGAATCTCAGACTTTGGGTTGTACAAAAGTGTTTCTTTTAACGATTTCTTGCCATAAATCTACAACTGGAAAGCTGGAGTTGCGCACCACTTATCAGTATAGTAAATATGAGATAACATTAAGCAGTTTGTTAAATACTTTACCAGAATGTAGTAGCAACTATACAATCTGTCAGTGTGGTTCAGAATATGCAAATGATCCCCCACAATGATTTTAATGTACAAAACACAGTACCTAAAAGCAACTTATGGGACTCAGTATTCCATTGCTTGTGTTATGTTGCAGCTTACTTAGCAGAAACAGAACAGTGGCCTGGTGTACTGAGCAGCCAGCAGTAATGCATAATGAAGGAGTTTGTATCCATACAATAGTGTTTTAGTTTACAGTGGCTAAAGATCAAATGAAAGGGGTTATTTCTTTCTCCAGTGACATAATACAAGCAGTGTTACCTGAATAAGTACTGAGCTGGAAATCATGTCAATGAATCAGGGTTAGAACTCCAGGTTTGTCTTTTGGGAAGCATGTAGTAATGTTTTCTTGCATGCTGTCAAATGGCATTGATGCATAACCCTTTGTCAAGGAGATGGAAAACTTGTAAAAGGAAGTGCAGTGAGGTTCAAGGGAAGAAGATCAAAGGTGATTTAAAAAATGTAATGAGTAAAAGGTCTGTTGGTTCCCTGCCAGCTGGGTGGAAACAAGAATGACTGTTGTCTTAGCAGTGTGGATTGTCCAAACTTTAGGTGTTCTGGCATTTAGGTATGAGCTCCTTATTGTCAAGAGCTTACACAGGAAATATCCATAAAACCCAAAGCTTGCATTTCAACACTGGATTGGGAGAATCATGATATGTGTAAAGAACTGAACTATATGCCAGGAGATGTGAGGTTAAAGTATCTAAAGTTTGTCAGGTGCCCAGCTATGGCTACCTGTATTTATGAATTTTAGCTTGAAATATGGCTATTGCCTTAAGCAATACTTAAAAAAAAGAGGGTTTTTTTTTACTCACAAGTGTATTACTACTTAAACACTATGCTGTCTAATGATAATATGCAATTTGACATGGGGTCAGACAGCTGGCATAATATTTTCTGCCTTATCAGTCGTCTGTATTAGATGCTTTGGAGGGGAGGGGCAAAGTGATACACATAATCAATTATACAATGCTGTACCTAAAGGGAGGAGGAATTTCTTTTTGACCCCTGAATATTTGTGGACTGAGGCATAAGATTTGATTATCTTTATCATTATCTGAGCCTATATAGCCACACATGTTACTAGTGGTCATAAAACTATCTAGACTCTTTTAGTATTCTGTCTCTCTGCAGCAGTAAATCCTATAGGTTGACTTATTGCTGCAAAGTCAGTAAAACTTTTAGCTCAAGGCATACATGTAGAGTTAACAAATGCCCTAGCTTGCATAAGCAATAGGGGAGAAATGTGAATCAAAGGATATTTTTACTCTGAGTTTTGATTACATCACATACGGATTAGCAAACATGTTGGTCACTGTGACTTCTGATACGAACAAGTGGCCTGGAGAAGAGAAGGATATTTTTTAGACTGAGAAGATATTTGGCACTGTAATCACTAGCCCTGTCATCTTTCTGTTCATCATGCAAGGGAAAAATCGTGTGGCATTTAATAATCACTTGGGGTGTGGAAGAGACGCACTTTATTTAGCGACACATTTCTACCTGCCTCTGCTTCATAGATCAGTAGCTGCTATAGTAGGCCCAGACTACATGTGTCTGGGAACCTAAACCACAAAGAGCTTGGTTCTCAATGCCACAAATCATATCATCCTATCTCAGGCATACTGTGAAAGTGAAGGCACGGAGAAGAATCAAATTATGAGTGTGGTTTGAAGGAGATGGATTTAGTAAGTTGATTTCATCCCTATTAACCACTTGGATTTCAGTGGAATTGTGTAAGGCATGGATTTGTCCCATTCTTCTTGGAAAAAAGAAGGCATTGAAATTATGAGTTTAAAATGACTAAAAGCTATGATTAGTGGTTCATGGTATAATCTGATATAATTAGTTTATGATTATGATTAGTGGTAAGTGAACTTCCAATAGTTCAAATCAAAATCCAGTAGTATGCAATTTTAATTCATGGTTTCTTTGACCATGAGCTGGCACAGCTACACTCACCACAACTCCTTTCCATCCCAGATTTTCCAAGCAGTTACCTGAAAGTCATTTCACCCTTAAAACCTCTTTATTAAATAGTGCATAAGATCTTAGGCTTTTCAGGGCTCACTGGTGATCTGTATAACCTGCTGTTGAATACATGCTTGTGGTCCACTGAGGATTAGCTAAATTTTGCAGCCTGCTAAGGGTATTAACCATCTAACACAAGTTATAGAAGTACATTCCTGTCTCTAAACATTTTGGACAACCCTGTCAAGAACTGAGCCATGGATAGTAGCATGGGTGACTGAAGCAAGTTGCAGGGCTGAGCCAGAACTGAAGCCTGAAGAACAAGCTGAGAACTGAATGGAAGCAGAAGCATTAAGTTAGCAAGGGACAAAACTGGATGGGGTGACAAGGGCAAGCAAGATCCAGGACACAAACTGAGTTGTCAGAGACTCGCTGAGCAGGCACTTGCTGACAGCCATCTTTTTATGTCTCTGAAACTTCAGAGGAAGGGGCATGGTTGCTTAAGGGTGAGGTTTTGTGTTGGATGCTACCCAGCTCAGTTACATTATATATGAATAGCCTGGATATGCAGTGACACTTTGGAACTTGTTCATTAAAATCTTCAGTTAAATTGTGAGTAATCACTCAATGCAGTTCTTTTGTTCTGTGTCAGCCAATCAACAATGAGGTACCTTCCACTGGATTATTCAGCTGTAGTATTTTTAAAAATAAAAGCTTTACACTACAAAATGTAGTGTCCAAAAATACAGTATAAAAGCCTTTGAGTCACATACTCAGAGCTGCCAGAATTCTGGTCTTGATGAGAGAAATGAAGAAAAAAGCTTTTTGAACATTATAATCATAATCCATTTTAAAAAATGGATGGAGGTGTGGGTGAGGATGTTTTATTTTATTCATATTCACCTTTTGCTATAACAATGTCTGATAAAGTTGACCTAAGAAAAAATCTCACTGAGATAAAGAGTTCAAAGCCTGGAGATAATGTTAACATCTCTAAAGAACATTTTATGGGAACACTATAGGAAACTTTATAAAATCTCTATCCTGATGTCTCTTTTACCAGGTAGTAGGGAGACTACACATAAGGACCTGAGACCAAATTTTGGCACATTTCCTTTATAGCTATGTCTCCCAGAGTTAGTGCAAAGATAGTGCTTAGTTATGGGCAGTAGTCTCTTGTTAGATAGAATCAGATTAATAAGGTGGCTCTTCAGTGTCTTGGAAATTTGCTCTGTGAGTGCTGCCAGTGCAGAGGCTATCTTGTAAGCGTCATAGTAACAGGCCCTGCACGTGGCCTTTGCATGACCTATGGGCATGTCACTCAAGGGTGACTTAGTTTCCCTGTCAGACGCATGCCCGGTGTGAGAGAGGATAACAGTGCGCATGCCCAATTATGTTATATAATCAGACTAGAAAGTTCTGTGGAGTATACATTCTGATTGGCTACCAAATTCTGGTAAAAGCCTAGTGAGCCC
>NW_017728995.1:51867144-51874898 GCF_001723915.1 Gavialis gangeticus
ATAAACTGTTGACCATCCCTGGGACTTACCTGACAGGCAGCCGCACCTATTCCCGGGCTCCGGCACCGGGAGTAGAAAGCAAGGGCCTGTCGGCGAACCCCGTGGGACAACAGGTTCCCCCTGTTGTGTGTTGTTAACTGTAAGTGAAGACTCTGTACCTGTGCTTTACCAAGCGTAAGTTAATAAACCTATTCAATTAAGGGACATCCAGATTCCGTGTCGCTCAGAACTCCACCGCCGCTAAACCCAGCCTGTTCGTTCGGGTTCTACCGTGACGCTTGGGACCCTTTCTCTGGGGAGGGAAACGCAGCATTCAGTAGCCGTATGCACTTGTATAATATTCCATACTGCTATTGGAAGGTTAGAGCATAAATGATCCTCAGTGAATATTGCCTATAGTCTTTCAAATGCTCCTCAGCAGCACAAGTTAAGGCAGAAGGTGTTCAACCAGATTTAAGGTCAGCTTTACATTTTCAAAGGCAACAATGCCAATGAAAATGATCCTAAGAAAGGTAATGGATGGTGCTGTCTGAACGGATTTCTTGAAAATATTGGGAACAATTTCTAAGCTTTAAGATCTTTTAATTCCTAAAGGTTTGCTTAGAGACTGGTGAACTTCAACAGGGCTTCTGAACAATTTTAAGGAATTATGGTCCCAATCCTGAGAAAAATTGAATCTTTGTTTCTGACTTCAAAGGGTACAGAATTGGGCCCTCCATACCTGTAGCCTAATTCTATAGAACGGTTCAATAAATCTAATTAAAAAAAGGTTCAATTCTCTATGCAGCTGTGGTGTGCTGTCTATAGAACCCTGTTCAATTTCACTGAACTTTTCAATAATGGTTAATTTATCCTGTCTTTAGACATAAAGCCACACACAGATCTTACAGTAACTCTCATCACTGAGATCAAATCAGAAAAGCAGGAAGATTCTATAGCAGGGCTGCCAAGTCTTAACTGCTGTGTTTTAATAGGGTTACTATTGAGTTTCCCTTTTTTTCACTAGCCTTTTTAATTACTCTATAAAACTTATTTAGCAAGGTGTAGGATGCAAGGCGGAGAGGGGAATATCAGGAACAGAGAATGTCTGGAAAAGTGTCTTTAAAATCCATCTATAAATGTCTTTTACCATGTAGTCTAATTAAGGGTTGGACATTAATTACAAAACGGTTTAGTTTCTGGTTGCTTCACTGTATTTTTATAACTTGATTACAAACTAGAAGAGTTTGTTAATTTAGTCTTTGTTTAGCTCTACAGTAGGAACATGACATGTCACTGGTTTAGATCATGCCCCCCCTTCATCCCAGCACCATTTTAGAAATAAATATAGCAGAGTCACATTGTCTCAAATCAAATAGTTAATTTGTTTTTTCTCTTTAGTGGAAAGTCATATTATAAATACATCAACAGTACCATGTTTTTGCTGAAGGGAATGTAACACACACCTATACTTGAACAGTTAAGACTTTTTTTTCTAAAATGGGAAAACCTGAACTGCAGTCCGTGATCATCCTAGCATCATTTTATGACATTTGCAGAAGAAAGAAATGCATGTATTGGCAGCTACAGGTAGCTACATTCATGTCACACTCGTGTGAACTGAGGCATTGACTGGCTACAAGTGTTGTTTAACTCTGCTCTGTTACTGTCTTACAAATAAGAAGCAGCTACACTGAAGTAATTACAGTGGTATAAACCTGACCTATGGCTGCAGTTATTCATATGCTTTAAAGTACATGTTTACATTCTGGGACTTTGTTATCAGTGTTTGTGAGCATTTCTCAGAACAAACACTCCTGTGTTGGTGTTATCAAAGGAAAAGGCTGAGCACAGATATATTGGTGGCTAATATGAAGATCCAGTTCAAAGCAACATAGGCTCATTCACTGCACAGATGACTGATACAGCCAATCCAGAATATACAGGATTGGAATATACACTGGAACTGCTTTGGAAGAAAATCCTTTCTCAGTAATTTTTATGAGCCCATAACATGCTATGCAGCTATGCATGCTATAGTATCCAGCTCAACCTCACAAATGAGGCTCCAAATGCCTGTACTGAAGGCAAGCTGTTTGCTATATGTCTAAGAGAAGCTGCTTTCTATACAAGTTAGCGTGCAGAGTGCAAAAAGCATTTTATATGCTATGGAATGTCAATATTAATGCTTGATGGCATTGCAAAAATTAATTTGAAGGCAGGCAAGGCTAAATCTAACCAAACTGATTTATGTTCTCTAGCACTGAGAAATGGGCAAAACCGAAGACTATCTGTAGACTTATTTGAGAGGAATCTTTGCTACAACTCTTATATGAGTTTCCTTGGTGCCCTGTTTTTATCTTCTTGAGAACAAAATCAAAAATGAAGATACTAGCTTCCCCCAGCAGCGTCTCAGAAAGAAGAAGTAGTGCTTTATGTTGGTATGGGTGGTGGTGGTGGGGAGGGGAGGCTTCTGTTCCATATACATATACCAGGAACTAAATCAATACCATGGAGTCAGAGGGTGGTTGGTTACTGGATTAGGACAAATTTTACTCCAAGAATAAAGTAATCCTAGTGGTATTAGTTAGGATTAGTGAGAATGACAAGATACAAGATATTGTTTTCACTATGGTAAGCACTCACATTACTTAAAAAGATCTCTTTATATGAAAGGTCTCTTTGAATACCCCCCCAAAAAACAAAACAAACAACAAACAAACAAAAAAACCCAAGCTTCTGTGACCCTGGCTGAATCACTGAAAAATTAAAAAATCCTTTTGTGCAAGAATGAGAGCGAAAATCAAGATAAAAGTTGTCAGTTTATTTCCTTCCCTATACACAAACTGATTTGTTTGGAGAGTTTAGTTCTCCAGAGCAGTGGGGTTGTTTTGTACATGTCTAATTGTACAAACAGACTTCACTTCAGTTGCCTAAATCTGATCTTTGTAGTGTTTATTTCTGCTATTTCATACCAATTTCTTACAGACGGGACATGGCTGGGAAGAATGGAGCAAGACTGTTTCATCTCAATGTCTAGTTAACTCCTGGCAGCTAGAGTGGGCAATGGATGGTAAGCACAGGATGGTGTTCTAAAATACATTAGTCCCAGTCTTGGCATTGGCTTCAGGATTTCTCAAACAGAATTTATTTGGCTAAAGTGGGTTTTTAAATGTTTTTTTAAGCTTAGGATCTGGCCCTACAAGTGTTTAGTTTCTACCCTGCAGTGAGTGATAAAATAACAACAGCTCTGATGACCAAAGGTTTGATTTTCTCCTCTTAAACACTGGATTGATGCCACCATCATTCTGCTGACTTTCGTGAAATAACTCCTGACCTACGTGACTGGAGAATTGGGCCCCTTCTGGCTCCAGAACTGTAGGTTTATTTTCTCTTGTTATTGTCTCTGTGTTCTGCTTAAGTCCCCTTGCCAAAAGTGCTCTTTGGTGACTAGCAAACTAATTGGCCAGCAGAGATGTCATCAAAAATTCATCTTGGATAATTAGACGATGAGCTATCATTATCCTTGAGATTCAGATCATTTTTGTTTTCGTTATTTGCATGGTTCCCTGTGGCAGATTTCTCAAAAGCAGACTGATAATTTCCTGACACCAAGGGGGTCATGAAGACTGGCATTCTTTCAGACATGCTTCTCTTACTGAGTTAGCAGTGGGGGAAGGGCTATATTAATCACACTGCATTTTCATGTTTTGTATCTTATTAAATAGGGTGTCTCGTGTTAAAAAAACACCAGTCACTGCTAGAGTCAGAAAGGAATGGTAAGCAATTTCAGTATTATGCAGCCCAGGAGACAGAGAGTGTCTATTTTCCAAATGTTTTCAGAAAAATGCCATTCTAAATTTTAATGGTTGAATTTGAGAAATTGATTCTAATATATTATTTCTGAGATAAACATCTGGCAATAGTATGCACTGAGGTGCAGTTATTTCTAAAATAAGCAGCATTTCTTTTTTGTTGAATACAAACCCTAATCTGTATGAAAACATTGTGGCCTCATCTGTTTAGGTTAGACAGAACTACTCTTAAAATTCTCTAATCAAAGACTCTTGCAGGGCTATACTTGATAGTCAGCAAATTGAAATAGTATGAGAAATTTTCACAATCAGCCATAATCTCAGTCTTTCTCCATGACATGAAATATGCTGCCATTTTTATTTTACCAAGGTGGTGTTCCATCTGCTTCTAAAATTAAAAACTTGTAGATATTAGAGATGATCAACATTAGGAAATTGGATTTTGTGAGGCTTTTTGACATTTCTGAAACTTGTTTTCATTCTTAATGGGATTGACACCCCTATGCCCTCCTCATTTCCTGAGAAATGTCATTTTGATGGAAAAATATAGAAATATTGTTTGGGGATGAGTTTCATGTTCCCTTTTGGTTAACTGAAATGTTTTGTTCAGATTTTGACCTCATTACATTGCAATGTATAAAACAAAAAAAATGAAGTGTCATTTTCAAGTGAAAATTTAAAATATTCTTTTCCACAATTAACGTGTTTTTCAGAAAATTTATATTCTAAAACTGCATTATATTCCACTGGAAATGTTTTGATCAGCTCCCATAGATGCAGCAATGACATGCATTGGTTTATTCAGATGTTAATTTACAATCATAAATAGAACCTAAGGGATATATTTAAAATGTATTGGCATTTGTCAGGCACTCACAGTGTCACACTAATAGCATGGCCAGCTGTTTACAAGGCACGGAAAGATATGGCTATTCCCTTTAAAAACTGACCATGCGAAGAGGTGATACATAAAAATTAAACTTAATATTAGAACTATGGGTGAAATTTCAAGCAGTGACTGTTTGCTCTCCGTTAGTTCCTTTGGGCATTTATAGATGTACTCCAGGAGGCTGGAGGGAGAGGGATGTTTTAATTAGTGCAGCTCCAAGAGCTAATTAAAAGCTCCCAGAGCGTCACGTGTATCAGCATCTCTGCACTGAAAAATGGTGGTTGGGTGCTTTGAACTAAAGCTTGTCGAACCAGCTTTAGTTTAAAGTACCTTACTGTCATTTTTCAGCTCGAGGATGCTGATACACGTGATGGTGGAGTCTCCTGGGGTGCGGTAATTACCATGCTCCAGCAGACTCGATTAATCATTGCTGCAGTTACAAAGCACTTGTATAGGAGCTCTCTGTTTGTTTATTATGTCTTGCTAGGAGTAGGGAAGTGACACAATTGTATGACCCAGAGTTGATGAAATCATCCACAGAAAAGACATGATTTAGTGGAATGAATCGTTTTTTGCTTGCAAACTGTCCAGGAACAAATCACTAGTTTAGTCTTCATTATTCAAGACCATGTAAAGAATAAATTATACAATAACATTTCAGCATATGGGCTGTTCATCACTTACTTGTAGTGAATATTTAATTATTCTGAATTTACTCTGCAAGCTGTGTGATAAATTACAAAAAAGATTGAAAAGAAGAAAAGCAAGGGGAACAAAATTTTGCTTATGATTCAATCTGAAACTCTTCTTTATTTTTTGTTTAAACATTTTTTTCCTGTTTAATTGATTCTTTCTACAGGTCTGAAATTCATCCACATATATAGGACTTTTCAGAAAGGAGAGCGGAAGAGAGGGAAGAGGGCATTAAAGTTCAAATCTAACTGAGTTTCAGAATTCTCTAATGTTCTTGAATAATTATTCTTGCTTCTTTGAGCTCTGTTGATCTTTGAAAGGCCAGATTCTCAGCTGCTATACATTGCTTCAGACTTATACCTGTTGAGAATCTGATATGGGGTTTTAATATCATTCTAATTCCAGTTATGAATTTTTCTTTGTTTCCCTGTCCATCTCTATGTTTTAGATTTGGGTTAAGAAGAATCTCACCACTTCTTATGCAGCCACCAACAGTATTCAATACTTGCAATGTGGAAAATTTAATTAGTGAAAGCAGCAAAAGTAGGAGTGCAGGATCACAGGAAAGTAGGGCTGGAAAGGGACTTCACAAGGTCCAGCCCCCTGCGGAAGACAGGATCATCCCTGACTGTATCAATCCAGCAAAGTGTCTATCTGAACTGCTCTTGAAAATTTCCAACAATCCACAACTATTTCCAACTATTACACAACTTCTCTAGGTAGCCTGTTTCAATCCTTCACCCCGTCATAATCAGAGAGTTCCTCCTAATTTCCAGCCTAAATTTCTCCTGCTGAAGCTTGAGGCCATTGCTTCTAGTCCTGCTACCTACAGCCACAGATAAGGCCATCTCCAGCCTCTCTGTAGTCACTTTTGAGGTATTTGATGACTGTTATCAGCTCCCCCCTCACTCTTCTCTTCCCCAGAATAAATAATGTTTTCTATTTCAGCCTTTTCTCATAAGTCTTGCTTCCTAAGCCTCTGATCTTTTTTGTTGCTCTCTGCTCAACTCTTTCCAACTTGTCCATATCTTTTTTGAAGTGTGGAGCCCCAAACTGAGCACAGCACTCCTGCTGAGGTCTCCAGGGGAATGCTGAATGGAGCAGAAGAATCACTTCCCCTGATTTGTAAATGATAACCCAGTATGCTGTTGGCCTTTTCCAACAGGATCACACATTTTGGCTCATATACATCTTATGGCTACTGCAGTTCTTGGGTCCCTCTCTGCTGTACTACAGCCTAGTCAGTCATTTCCTAGACTATCTTTGTATGCAATTATTCCATCCCAAGGGTAGGACTTTGCACTGTCTCTGTTGAATTTCATATAGTTGATTATAGACCATTTTTCCGGTATATCAAGGTAATTCTGGAGTATCGTGTCCAGTTTTGGCCCCCCCCACTACACAAAGGATGTCGAAAAAATAGAGAAAGTCCAGCAGAGAGCAGTAAAAATGGTTAGAGGGCTGGGGAATATGTGCTTATTTATGAGATGCTGAGGCAACTGTACTTATTTAGTCTGGAGAAGAGAAGATTGAGGGGGTATTTAATAACAGCCTTTAACTATCTGAAGGGTGGTTACAAGGAGCATGAAGCTAGACCAGGGGTGAGCAAAATATAACTCATGGGCCAGATTCAGCCTACCAAGTGATTCCATCTGGCCTACAGAGGTTCCCTTGGCTCCAGCCGACCCAGGCACAGGAGACAGCCTGGGCTGTGGTGCATATGGCTGGTCTCACTGCCCCTGGGCACAGATGCACTGTCTGATGCAGAATGCAGTCTGCCACATCACTGCACGTGGCTCTTGGGCACACTGGGAGATGTAGTCTGCAGGAAGGGGGTGGTGCAATGGTGAGGCAAGGGTAGTATAGCAGCTGGACTTGGGTTCCTGGCAGCCTCTGCAGTGGCTTCCAGCTGCTGCTGCTGCCAACGTCTCTGCTGCTGAACCTGTTTCCACTGCCTGGGCACCCTGGATCATCCACTCTGAATGTACCATGGGGGGTGCTGGGGGGTGCGAGTGGGGAGAGTATCCATGGAGACAGGCCTGGGACCCCCCGCAAGCTGGGCGTGCTTGGCTAGGTGGATGGGATGGGGCCTCAGGTAGGTGGGAGCAGCATCTGGGAGCATTACAGGTGGGCGGGACTGGGATTGCGGGGTGGTGAAGGTGTGGGGCCTGGGTCCAAGGCAGAGCCAGATCCACTCCCTGCATGTCCCTGTGACAGGTAATTGTTCTACAGGCAGGGACTGGCCCTGTGCTATCACCACCCTGCAATCCAGCCCCAGCCTTCCCACCTGTTTTCCTCCCCACCCACCTGCAGCATCATCCCATCTACCTGGCCGAGCATGTCCTGCTCCTGGGGCCAGCTAGGATCTGACCACCCAC
>NW_017728995.1:51879898-51891801 GCF_001723915.1 Gavialis gangeticus
CCTGTAGCATCATCCCATCTACCTGGCCGAGCATGTCCTGCTCCTGGGGCCAGCTAGGATCTGACCACCCACACCATCCAGCACCCCTGGTAGTGGGTACAAAGCAGGCAGGCCCTGGGCCAGATAGGATCAATTGGCATCTGCTGGTTCCTCCCTTCCTCCCCATCACACTGAGTGGTGTAAATGGTTGTGATGGGGCCAAGGCTGGGTCAGCACCTCTCCTCCTCCCACTGCCCTCAACAGCTCACTAAAATTTCTTAAGTGGTCTCCAGCCCAACAAATTGCCCACTCCTTAGCTGGACTGTTCTCAGTGATGGCAGATTACAGAACAAGGAGCAATAGTCTCAAGTTGCAATGAGGGAATTTTGGGATAAATATTAGGAAAAACTTTCTCACTAGGAAGGTAGTAAAACACTGGAACAGGTTAACCAGCAAGGTTGTGGAATCTCCATCCGTGGAGGTTTTCAAGACATGTAGACAAAGCTTTGACTGGGATGATATCACTGGGGTTTGGTCCTGCTTTGAGCAGGGGTTGGACTTGGTGACCTCATGAGGTCCTATCCAACCCTAATTTTCTTTGATTTTGAGTCCTAGCCCTATGCTCCATAGTGTCCCTATTTGGTGCCTTCGGCAAATCTGCTAAACATATGCTCAGTCCCATCGTGCAAATAATGAATGAAGATAATAAACAATATTAGACTCAGGACAATAAATCTATACAAATCTTTTAACATCTATACAGATTGTCATTTAATTTCCCTCTCTCTAACACTCTGTGTTGTTTTAACTTGTACCTTTTCCCTTTTGAAACTTTTCACACTATTCCACCTCAATTGGGCAATATGTGGGTGATATGCTTTATCTGATATGCTTTATAATATGCTTTATACTTGCACGGTGGGGCTAGTCATATATGGGTCTTGTCCTTTGGGTCAACAGGCTGGTCTGGCAATTCAGCATTTAATCGTCCTTTGTCTGTACTATGAATCTATGATACACCTTTGAAAACCTACTTCAGTGTCTTGGAAGTATATTAGAAAAAATACCAGAAAGTGAAGGTGAGGTAGTGTGATCATTACACATTTGCATTCTTATATACAATGTATTTGAGATAAATCAGCAATAAACTATTGTCATTCTTTGAATGTCATCAAATTGCATATCCTTATTGATCTTCCTATCTCAGTCCCATCTCATATACTTTATGAATGACTAATGCAATTTTTGAAGTGAAAAAATGCTGAAGAATTCATGGGCATATTCAGTGTTAAATAATAATGGAAGAAGGACATTGAGACCTTCATCGCTCTTTGATAAAGTAAAATATTTCTGAAACTATCCCTTTTTATCAGATTAGAGAAGCTAGTAGTATTGGGGAATCAGTACAATTCAGTCATGTCAATCTGACATCTGATTGTAAATACTGTACTCGTGGTTAAGAGAGAAAGTCAAATCGAAGGACAACACAACTTTTCACATGCAGTATTCCAGGCCCAGAAAGATTTTTTTTTCCTGAAAATACTTGATATTTCTTTCCCACACCATGATCCTTTAGCTGGATCCTTGTATTTAAGTAGATTTGCTTGGTGGTTCAGGAGGACTTACACAACGTTTCTGACCTAAAGGACTTGGTTCTCTTTTGTTTGTATTCTGCCTAGCATGCAGGGTTTCAATTAGGCCTGTGTGAGTCGGCAGCAATCCGATCTGGCTTTGGATCCAGCTGCTTCAGATGGCAGTGATTGATTTGGAGCTCTGGACCAGGTTTCCACCTTGATCCGGCCGAAGTGGCTCTGAACCTTCGGAGCCGCCTCGGAGATCCGGCCATAGGGTATAATGGAGACTCAATGAAAGATCTATAACTTTGTTGTTTTTTGTATGATTTGGATGAAACAATCAGAGATGGTAGCCTCTGCTAATAGCATGAAGCCTGCCAAGTTTCAAGAAGATTGGTGCAGGGATTTGGGGGGAACTGTACCCCACATTCTTGAAAGCCAAACTCCTGTCACATCTATGTGTTACACCACAGGGGGATGAAAACTACAGGGCTGGTATTTCTTACTGCAGCCTCAAAGCCTGCCAAGTTTCAAGAAGATCAGTGCAAGGGTTTGGGGGGAACTGCACCTCAAGCTGCAGACAAGCAGAATTCGTGACATGAGTGACCCTGCGTGTGTTAAGGTGCAGCGGGGTGATAGCTGCAGGGATGGTGGCCCCTGCTGCAGCCATGATGCCTGCCAGCTGTGGAGGAGATCGGTGCAGGGGGATTCTGGGGCTCTGCACCCCTAGCTGCTGACAGACAAAGCTCGTGCCATGGGTGCTTGTGGGACTGCCTGTGTCTGTCTTGGGGCAGCTGATTGTCTGTATTGATTCTTTCCTCTTCTTAGCCTGGTTTTGTAGGTGCCAATTGATGGCAGTTAACTGGCTACATTAGCTAGGTCCTGTGTATTGAGCTGGTCCCTGATTGAATCGTGATTACTGGTAACACAGGTAACTGGTAACACAGTAGTTTAGCAGCCAGGCCTGCAGTAGTGTCTCCCACGCCCCAAGACAGAGACAGTCAGTCCCACAAGCACCCATGGCACGATGTTTGTCTGTCAGCAGCTAGGGGTGCAGGGCCCCAGAACCCCCCTGCACCAATCTCCTCCGCAGCTGGCAGGCATCATGGCCACTTCAGGAAGCCTAACAAGGCCAGTGCTTCAACCCAGATGTGCTGCTTCAGACCCCAAAGTGTCTGAAGCTTCTCCTGATCCAAAGCTCTGTCCGAAGCCTTGCATAGTTTCAGTTCCACTCAGGGTACCATTATATTATATTGGAAAAGAATCATGTGGGTTGACTGCAAAATTCTTAATAATTCACCTCCTTTATGTTCTCCAGTTAAATTCTTCACCTTCCAGAGACATCAGTCCCAGAAATGTACACTAGAGACATGATCTATACAATGTTTATTTGCTTAAACACACATATATAGCCCGTTTTCTGTACTAGATTATTACTTTTGTAGGTAACCACAACATCCCATGTTATTTTTTGTTCTCTGACAATTTTTGAAAGGCTGCTATGTAGTAATAAAGCATGAATACAATCCCTTTCTCTTGAATTATAAGTTAACCAGTACTTTATTGATAATGCATATATACTCACTGGAGCAGATTTACTAGAAGACCATACATAGTATTGACATATTTATTAGAGTTGAATGGAAAATATTTTTCATGACAATAACTCCTATGGAATGCTCTGCTAGCTATACTCTGTGTTTTCATTGCAACTTACTGACCAGACTTTGTAACAACTGGTGCAAGCCAGACCTCAAGCAATTTAGAAATGTGGATTGGATATGTATCCAATTGTCTCTGTCTAAAAATGGGGTTGGCAAGCTGCTGAGAATAGCTTCCTTTTTGAGGTTGTCAGAGCTTTCTGCTTCTAACTGGGCAGAATATGCTTTCTGCTGATGGTTTGGTGCTTCTGTTCCAAGTTGGAACCCAAAAGGACAGAATGTAAAAATGACCTGGGGTAGGTAGAGGCATGAAAAGAATCATTGCCTTGCAAACTTCCAGGGGATTGTGTTTGAATACTGGCTGATTGTTCAGGCGGGTTATTTTATATAGACCAGCTCATCCATTCCTAATTACATTTAATCAATTTCATTGTAATTATTACCATATTAGATAGTGGTTTAAAAAGCAAAACTAAGTATGATAAATACTAGGGGTTAGACTTCATTAGGCTTGATTCAGTAGCATTCGTGCATGAAAAAAATCATCTTAAACATCACCACATCTTTAACTATAAAATCACATTGCAAATCTGTTGTGTCTTACCTTTTTGGCCTTCTCTCCACCTCTATACTTTACAGCTCATAGTTGCATTACACTTATTGTGCAGGATCAAGTCCAGTTTTCAGGGGAACTCTGATACCCTGTGAAATTAGATGCTGGGGCAATGCTGACTGAGAAGCAAATACCTCTTGAAGAATTCTGACCAGCTGATTTTCGGTGTACACTGAATAGAGTTACAGGTATACTTGTGCCTGAAATAAGTGAAACTATGAAGGGGTAGGGAGACTCTTCCTCCTTTAAAAAAGAAGAATAAATTGACCTTTACAACAGAGGTGAACTGCATTCTTGGTTGTTACTTGACCATATGGAATGATGCAATTTAACACAGTTCAGCATTCCTAATGGCTCTTGTTGAATCCCAAAGGAGATTCTTGTGTGGATTAGGCCAGGGCTGCTCAACCCTTGGCAAGCAATCTAGATTTGGCCTCTGGTGCTCTCCAAGGGTCCAACCTATAGGGCTCTCCAGGGGTCTGGAAATTTGGTGGCAAAGGAGAGATTGCTGCTCCCCTGCTGTCAAATTTCTAGATTTGTGGGGAGCTCCCTGGGCTGGATAGCATGGCTCTGCTCACTAGATCAGGCATGCAGGGCAATGTGGGGCCTGGTCCTGGCATGTGGGTCTGAACAGGGTGGTGCAGGGCACTGGGCACTCAGTCCTAGAATGCAGAGCTGGCATAAAGGCTGCCTGGCCCAGTCCAGCCTGTGGACTGGCCCCACACCACTCCTACTCATCTGGCCCCCTGGGGCCAAAAGGTTGAGCACCACTGGATTAAGCCATTGTCACACAATTTACCATGTTAGAGAGAGAATGGGTCAATGGCCAGCGTGGCAAGCAATTCCACTGTTATGTGATAATTCTGCTGCAGTAACTTAAGGTGTATTATGTAATTCTGGTGGCAGAAATGTTATTACAAGCGCATTGTTTGTTATATATTACTTACGTTAAGAATCATACTCTTTTAGATAGAATCTTTACTGTCCCCTGGAGTCTTTACACTCTTGGCCATTTTTAGCAATACAAATATGGCCACATTGTATTTTCTTGGGTGATATTTGGGTTTTTTGCTGATCGACTTTATCTGTCTGTCTTGCAGTCTCAGCCTGTTGCTTCTCCACGGTGAGCCATTTTTTCCCTTTTCTCTCAGCTGTATTATGATGTGGAGATGGAGTGAAGTGGTACTTCCCATTCATGACCTCAGTGGAGAAGAGGAGAATAACCTTATCAGACAACTAGCCATAGCACGTAGCAGAGATAGTTTGGTAGTAATAGTAATAGCTTCCCTTCTCCACAGCCCCAACCCTAGATGGGAATGAGTGAATTTCTTTTTATGGTGTTAATGCTTATGCCTTAGTATGTGAAAAAGAGTTGAACAGCCAGTACTTCCCTTACTGCTAGAAATAAAACAGTTGAACTTGTTCAAAACATAGAGTAAGTTAACCACACTTTCTCTTCAAAGAACCATTGCATTGTTTAGGAAGTTTGTTGATACAAGGTCTGTGTATTGGTCAAGAGAAAGTCTAAGAAAAGTTAAGGACATGTTAAGGATTTCAAAACATGTTAAGGACTTCATAAGAAGGGGATTCATAACATGCCCAGCCAAGTTCTATGGAGTCAGGATTTGCCCTCTGAAAATAGGGGTAAAGTCTCTTTTAAAAGAATGATCTTACCTTGTATTTTATAAAGTAATGTAACAGCGTTAGCCTCAATTCTTCATCATGAAAATCAATGGTACTCCTGTCATTGACTTCAATGTGTATAGGAGCAAGCCTATTGTCAATAATTCAAGAAATTTTTACTTTATCTTTAGAAAACAGAAATAATACAGAAGATAGTACATTCTCCAGTAACCTGACAATGTATGGATTGTTTGCTTTAAATCAGGTACAATGAACTTATTAAAACTTAAACACACCCTGTGGATGCAATTATACTTCTGTTTACTTCAGTGAGTTGGCCCTCTATCACTCAATGGATAAACACCAGGAATATTGCTTAGCAAGCAATGTCGGTAATCAGGTAGGTAATACATTAAGATCCATCTAGGCTGAAAGTCTGAATTCTTACCCACTATGCCTTTGGTATTTTTTGTTCTAAAAATCAGTGTCTGAAAATACATTTTGAATAGCTTTTCTTTTTAGTATACTGGTTCATTAAATCCTGACAATGATCAAAAACCAGAAGTGAAATAATACATCGATGTGTACAGATGCAAAGCTTACCAAGAAGCACAACTGTTGAGTATCAGAATTGGATTAGAGATGGAAAAAATTCTTGCCAATGAGGCTATTCACACCTGATAGAGAAAATACCTGATGTTCCCTGTATCTGCTTTGAGAGCTTAGTCCATAGTCAAATACAAGTCACATAATAGTCTTAGGGCTTCCTGAAGTTGTATTGTTTAGATTTAACAATTAGGTACTGAGTTTTTTTTTAAAAACTCTCTAGAGTTGCTAACATAAAACAGGATTGGTGAAAAGGTAACTCTTTTTCTTGTTATGCTGTACATCTAATTTTTTTTGCAAAGGTTCTGTTAATAAAAGATGGAATGATTTGATAAATAACAGTGAAGACTGAGACAGGATATTATTTCTAAAACTCAGAGAAATCATTCATTTCTAATGAAGTGTGATCTGGATATGACATGTGGTAGAGTTTGGAGATTAATAAAAAAGTAAACTTGAAAATAAAGTTCACATACAATTGCCAAGATAGCTTAAAAATAATGTCCTCAAATTGTTCCTCATTTCATCTCTAAGTTACTACAGGGCAATGATCCTTATAAATCTATGTTCAGAAATAAAAGAATGAATCCTTTGTAGGTGTTAGAACATTTTTATAAACAGTACTTAAGATATATTGTGGGTATAGAAGGTAGTAGTTATTTTTTTCTTCCAATCTGAGGAGAAATACAAATACTATTTTTAAAGAAGGCCAAAGTCATTCCTGTTCAGTAGATAGCAATGCCTTCAATTTTGTGCCTTCTTACAGCCTACAATTTGCTATTTACAATATGTATTTAAGAACAAAGTTTTTTCCAGTCTTCCTAGGGAACATTCAACCTGACTATTAGAAAAAACTCCTGCAAGTACAAATAGAATTCAAAGAGACTAACTTTTTTCTAGGGCATGTGTAGCCCAATAATCTTTGCCCAGATATCAACTTTAACTCACATAGAGCCCAATTCAGTAAGTTGATGGAATATTTCTAGGAGGTGCTGAGTGACTTTTTCCATTCATTTAGTTGGGAGTTGAAGTACTAAAATCCTTGAAGTTTCAGGTCCTGGATTGCAGTTTTTGCAGTCATAAGCAGGAGATGAGTGATTCTAATTAAGGATGTGCAAAGCTTCAGTCGCCAATTCAATTCAGAGAAGATTTGGTCCGAGTTGGAGGCCTAATCACCAATCTGAATTGAATCAGGAGACCAAAAAAGCCCTCCGAATTGATTCAGAGCCTCCAAATTGATTTGGAAAAGATTCAGAAAACGTTTTGGATATTTAGAAGGTAGTCTTTTAGGGGCACAGAAGCTGAGAAGAGGGAGCTGGAGTAGTGGGAGAAAGACTGACATCTGTAGCTGGCCAGTGACTGTGATCTTTTCCTGAGTCCCCTTCCAATCACAGTGCTCTGGGGGAGGGAAGTAGAAACAGCACATAAGCCTCTGTCTGCAGCCTTTCTGTCCCTTTTGTAAGCTGTTTCTGTCTGAGCACTGGGAAGGCCACTGTTACAGGCTACCATCCCTGCTGTTTTCATCCTGCTGTGCCTTGACCCATACACAAAGTCACACATCACAAGTTTTGCTTTCAGGAGCCTGAAATACAGTTTCCAAGAAATCCCTGTACCTATCTCCTTGAAACCTGGAAGGATTCACGGCCTCAGCAGGGGCTACCATCTCTGCCACTTTCATCGAAATCTGCCCCAAAATGACAAAGTTATAGGTATATACAAGTTATAGGTATTTCAGTGATTCCCCATTATAGTCTATGGCGGAATCACCGAATCTCTCCAAATTGGCACCAAATCTTCCAAAGCCAATTTGGCCAGATTGATTTGGAACAGTGATCTGAATCCCTGAATTGAATCACTGTCCTCTGAATTGATTGAATCTGAATCGAATACTTCCCTATTTGCACAGGCCTACTTCTAGTATCTCTAATCCATTGATTGAAGTACAGAAGGGTATCTGTTTCCCTGGGGAAAGCTGTGCTCATTCTACTTAGTACTGTCTGTCTTCCTCATAGATATTGTATGTATACTTATTCTTTGAGTAGAATCAGTATTATAGAAAACAAGTATAAAAGGGATATCTCAACCCGCAACTGCTTAAAGAAACCTGCTTTTTTGTAAATGAAATAAGTCTATTTTCTTGAGAATTGTGTATCACACTTAAGTAATGTAAAAGCAAAACATCTCCAAAAACAAACATCATTAACCAGAGCAATTATTTTATAATACAATCACAGGTAGAGTTGTTTATGAATTGCTAGCTCTAAATAGATTAGGATTGGGTGATATCAACCTAAAAGATCAACTGTATTTGAAACAGATATCAAGGAAGCTTTCTAAAAATCTATTGCAGTAGTAACTGAATAAGATAGAGCCAGGTGGATGCATTAATATTTGAGCTGTCAGATTTACTGTACAATTTACATGTCAAGTGTCAGCCTGATGGGCTGCCTTGATAAATGCCCGCTAAACTACACTGCTACTTATTGCAGAAACTTTCTAGTTTGACAGTTCAGATTTAGAGACTACTAGCTAGCTCCATTTTTTTCTTTCAAGCTAAATATGTGGTAACATTTTAGGACGTGAAAAGACACTTGTTATGCTAACAGATGGACTCTGACAGTCAACAGCTGAATTGTTATATATCACAATACTAAATCAGTATTAGAGCTGCACCAAGGTAGGAGGCATTGAGTAGGTCTACACTGTGTCCCTGGTACTGCCAGGAGAACCACTTCCCACTGACTTATTGTTTTTAATATTTCTGATTCCAGCATCCTTGAGAATGCCAGTGAAGGGTGTACCTGGAGTGTTTTCATCATGTAATTTCTTAGGTTTGACTTGTGGGAGTGGCAGAGAAAGCAGGTAGATTGGGCTTTTTCCAGAGTGACCTCCCTTGGGGGCACCAGAAACATGGTGTATACATCGCTGTTGTGGCACACAGCATACTCTGGAATGCAATGCATTACGCAGCTTATGGAGAATACTAATGTGAACATGAGTATTTCTACTGAGTATTAAATAACCATGGTTAGGCCTTTGAAGAATGAAGAGAATGTGTCTTATTAAGTATTTTTTAAAAGATAGGATTTTTTATTTAGGTTTTGATATAACAAACGTAAAAAACAAACATACAACTGTGAGTACTTAAAGAAGCACTGAGGCCAGATTATTTTTTCATTGAAGAGACTGGCAAGGTTTCTAGCATTACATGCGGGCACAATTGGTCACATCTTGCTAGATAACTAAAACTGCAGTAGGAAGCTATGCAATTTTCCTACTGCCCAAAGTTTAGGTATTTTAGTTTGGTAGTATCACATTTCTGTTACTCAGTCCACATTACCATACACATGTAGGCATCTATAAACATAGTTGCTTAACATAGAACAAATGACTATGGTCTACCTTTTGGATTTATTTTCTATCACCGGCATCTCCTCTGTCACATACCAAAGTCTATAGTATTCCAGCAGGCCCAAGAAAGGCTAACTTACTTTTATGTTAAATATATCTTTCTTGTCTAGCTACTCAACTTCTAGGCTAAGTACAGACAGTCAAAAAGTCTGAGGCTGAATCAATTTAATTTTCACAGGTTATTCTAAGCTGCATAGATTGAACTGATAAGCAAGTGAGCAGGCATTCATTGTTGATTTTGGAAATGCAGCCGCGTGCCTGCAGTGGCTCAGGCCAAAAGCTGGGGGGCTGCTAAAGCACGCTTCTCTGATCACCTGGAGCAGACAGCATGGGCCAAGGCTAGCCTGCCTACCCTAGGGTGGTTTGCAGAGGAGTTGCAAAGAATCCTGTGATTCTGGGGGGCTGTGAGTTAACTTGAATCTGGAGGGGATCTGGGGTGGAAGTTTAATCAACCAATTTAACTTAAACCAGCTAAGTCTGATACTACATCCATCCAGGTTTATCTTAAAATGGTTTCAGCTATTTTGAAAGTGGTTTATCTGCACTGAACTTCTGTTGTCTTACAGATTAGAACTAGTTTCTGATTACTGGTTTACATGTAATTTCTGTTTCAAGGCCTGTTTATGTTTGACTCATAATGACTCTTCAATGTAAAATACAGGAATAAGGCTTGGAGCAGGGACTGGAACACAGGTCCTCCTTCCTCTGGCTCAGTGAATCTTTAATGCTTGTATGCAAATTGACAGAGCTTAAATAGGAAGCTTAGGGAATTCTTCCCTCTCAGAATAGCCTGAAGCCTGGTGATTAGGACTCACTTCAAGACAGTGAGAGAGATAGGTTTGAATCCTGTTAATCAGAGACAGGAACTGGACCTGCTGAATGTTCTAGCTGCTTGTTATTGGGTATAACTTCTTGATGCATCAGATATTCAGATAGCTAAGTGAAATAAGAGAGGCGGTTTCTACATTAATCTGAAGTTAAGCAGAAAGCAGGAAAGCGTGGCACCTTATAGACTAATTCATTCAAAGAGTCATGAGCTTTTTTAGGCTAAAGCCTATTTCATCAGATGCTATGGTATGAATTAACACTGGAGATATTTTGAGGGGGAAGGTAATACTGCAAATGGGACCAGTTTGATACCATATTGTACACTGGGGACTAAGATTAAACATCACTGTGAACAAAATAGTTGCTGACAGCACTAACTTATTATGTAGCAAATCAAACAAATTGTAAGAAAGATCTAAAATGATGGAGAAAAGGAAACATAGAGCCATCCCTAGGTGTGTGCGGGGCCTGAGGCATATCAACCTGTGCAGGGCCTGGAGTGGGTGGCGAGTGGTTGGAGCAAGCAGCACTCAGCAGCGGCAGTGTGTGGTGGCCATGGTGGAGCCTGTTCAGCACTGTCCATGGGGCCCCACAAAGCACGGGGCCCAAGGTGGTTGCCCCAATTAGCACTGCCCCCTCCCCTCCAAGGATGGCCCTAAACATAGTATACATGCTTACTGATTTGTTTTCAGGGTGATTTATTTTCAGGGTAGGGATGCTTTTGGCAGAAGGCTATACAGCCTGCTTAGCTTTACTTGTATCAAAATGCTGATGCATTATTTATTCTCAGACCATTCTTCCAAAGTTGAAAGTATACAGCATCAGTTCATTGCATTACCATATTGGTTTTGTGTGCCAGCTGAAAACTGTAAGGCTGAGTACAGACTGAGGTGGAATTGATCAAACCTACACAATTTTCCATAAATGGTGTAGGTTAGATGGGTAGCAAACAGGACACGTTTGCCCTTTGTGGGAGGAAGGGGGCCCTCAGGCTGCCTGCACTGACTGAAGCCAGAAGGTTGGGGGTGCTTCTGTATGCTTCCCAGCAGGCCCTGCACACTCCCCAGGCTGCTGGAGACTGCTAAGCATAGATGACCGGCCAGGCCACCCCTGCCTGGCTGCCAGGCATGGTTGAGCATTCCTCCCTGCCCCTGCTACATTGTCTGTCAGCCACAGGCATCTGTCAACTGCAGGCAGGCAACACAGGGTAGAGGAAGAGAGGCATCTGTGTCCCTGCATGAACCCTGTTACAAAGCACCCTGGTGTACACATGGACCTGACATTGAGCCCAGGAGAACCACTGTGAGCAGGCGGAGCCCCACAAAGCCTGACCAAGCTGCTGGGCATGGGCAAGCATTCCGTACTGTGAGCTGCCTGTGGCTGACCCATGACATGGCAGAGGGAGAGGGGAATGCTCACTTGTGGCTGGCACGCTAATCCTGGCCTATCTTAGACAGGGTTCCACCATTTTAAAACCAGTCCATGTGCACTGAACAGTTCTGGTATGGCTTTAGACAGGTTTCTGATCACTTAGATTGGCAAAAGTGTAATGTCTATACCTGGTCCAAGATGGTAAATCCTTAATATTCTCTCACAGTACAATATTTT
>NW_017728995.1:51896801-51904483 GCF_001723915.1 Gavialis gangeticus
AGACTGGTTTCTGATCACTTAGATTGGCAAAAGTGTAATGTCTATACCTGGTCTAAGATGGTAAATCCTTAATATTCTCTCACAGTACAATATTTTTACTTAGGTTCTGCCTGTTCCAGAATGATGCGTCTCTGATGGAATGGTCAGTCAATCTCACAGCATGATGGAAAACAGATGTAAGATTAGGATGCAAAGTAGTTTTCCAGATACTTGGTCCCAGCATGCTGTACAACCTAGCCCCAGAGTTAACCAGCCAAGTGCTGACACATGTCTTACAGCAAAATATCACTCACAGCCACAGTTCAAAGGCCTCGCTACCCTCCAGGGCAATTAATACAGCATCACGTTCAATGGTGCTTGAACCAAATCCATTGAACTCTCAGGGGAGGAATAACGAAGCAATCTCAGAGCAGCATGCTCTGCAGCTAGAGTTTCAGTCCCCAGGAATACACTGCTTCCTTAAAAAGGCTTCTGTGACAGTGCATTATAGGGAATTGATTATTCACATATTAAAGCCAATAGCAATTCTCCCTTTGACTTTAATGGAAAGGTAAAACAAAATGGAAGATCCTAGATGTGGATCTTCTATTATTAAACTATTTTGACCTCAGTTGCAAAGTTCAAAGGCAGATCTTAGGTATGCGGAACTGTTTAGCTCAGGATCGTTGGTTCAGACTTCTCGGTAACTTAAACTATGCATAACTGAATCAGAGCTTTAAAATATGAGTCTAAGTAAATTGTTAACGATACTCATTGTCAATGTGACTTTTTCCAGGGATCTGTAGGATTATGGCAACTACATGGATTGAGCACCTAAACTCCAATTATATGCCTGAAGAGATCCCATATCAAAGTAAAAAATTATGAGCTATGTTTGAATACTGATAGTTGCATTACTTAGTATTCCCTCTATTAATGTCTCCACTGAAGATAACAAGGCATCTTGTGAAATAATTTAGTTCTCAGTGTGTGTAGTACTTTCTGCTATCTGCCTTACAATTTGAAAGTCTAAAATCAAATAAGACTTATGTAACTGCATCATGCAATAGAGATTGCAGCATAGTAACAAGTGGCTATTAATTATTGACCTGGTTGCAGTAGTTTTCTCTTGGATATTTATTAGCAGTACACAAATGATGTTCTTCTACCAGTTCCACTGCTTCACCTGTGAGAGTTGAAAATTAAGTAAATGTTATATATAAAGGAACACTTTGCTCTCTGCTGAACATAAACCTCCATTGAATAGCTTTCACTGTAGAGAAATTCAGGGAATTCATTTTATTTTGTATACAGGGGTGTAGGTTGTAGCCGTGTTGGTCTAAGGACATAGGCAGACATCTCTCCCCGCCAGCCTGTCTCTCAAGCATTGACTCGTCAATCTATATTTTCACTGACTACCTGTCTTGTCTGCATACCACACCAGCCTCTGGCTTCTTTACTTTTCACTCCATCCAGGAAGAGCACACACCAACTGCAGAAACTTCCTTAGCGTGACAAAGGGTTTTTGAACCCAAAAGCTTGCTTAATAATTGTTTTCCAACTATTTAAGTTGGTCTAATAAAAGATATCAGATTCACCCAAAGAACCTTGTCTGCCTTTTATTTTGTATTGCATTTTATTTTACAAAATAAAATAAACCAAAATCAAATAAGGTTTTATTTTAGCTTGATATATGTCAAATGAAATAGGAGACCGTGCCTAAAACAGATACTGCTGCAATTACATAAAATATGAGAAAGAAAATAGCAAACAAGTTTTAATTTTGCTACTGGTTTATCTGATTGAGATTGGACAATACTTCCGAATATTTGACTGAATTATCAGTTTCTTAGCAGGGCAGTCTTAAGAAACCATGTGCACACCATTTGTCCTAAGACACAATGGTTTGTTGAGGATCTGGTTGCTATCAACCTGCATGCAAACTTAGATCCAAATTTAGACCTTAACTTAGTTAAGGTTACAGTAAAGTTTATAGCAAGACATCTTTCATTGACCTTTCTCCATCTTGCTTCAGTATAGCACCAGCTAGAGTGACACAGTGCCCCATCTAATTCTCCACACCTGCTTTCCTTCTCTCCAAATTCCTCCCAGGAATTATTGTTTTAAACAACGCTCTTCAAAACATATTTGCCTGCTCATCTTGAGAGATAACATTTAGATCAGATTGTACTATATTGAAGCATGTATATACTCACAAATACTCTCAGTCGAAGAAATACATATATGCTTATAGAATTTAGTAGTATTTTTCTAAAAAAAGAAACATTAACATTTTAAAGAAGTGATACTATAGAAGAGAAGTCGATCCATGGTCTAAGCTATCTTGGTTAAATAGATAAACTCAGAAAACATATAGGGCTTGTCCAGATGAGCCTACACATGCCTCTTCCTACATCTCAAGGCAGTTTGAGACACAGCAAGAGGCACGCGGGGAACAAAAAAGAAGTTCCCCTTGCTGTATATTTACAGCGCGGGCTCAAAATTTTATACCTAGATATCCAGGCATCAAAAAATAACCTGCAGAAAAAAGGCAGGGCAAGGCACGGTCCAGGACCATGCCATGAGACAACTAGAGGCTTGGGTCCTCCAGAGAGACACTCTGGTAGCCAGCCAGAGCATCTCTATGCCTGCCCCTTGCCCTGATGCTGCAGCAGATGTGGGGCAAGGAGTGTTGAAGGATGCAGTGACCTAGACCTGGGCTGCATTCCAGGTAAGTAGGGGATGGTGGGGGAGGGGCTGGAAAAGGTGGAGTTGAGGATGTGGGGGACTGTAGGGGAAGAGGGCACAGCTCAGAAGGGGCGGGTCCCTTGCCTGCCCTCCGCAGTGCCCACATGCCTCCCTGCACAGGCCATTGCCCCCTCGCATGGCCCACAGCTCACCTGCAGCAGCAGCTGCCATTGGGGCACTTGGGGCCTCCTGGCACAGTCCCTCCATGTGGCGTGGGGCAGCATAGCTCAGCTTTGGCTGCCTGGCACCTGGTGCTGCCTGTGCCGGCTCGGTGTGGCACCATGAACCTTCGGGCAGCTCCAGGCCACTTGAGCTGTCATCCAGGGCCCCACGCCACTCATGGGGACCTCCTGTCATGCTGGGCTGGGTCCTGCATGCATGGAACTGACCCGGCCTAATGTTGTGTGGGGCCCATGCACGCAGGATCTGGCCCAGCCTGGCATGACAGGCAGCTTCCCCATGAGTGGCTCAGGGCCCTGGGTGACACCCTGAGTGACTTGGAGTTGCCTGAAGGTGCATGGGGCCACGCTGAGTCAGGCCAGACCCACATGATATGGCACAGGTGGTGCCAGGTGGCCAGGGCTGATCTGTGCTGCCCCACACCATGCAGGGGGGCTGTGCCAGGAGGCCCTGAGTGCCCCAGTGGTGGCTGCTGTTTCTCCTGGAGTGACACACGCTCCTTGTCAGCTGGGCCAGGTGACAGCCCGAGCTGCCCCAGTGCTGCCTGAAGCTGCACAGCCCCGCCCCGGACTGGGCCAGCCCTGTGATGAGCAGCACAGGTGGTGCTGGCTCTGAGGTGGTCAGGGCCATGCTGCACCGCTGGGAGCTGTGGCCACAGTAGGCCCTGAGCACCCCATGACCACTGCTGCTGCAGGAGTGAGCTGTGGGCCCTGAAGGGGACTGGGGCCCTGCTGGGAGTGCATGAGGGCCCTGTGGGGTGGCATGTGGGCCCTGTGGAAGTGCATGTGTACCATGTGGAGGGGGGGCTCTGTGGGGAGGGGCTGTGGGCTCTGTGCAGCGGGCAGTCTGTACTGTGAAGGGGGGCTGCACCCCTCCTGAGCAGCCCCTCCCACACAATCCCCCCACAATCCATCCACAACACTTGCATCCATAAGCCACCCCTAGAAACCCCTCACCCACCTACCTAGCCACAAGCCCCAAACTTCACCTCCTACAAACTCGCCCAACCCCCTTCCCCAGTTGCTTTACACTTGTAAATATATCAATAAAATACCGCCCAACTGATTTCTCTTTACATAGTGGTGTTTCATTTTAATAGCAGAAGAACACTATTTGGGGTTTTTTAATGAGATAATTTGGGTGTCTTATCAGAGTATTTGCAATTTGTAAATAGGGAGGATGTGGAAAGATCTGTGCAGAGGAGCCTGTCAAGGGCCAGCACTGGGGACCCAGCTGGAGGGCAGATGAGGTGGCTGACCTCTTGCCCATTTTGGGCCAAGAGAACATGCTTTGACAGTTTAAAGTGGGCCACCATAAGAAGCATATCATCTGGGTGGGAGGGGGGGCACCCCATTTGGGTCTGGCAGCGCTGCAGCCATGGGGCCACAGGTCCAAGGGGGCAGATGCTGTCGCAGGTGGCAGCAGGTCACAGCCAGGCAGCAGCCCCCACTGCCAGACTGTTGCAGTGGATAGAGGGTACAGGGACCACTCCAGGTTAGGACTGCTTCAGCAGACCATATGGCACAAGGGTGTGTCCCCAGATACCAAGTGGCTGGGCCTCAGAAACTCCTGAGGGCAAATAGCCCTGAGCTGCTCACCAGAGCAGGTTTATATATTGCTGGGGCCAGTACAGGGCAGGTTTTTATTTTTGGCTGCAGATCCAGGAAGAGCCAGGCAGGGTTATTTTGCCCCAGGTGGCATAACTTGCCACACAACAAAGTGCATGTCTGGGCATGTGTACTGAAGCAAAAATCCCTGGCTCAAATTTGTGCCACTCCTATTTGAGCTGCTGCAAGTGCACATGCCTGCATGGGGATGCAGGCATAGATTTTGATGTCCACAAGCACTTTAAATCATTTTCTAACTAAATTCAGCTACACATTTTCAGCTTGACCCAGTTTTTAAATATGTATATATGCTCTGCAGCATGCCGAATAAAACTGGTGCCTGTAAATGCAGATAGATGGCTTTACATATTATGTAAGGCTGCTGCCTGTCTGTCAGGACCTGAGCTGAGTCATCCACTTTGAACTATTTTTTGTATGTTAAACAAACACTTAATAATTTAGAACAGATTTTACTGTTTAACAGCTACACAGTAGTTCATTAAAAGTCTTGAACCAGAGTTTATAATGCGTGAGTAGAATAAATACCAATGTACTTGCTAATTATAAAATTTACTCTTTTTGTTCTGTAGTTTAAAATGCTTCCCTCTCATATGGATGCGGGGGCCCAGGAAAAAATTATAATCTTTTTGCAGGATGTGGGACAAGATTTGGAGAACTAGTTGAGGGGGGCACTTGGCATGTAGCTGTTGCATTCCTACAGCAAAAGCAAAGCTTACAGAATCTTTATGCTGCTACTGCCTGAGCCAGCAGGTTCCTTCTTCAGTGATTATCTCATGGTGTGTCAGCAAATGTGCCTTTGGAGCTCTATATTGTAGGCATTCCCACAACCTCTGCAGGCTGAGAGACTCACAACCAATTATCTTCTCTTGATGACATCCTCTTCTGCTTGCTAACCATGCCCCATCAAGTAAGTAAGGCCATGTTCCAAATTCTGGTCTCTGGTCCTCCCTCTGGCAGCTTCTTTGAGTGGCTGGGGCAAGTATCCAGCAACTTCTATGTGCTTCTTGGTTAAAATTATCTCACACTTGAGTAGGAGTTTTGTTACAGTTTGACTAGAGAAGACAGCAGGATTTGTCCTTTCTTGTAGCCTGTGTCCATCTCTCCATGTCTGACATTTGGGAAGGAGAACTTAATATAAACCAATTGTCTAAGGGTGGTAAAAACAGGATAATTTGTTTCTCTTGGACATGTTGAAAGATGAAAAAAGATCTCATTCCTGATGCTAGTTACTAAGAGGGGAGATAGTGGACTTCTCTGTCCTCCTGCAGGAAGATAATGCAAGTTCTAGACCTGCTTACTTCTGTGTATGGGACATGAAGATATAGGCAGATATTCTTTCCAAAGTGTCTGGGGAAGGTTGCCAAAGATCATTCTGATACACATCTTCGGAACTGCTATTTGCTTGATTTCTGAAGCGTGGAAATTCACCCCAGATCTTAGTACAGTAACTGTTCTTCCCTGAGTGAGAGATTATGGTTTTGCCTTGAGTACTGTATTGCATATAGCTGCATAAACTTAATAATTTGGAGAAAGCATTATGCCTCTGACTTATCCAGCTGTTTTCCTCCTCCCTTGCTATGATGCTTTTGGTGGGGGGATAGTAGCTTTGCTACCTCTATTGACAGAAATTTAAAACATCACCTGTTCTAGTTACACAGTATTGGTGTGCTTAGGAAGTTCTACAAATTCCATGCCTTTCCCAGGCACACTACACCACTTATGGGCATGATCTGTACACAAAATTGAGATAGTCTATATTGAGGCTGGAGAAAATCTCATCGTATTTCCATGACTGCTTAGCTCAGGGGGTAAATCTGGTCCCATCAATATTTTCTGATAGTTTGGTAGAATTAATAAATCTGAAGAAAAATGTTATTCTTTTGTGGGTAATTCAAAAAAGAAACAAGGCAACATTGTAGAATGAATGAGTGGTGATTCAGTTAGCTCTACAAAGCATGCACTCTTCGTTTTATAGTCATTCAGAGTTTTGGCTTGTCCTGATGGTAAGACAGCTAGATGAAGCCTTACTGAAGAAATTCATAGTGATCACTTGAAATTTATATAATATACAATGATATACAATGTTCTCATTAAATTTAAAATAAATGCTCATTCAAAACAATTTAAACTGTGATGGTAGGCGACGGGGAAATTCTTCTTTGCACTGGCAGCAGGGCCCTGTCTGGGGTGGGGGAACCTCCACTGAGGCATGGGGATCTGGGCCGCCCCCAGGCTGGAGGGACTGTTCCCCCTGCAGCTCCAATTCAGTGACTCGCATGGGCCTCGGCCCAGGGTGGGCAGGGGAGCCCTCGCACACCAGGGATTGGGGCTTTGTTTCCTCACTCCCCTGTCTCACTGGGTTGACAGGTCCAGGCAGGACCAGAGCTACAGAACAGAGGCTTTGCTGTCTTAGCTCTGTGACAGCCTGGGGGCTTGACTGGCCCCACTTGGCTGGAGCACACAGCATGGGCCAAAGGTAGCCCTCCCGCCCTATTGTGTGGGAGGTGCAAAACATCCTGGGATGCTAGGAGGCTGTGAGTTAACTTGAGTTAGGAGGGAATCTGGGACAGAAGTTTGATAGACTAGTTTAACCAGTTACGTCTGATACTGTATTCATTCAAGTCTGTCTTGAACTGGTTTTGGCCATTTTGAAACTGGTTTATGTGCACTGAACTTCTATTCTGTTACAGGTTTAAACTAGTTTCTGATCACTTAAACCAGTTTACATCTGTCCCTACCTACTATTTGTTTTTTTGTAATGTCTTTCACATGAGGATCTCACAGCACTTTGACTGAAGTCTTGTGGTGCTGCTTTTAGTGGGGAAATATTATGATTCATACTGCAGCAATGGGGAAATTAAGGGGGGGAGAACTGGAATGACTTGTATGAGAATGCAGAGAGCCATTTTTCAGTATAGTCCAGAACAGAATACAGATATGTTGACTGCTGAGCAGAGTGGGTGAATTTGTTTGGGTGAAAAGTAAATTTTAGTTTTATACCCAAACCGTCTTTGAACGTGACTTGAATTTGCCAGATCATTTCAGCTGAAAAAAATAATCAGGCTTGGATTAATGGAACTTCTGAAAGATGAGTAATTATGGCCCCATTTTATTAGATAGCTTGGAGTTTAGCATACTCACTCAGGG
>NW_017728995.1:51909483-51911769 GCF_001723915.1 Gavialis gangeticus
AGCAATTTTTCAGTATAGTCCAGAACAGAATACAGATATGTTGACTGCTGAGCAGAGTGGGTGAATTTGTTTGGGTGAAAAGTAAATTTTAGTTTTATACCCAAACCGTCTTTGAACGTGACTTGAATTTGCCAGATCATTTCAGCTGAAAAAAATAATCAGGCTTGGATTAATGGAACTTCTGAAAGATGAGTAATTATGGCCCCATTTTATTAGATAGCTTGGAGTTTAGCATACTCACTCAGGGACGCAAGACATCCAGGTTCCCCTGAATGAGAGGTCTCTCACCAGTGTCTCAGGAGAGTGCCCCAGCTACCAGACTATAGGCAGGGTATTTCCTCCCATTGAAGCCATTTCTCTGTGCAGTGCCACCCACCCGAGACTACTCTATAATTTGGAGGCAAAGGTATATTCCTGAAGATGGGTCATGAGGGCTAACAATTTCCTCACACAATCAGTGGAATTGAACTGGGTCTCCTACATCTGGGGATACTGCTGTAACTTCTAACTTATCAGCTGTAAAGGGAATATTATCACCACAAGTTTTTCTTTCTTATTGTTAGTCTTAACCATTCATTTCCTTTACTCTTCATGAAATTATTTTTTATGTTGAAGGTAAAATCTTGGGTCAAATAATAGAAAAGTTGGAATGGGAGGGCCCTTAGGAGGTCATCTAGTCCAACCTCTGAGGGAGATGGACTGGATGTGATCATCAGAAATAAAATAAAGCTCTTGGTTTTTTTATTTTAATCTTATCACCAAAATCAGAAAAAAAGTTATTTGGTTTGATCCAAATCTTTTTTAAAATTTGGATGCTAAAGCAAAAAATTAAAATTTTCTTGTAGCTCTACTTCCAAGCTTTAATCATTACACTTTCATCATTCTAGGTCAACGTCCCATTCTCATGCTTTACACAATTCATTATCCTCAGAGGTATATGCAGGGATTTTTTTAAAACCACAACAATAAAATGTTTGGTATCATTTCCCCTTAGTAGACCCATTTATCACCAAACTAGTCTTTGCAGTGGTATAAATCAATGGAGTTACATTGGCATGAAACTAGAAGGATATAGTGGTGAATGTGGTCCTGTTGCTTTGTCATTCATCTCTGTCCCCACTGATCTAATTTCATTTTCTAATAAAAAAATCTTGGGGCCCCTTTTTGAAGTGAACTTCTCCTTTATAGGTAATATAACAGTATTACTAAGATAATATTTTTGCATAGTGTTTAATTTAGATTAACGCCATGATGTGGAATTAGAAAAAGCTCATTTTGTCTTGTTTTCTGTAAATACTTGGTGTGTCATACAGGTTATTTTACAGCTTGAATGTGCTTCAAATTCTGCTGTACATTTCTCACCAATGTTCTAGCTAATCATTATAGTCTTTAAATATTAGCTGTATTTGTACTGAACCTGTGGTGATATCTCAGCTTGATTCTAAGGCCTTGAAGATTAGTAGAGAGTTACTGAGGAAACTATGAATTACTGTGATAGTCCCATTTACTTTACTGGGTGGATTGTACTACAACACGTTGCATTGTCCTACAACATGGCACTCTAGATATAACTTGAGGAACAATTCACAGCAGATATTTATTCAGTATTTCCTTTTTTGAAATACTTACTAAAATTTAGGAGTGGGGAGAGAAAAAGAAAAGCATATTAGTTGGCTTTGGAAGTAGTCGCACTTAAAATATCTTCCTGTTTCTTAGGCAGGCAAGGTTATTTGGGTAGATATGATAGCTTTTATTAGACCAACAGATAATTGGAAAAAAAACTTCTTAGCAAGCTTTTGGATGCAGTCACCCTTCATCAGGCATAGGGAGTCTCTGCTGATCTGATACTCCAAGGAATGAGAGAAGCTAAAAGTGTGGAGGGATGTCAGTGAAAATGTAAATAGGTAGAGATAAGCAAGACAACAGGAAATGCAGGGAAGGGAGGGGAAGAAAGCAGGGGGAAGAAAAAGTTAGAGGGAGACAACAGAGTTAAAATACCAGGTGAAAATGAGGCAGCATGTGAAAAAGGAAATAGTTGGAGATCAGGATAGCTGGAATGGGAGAAGCTAAAAGTGGACAGGATGTCAGTGAAAATATAAAAGGGTAGAAGTAGGAAAACAAAAGGTAAAGGAGGGGGAAGAAAATGGGACAAAAAGGGCCAAAGGGAAAACACTACAGAGGTAATAATGCAAGGTAAAAAGAGGCTAGCAATAAAAAGGAAATGGTAGGGAATCAGGAAAAAAAAGGCAGGCTGCGGCAAGTGGAGGAGCGGGGGGGCAGAGACTG
>NW_017728995.1:51916769-51917352 GCF_001723915.1 Gavialis gangeticus
AAAAAGGGGGAAGAGAAGTGGGGGAGGGGAGGAAAGAAAAGATGGGGTGGGGGAAGTTATGTAAGAGGTCAAGTCAGGCAGGTACCATGTGAATCAGATGTCAGGCAGGTTGTAATGTGTCATAAATCCAATGTCTATATTGAGTCCATGATTTTTAGTATCCAGTAGGGTGGGCAATGAAGTGAAGTCCGTAGGCTCGTCTATGAAAGCTGTGTTGTAAGTTCCCTTTGAGGATTAGAACTGAGATATTGGAGAGGGAGTGATTGTCCTGGGAGAAGTGTACTCCCACAGAGAGTTGGGTATTCTTGTCTTTGATAGATTTCCAGTGTGTGTTCATTTTGGTGCACAGTTGTTGTTTGGTTTCTCCTACATATTTTCCATCAGGGCATTTGGTGCACTGGATGAGATATACTACGTTTCTGGAGATGCAGGTGTAGGATCCAGGAATAGTGATGTTTCTGTTGTGGGATGTAGCAGGGCTGTGCGAAGCTTAGGGTGCTGATTTGATTTGTAGGAGATTCAGCCTGATTCGGTGGCTGAATCTCCGAACCTGAATTGAATCCGGAGACCAATTAAAAGGTCC
>NW_017728995.1:51918760-51919423 GCF_001723915.1 Gavialis gangeticus
ATGTAAGAGGTCAAGTCAGGCAGGTACCATGTGAATCAGATGTCAGGCAGGTTGTAATGTGTCATAAATCCAATGTCTATATTGAGTCCATGATTTTTAGTATCCAGTAGGGTGGGCAATGAAGTGAAGTCCGTAGGCTCGTCTATGAAAGCTGTGTTGTAAGTTCCCTTTGAGGATTAGAACTGAGATATTGGAGAGGGAGTGATTGTCCTGGGAGAAGTGTACTCCCACAGAGAGTTGGGTATTCTTGTCTTTGATAGATTTCCAGTGTGTGTTCATTTTGGTGCACAGTTGTTGTTTGGTTTCTCCTACATATTTTCCATCAGGGCATTTGGTGCACTGGATGAGATATACTACGTTTCTGGAGATGCAGGTGTAGGATCCAGGAATAGTGATGTTTCTGTTGTGGGATGTAGCAGGGCTGTGCGAAGCTTAGGGTGCTGATTTGATTTGTAGGAGATTCAGCCTGATTCGGTGGCTGAATCTCCGAACCTGAATTGAATCCGGAGACCAATTAAAAGGTCCAAATTGATTCAAAGCTCTCCGAATCAATTCAGAAAAGATTTGGAGAGCTTTGGAGATTTGGGCAGTCCTCGCTTGCTGCCGCAGGGAGCTGGACCCACACTCCATGCTGGTAAGTAGGGGGCGGGGGAAGAGGGGGCC
>NW_017728995.1:51919681-51919997 GCF_001723915.1 Gavialis gangeticus
CTGCCTGGCCCCAGCTGCCAGCTCTTTAAAAAAAAAAAAAGCCCCACACTCACCAATTGTTGCAGTGGGTGTCGGGGCTTCTGGGGGCTCATGGCAGAGCCCCCCCCATGCAGCACTGGGCAGTGGGGGGCAGCAGGGATTGCCCCCTCACCTGGCAGCAGCTGGTGAGTGCTGGGCTTTTTTTCCAAAGTGCTGGAAGCTGGGGCTGGGTGGGGCGGCCATTGACATGGCTGGGAGAGCGGGGGGCAATGGGGCTGACTTGCTGATTTGGCTGATTCAGCAGCAGCCGAATCTCTGAATCAGATTTGGCCAAATT
>NW_017728995.1:51930149-51934925 GCF_001723915.1 Gavialis gangeticus
ATTATGGGTATTCTCCTCGCTGCAAATTTGGTGGTATTGGAGCATTTGCCTGTAAATTATAGCTTTCATGGTGCATTTAGGCTGCAGGGACAGACAGTTATTTTGGGCAGAGGGCCGCTTACTGAGTTTTGACAAGCCATTGAGATCCGCATGACAGGTAGCCCAGGGCAGATAAATATTAATTTTCTAAATTTTTTAGGGGCCCCGCAGGCTGGATAGAATGGCCTGGCAGGCCACATCCAGCCCCCAGGCTGCATTTTGCCCACCCCTGGTTTAGGGTGATTGCTCGTTCTGTGTAGATATGTATGGTGGTCAATGGGTTCCTTTATATGGTGGTTTGAATGTTACCATTGATCATGGTATCCAAAAAGGAAATGCTGGTGTTGGAGTATTCTAGTGATAGTTTGATGGAGGGCTAGTAATTGTTGAATTTTTGATGGGAGTCCATCAGAGACTGCAGGGTTTCAGCCCAAATGATGAAGATGTCATCTATGTATCTCAGGTATAGTAAGGGTTGGATGGTGCAGTTCTTGAGGAAGTCTTCTTTTAGGTGGGCCATAAAAAGGTTAGCATATTGTGGAGCCATTTTGGTACTCATAGCTGTGCCCATGGTCTGGAGGAAGTGTTGGTTGTTGGAACTGAAGTTGTTGTGTATAAAGATGAAGTATACAAGTTCAGTGATATTCTGAGGTCTGTATTCTGAGTTGTGATTGCATTCTTGTAGATATGTGAGGCAAGCCTGGATGCCATCCCGGTGTGGGACGTTGGTGTATAAGCTAGTGACATCCATGGTGGCTAGGAAGGTATTGCTGGGAAGGTGGTCTACGTTTTTGAATTTTTGCAGGAAGTGTTTCATAGGAAGTGAGTTGGATAAAACTTGGTCTTTGAGTGACTAGTGGTTTTAAGATGGATTTGATGAAACCTGATATTTCTTCCATTAGGGTTCCATAGTTGCAAATCATAGGTCTGCTAAGGTTTCCTTGTTTGTGGATTTTAGGGATCAGGTAAAAAGTCCCTGGATGCTTATTGTCCTGTTTCTTATTCACAAGAAAAAGTACTATATGTGACTAGGTATGTGGGCCTGATATTTAAAACTGCACGATTATATTCTGATTGAGGGGGGAAGATGCAGATTTATCAGTTATCAAAAAATCCTTGACATTCAGTTTTCTGTTGTCACATTTGCACCTGATTGTATGTTCACACATGCTTGTCAGACTCTTAAATTGTCTGAGTGCCAGGACTTTGGTCACAACATTTCTATAACTGCTGTTTATTTCATAGTAGTTTCATAGTTTTATAGTTGATAGGGTCAGAAGGGACCTGAGCAGATCATCAAATCCAACCCCCTGCCATGGGCACGAAAGAATGCAGGGTGATTATCTAGCCTCTTTTTGAAGACCCCCAGGGTAGGAGTGAGCACCACTTCCCTTGGAAGTTGGATCCAGATCCTAGCCACCCTGACTGTGAAATAGTGCCTCCTGATGTCTAGCTTGAACCTATTTTCAATCGACTTGTGGCTGTTATTCTTAGTTACTTCTGGTAGTGCTTGGGGGAACAAGGACTCTCCCATTCCCTGGAGGTCCCCCCTGGTAAGTTTATAGGCGGCCACCAGATCCCCTCTTAACCTTCTCTTGTGGAGGCTGAACAGGTTTAGGTCCCGTAGCCTCTCCTCATAGGGCCTGCCCTGCTGCCCCCTGACCATGTGAGTGGTCCTCCTCTGGACCCTCTCAATGCTGGCCACATCCTTCCTGAAGGTATTCCAGGGCAACTGTGGCCATATCCTACCACATCTGGCTGCAGCTTGCCTGGTAGGTCAAGGGGTCGCAGTCTAGCGGCTCCACATCCTCGGTGAGATAGGTATCCACTGAAGCCTTGGTGTTACCTGCCCAAGGCTGAGGTCTGGTGCATCTGGACCCCAACATTGAAGCCATGTCCTTGGTCCACATTGGCAGTGACTGGTGTGGAAGAGACTGGATGGTGCTGGTGCTGAGAAAGTGGATCCTCCTCTTCCATATCCCTCCTGAAGTGCGGTGCCCAGAACTGGACACAGTACTCCAACTGTGGACTGACCGATGTCGCATAGAGGGGGAGGATCATCTCCTTGGACCTGCTCGTGCTGCATCTCTGGATGCATGATAAGGTGCGGTTAGCCTTACTGACCATGTCCTCACATTGGCGGCCCGTGTTCATCTTGGAATCGATAATGACTCCAAGATCCCTTTCTGCCTCTGTGCTGACGAGAAAGGAGTTCCCCAGCCTGTAGGTATGCTGCTGGTTCTTTCTCCCTAGGTGCATCACCTTGCACTTGTCAGTGTTGAATTCCATCCTATTCTCATCCGCCCACCCCTATAACTTGTCCAGATCTAGTTGTAGCCTGTCCCTCCCTTCTAGCGTGCCCACCTCTCCCCACATCTAAGTGTCATCTGTGAATTTGAACAAGGTGCTTTTCACCCCCTTGTCCAAGTTGCTGATAAAGACGTTGAACAGTACGGGCCTGAGAACCGAGCCCTGGGAAACCCCACTGTCCACATCCCTCCAGGTCGAAAAAGACCCATCCACCACCACTCTCTGGGTGCGGCCCTCCAGCCAATTTGTGACCCATCTGGACAGGTTACAGGGGTGGGTGGATGAGAATAGGATGGAATTCAATGATCAGGTCACAAAATCCTTGGATGCAGGTGTTGCGGTGGATGTAGTCTTTCTGGACTTTAGGAAGGCCTTTGACACTGTCTCTCACTCCATTCTCATTAAAAAATTAGGCAACTGCGGCGACACCTGCATCCAAGGATTTTGTGACCTGATTGTAAAAGGCAACCAGGTTGGTCTGACAGGACCTGCCCCTAATGAACCCATGTTGGTTGCCCCTGCACACACTCTTCCCCTGCTGGTCCCTCGCAGATGTGCTCCTGGATAATTTTGTCAAAGAGCTTCCCCAAGAGGCAAGACTAACAGGCCTATAGTTACCTGGGTCCTCCTTCCTCCCTTTTTTGAAAATGGGAACTACATTGGCCTTTTTCTAGTCCTCTGGCACCTGGCCAGAGCACCACGAGTACTTGTAAAGCCGTGCCAGGGGTCCCACAATGACCCCTGCCAAATCCCTTAGCACCCTGGGGTGGAGATCATCTGGACCTGCTGGTTTAAACACATCCAGCTCTACCAGAAGTTCCCTAACTAGGTCCTCCCTGAACCTAGGCCTCGTGGTGCCTCTCCTGAGTCCGTCCCGAGTCCTCTCCTGCGTCCATTTCCATGGCTCTTGAACAGTAACGTAAATGTCCAATACAGGCACACAATGCAATTTTCCCTATTTGTCTCCTGGAGAACTTCCTTATGTTTTTAAGCACCCTCTGTCTTTCCCAAACTGAGTAAGGCTGAAAAAGAATGTAACAACATAACAATTTACTGTTTGGGTACATGCATCATCTGAACCAATGTAACGATTTACCTGTCATCTCCTATACAGGTATAAGTAAGAAACTGCTATAACTTTAAACCTGAATGAAACAGTTACAGAGACTTAGCTCCACTGGTACCAGTATAGAAGCAGACAGATGCAATGGCTATGTTAGTTTAATGTCAACCACAGTAAACTGGTATCATTTAAAACAGTTACAGCTCTTCATCTTGTACCTTTGCATACTTAATCCACCTTGTAATAACATTACAGGAAGGAAAAAAATACTACTATTTTTTGGTAATCATAAAAAAGCTGTTAGACATTCAGATTCCATGGCTGTTGCATACTGAAGGCATCTGTCAGCTCTGTAAAGCTTGTTCCATTTTACAGAAACATGCACTGTGTATGATTAAGGAGCAAGGAAACAAAGCACAAATAAAAAACACTGCAACATTAATTGCAGAGTTGTACTAGCTGAATAGAATTGAAAATGAAAAACATGATGTGGAATGAAAAGTTAATGAAGAGGAGGATGATAGTACAATGACATTTAGGAAGAAATGGGATTTAGATTGGATCTTTATGGTTAAGAATCAGTTGTTTCCTTTTATGATACAGAAATACTATTGTTTAACTGTCTGGGAGTTCCCTACAGTGTTACAATCCTTGAAAACCCTCTAAAAAGCAGAATTGATAGGAGGATTGCCATATGTGCTTTAGGGATCATTTTTATAATATGCTATATCTCATTGTTGAGTAATAACCTGTAAAGTAGCTGGCTAGGAGAGCTCAAGTTTTTCAGGCCATTAAAGTTGCTAGGCACATGCCATACACAGGTGTATATACAGTTCCCAGTTTTATGGGGGAGAGAGGATATGTATGTATTTTGTGGAGTTCCAGCTTGTTTAGTTGATTCTTCATCAGCATTTATTGATGTGGTCACCTGATTGTACTCCTACAGTGGTATAAATCAGGAGAACCTCCATTGGAACACAGATAGAGAAAGATCCGGATGGGGTCATTGACTGATACTTGTGACTGTGCCCACTGTCCCAGTGCTTGGAAAAGAGCCTCTTTATAGCCTGAGTAAAACAGAGGAAAGGGAGGTCTTTCAGGTCTTTATATCTATGTCAGTCATATCTGCGAGCTGCTAGGGGAACTCTTCTAAATCCGTTAGAATTAAGTGGCAAACATTCTCCCAAGCATAATCAATCCTGAATTCACCTTGAAATGTTTCTGCCTTCCCCACCCACCTTCAGAAACTGATGCTGAGGGAGGTATTCTCTTTGCTCCTGAGTACCTTAAGGCTTGCCCTTATACAGGATCTTCCTTCTCCATAAATCTTGCTTGTTCTCTCTCTCTGGTGCAGGGCAGATGTA
>NW_017728995.1:51939925-51945030 GCF_001723915.1 Gavialis gangeticus
GGACTGACCGATGTCGCATAGAGGGGGAGGATCATCTCCTTGGACCTGCTCGTGCTGCATCTCTGGATGCATGATAAGGTGCGGTTAGCCTTACTGACCATGTCCTCACATTGGCGGCCCGTGTTCATCTTGGAATCGATAATGACTCCAAGATCCCTTTCTGCCTCTGTGCTGACGAGAAAGGAGTTCCCCAGCCTGTAGGTATGCTGCTGGTTCTTTCTCCCTAGGTGCATCACCTTGCACTTGTCAGTGTTGAATTCCATCCTATTCTCATCCGCCCACCCCTATAACTTGTCCAGATCTAGTTGTAGCCTGTCCCTCCCTTCTAGCGTGCCCACCTCTCCCCACATCTAAGTGTCATCTGTGAATTTGAACAAGGTGCTTTTCACCCCCTTGTCCAAGTTGCTGATAAAGACGTTGAACAGTACGGGCCTGAGAACCGAGCCCTGGGAAACCCCACTGTCCACATCCCTCCAGGTCGAAAAAGACCCATCCACCACCACTCTCTGGGTGCGGCCCTCCAGCCAATTTGTGACCCATCTGGACAGGTTACAGGGGTGGGTGGATGAGAATAGGATGGAATTCAATGATCAGGTCACAAAATCCTTGGATGCAGGTGTTGCGGTGGATGTAGTCTTTCTGGACTTTAGGAAGGCCTTTGACACTGTCTCTCACTCCATTCTCATTAAAAAATTAGGCAACTGCGGCGACACCTGCATCCAAGGATTTTGTGACCTGATTGTAAAAGGCAACCAGGTTGGTCTGACAGGACCTGCCCCTAATGAACCCATGTTGGTTGCCCCTGCACACACTCTTCCCCTGCTGGTCCCTCGCAGATGTGCTCCTGGATAATTTTGTCAAAGAGCTTCCCCAAGAGGCAAGACTAACAGGCCTATAGTTACCTGGGTCCTCCTTCCTCCCTTTTTTGAAAATGGGAACTACATTGGCCTTTTTCTAGTCCTCTGGCACCTGGCCAGAGCACCACGAGTACTTGTAAAGCCGTGCCAGGGGTCCCACAATGACCCCTGCCAAATCCCTTAGCACCCTGGGGTGGAGATCATCTGGACCTGCTGGTTTAAACACATCCAGCTCTACCAGAAGTTCCCTAACTAGGTCCTCCCTGAACCTAGGCCTCGTGGTGCCTCTCCTGAGTCCGTCCCGAGTCCTCTCCTGCGTCCATTTCCATGGCTCTTGAACAGTAACGTAAATGTCCAATACAGGCACACAATGCAATTTTCCCTATTTGTCTCCTGGAGAACTTCCTTATGTTTTTAAGCACCCTCTGTCTTTCCCAAACTGAGTAAGGCTGAAAAAGAATGTAACAACATAACAATTTACTGTTTGGGTACATGCATCATCTGAACCAATGTAACGATTTACCTGTCATCTCCTATACAGGTATAAGTAAGAAACTGCTATAACTTTAAACCTGAATGAAACAGTTACAGAGACTTAGCTCCACTGGTACCAGTATAGAAGCAGACAGATGCAATGGCTATGTTAGTTTAATGTCAACCACAGTAAACTGGTATCATTTAAAACAGTTACAGCTCTTCATCTTGTACCTTTGCATACTTAATTCACCTTGTAATAACATTACAGGAAGGAAAAAAATACTACTATTTTTTGGTAATCATAAAAAAGCTGTTAGACATTCAGATTCCATGGCTGTTGCATACTGAAGGCATCTGTCAGCTCTGTAAAGCTTGTTCCATTTTACAGAAACATGCACTGTGTATGATTAAGGAGCAAGGAAACAAAGCACAAATAAAAAACACTGCAACATTAATTGCAGAGTTGTACTAGCTGAATAGAATTGAAAATGAAAAACATGATGTGGAATGAAAAGTTAATGAAGAGGAGGATGATAGTACAATGACATTTAGGAAGAAATGGGATTTAGATTGGATCTTTATGGTTAAGAATCAGTTGTTTCCTTTTATGATACAGAAATACTATTGTTTAACTGTCTGGGAGTTCCCTACAGTGTTACAATCCTTGAAAACCCTCTAAAAAGCAGAATTGATAGGAGGATTGCCATATGTGCTTTAGGGATCATTTTTATAATATGCTATATCTCATTGTTGAGTAATAACCTGTAAAGTAGCTGGCTAGGAGAGCTCAAGTTTTTCAGGCCATTAAAGTTGCTAGGCACATGCCATACACAGGTGTATATACAGTTCCCAGTTTTATGGGGGAGAGAGGATATGTATGTATTTTGTGGAGTTCCAGCTTGTTTAGTTGATTCTTCATCAGCATTTATTGATGTGGTCACCTGATTGTACTCCTACAGTGGTATAAATCAGGAGAACCTCCATTGGAACACAGATAGAGAAAGATCCGGATGGGGTCATTGACTGATACTTGTGACTGTGCCCACTGTCCCAGTGCTTGGAAAAGAGCCTCTTTATAGCCTGAGTAAAACAGAGGAAAGGGAGGTCTTTCAGGTCTTTATATCTATGTCAGTCATATCTGCGAGCTGCTAGGGGAACTCTTCTAAATCCGTTAGAATTAAGTGGCAAACATTCTCCCAAGCATAATCAATCCTGAATTCACCTTGAAATGTTTCTGCCTTCCCCACCCACCTTCAGAAACTGATGCTGAGGGAGGTATTCTCTTTGCTCCTGAGTACCTTAAGGCTTGCCCTTATACAGGATCTTCCTTCTCCATAAATCTTGCTTGTTCTCTCTCTCTGGTGCAGGGCAGATGTAATTTAGTCCACTATGTTTAATATCTTGTCTGGCTTTGAAGGGGTTCTTATGGCTAGAGGAGAACAGTGCATCTACCAGTGTTAGCTACTCTGTTGGGACTTACACTATATCATCTGCAGCACTTATCAAGAGGAAGCTGAAAATTGCCTAGAATTTTCTTCCAAGCAAAGTTTAGAATTACAAGGATATCACATTGGACTATCTTTAACAGGCATTAAAGTAACTTAGATGTCACACTTTTCTCCTTTTAATAATAACTTCTCCTCCCTTCCACCCCCAGTTCTTTCTATACTCATATGTACGTCGACTGATCTCCCTCTCTGTTACTTAGTGTTTCACCAGGGACCTGCATTGGAACTGATGGAATTGCACAGACATAAAACTGGAGTCACACAGTAGAAAATGAGGCTCATGATTTCTTTCATAGTAAACTCTTTTTCATCATATGCTGCTGACCAATGCCAAGGTCAATTGAATCTATCTAAAATCTTACCTACAGGTGATTTTCAATTGTGCACTCAATCTCCGTTCCAAGTGATCAGAGTCTTTCACCTGATTTATACCAGTGTTAGACTTTTTTATCTAACATTTTCATTCCTGATGGTCATAGACACAGTAATTCCTGCAAACAGATTTTTTTTCACCCGCCTATAAAAAATACTGGCTTTGCCCTTGATTCTGGCATTGTCTTAATAGGAAGATTATAAAATTAGAAAGGGGATTGAACTATTTGGCAGCACTACCAGACTGGAAGCACTCAAATAAAACTGAACATTATCAAGATTTCTGGCTCCATTCAGAAGAAGGCAGAGTTTTTCTCACTGCAAATTGCTTCACACTTAGAAACTGTGCCAACAGACAAAATTGGATTTTTTTTTTACAGCAGCCAAAGTATTGTATTTACATTATCTGAGTGTGTAATTAAGTCATTAAGCTGAAAGTTTCTGGATTCAAGCATGCAACAAGGAGAACATTAAAAAGGAGTTGCACCATATATGTCTGAGACACTAAGTTGCCTGATGATTAAAATCAGAATGGGCTGAGCTCAGCTGTCACAGGGCTTGCAGAGTGGACCTATGAGTATAAGGTACTGCAGTTTCTCCTGCTCTCCCCTGGTGTTTAGCCTTGCAAAAAAATGTAAGTTAGCCCTTTCTGATCAATAGCACTCTGGGCTATTGGCACCTTGCATTTTGTATAGCACTATTAAGACAATGTTCGTCACTGTAAATACTACATGCTGTATTTTGACTTCAGTTATAGTCTAGGGCAAGGAAAGATACAAAAGCTGCCCCACCCCAAATGTGACTTTTGAATCAGTTTTCTTCCCTGCTGCATCCCTGCTCCACTGGAGTGATAATTTTCTGCTTAGACCAGTTGTAAATTATGCCACTTCCACATGTCATCTCATCAGTGCTGATATAAGCTTGGCTCATCTTCCTTTCATCCACAGCCTACTCTCCATGCTGAGTCCATTGCTCCTGGGATGGAAAAGTGGTCTCATAACCCTGTTAATTCGTACAGCCTTGAACCTAAGGACTGAAGTGAGATGGTTTTCTTCCCATGTTCTTTTATGTGGGCATGGAGAAGTATACAGGGCTTTAAACGATTGCAACTATCAAGGCATTTAACCTGGCCACCATTATTAACATATCTGAAAAACAAATTAATTGATGGCCAGTGATGTAACTGGGGAAGAGGAGGCAGCTACCGGGGCAGTTACCCTGGGTGCCACATTTGTAGGGGCAAAAATAGGTAGAATCACAGCGATGGCTGATCACACAGCTGTGATTGGCACCGTGGTAGCTGACATTGCCTCAGGTGTCATGTGGCTGCTCCAGGGCAGAGCTGCCTGGCTATGCCTCTGTTGATGGATTTTCTGCTCATTATGGGTATCCTCGCTGAGGGAAACCTCATTGTTCCCTTTTTACTAGTGGGGACCTGAAGGGAAAGATAGATTGTGACTTGCTTGAGGTCACAAGAGGAATCAGAAACTGAACCTGAGTCTCTTCATTGTTGAAGAAGCACAAGAAGGTTAAACTCTCAAACCCCTTAGGCTTTATCTAAAATGAATAAATGGCTCATGAACTAGACATTTTCTTTGATTTCTGTTTTTGTGGATGCTTGTGGTAGAATTTGATTGAAGGTAGGATAGTTTCATAGTTTCATAGTTTCTAGGGTCAGAAGGGACCTGAGAAGATCATCTAGTCCAACCCCCTGCCATGGCAGGAAAGAGTACTGGGGTCAAATGACCCCAGCAAGGTGTTCATCTAACCTCTTCTTAAAAACCCCCAGGGTAGGAGCCTGCACCACCTCCCTTGGAAGTTGGTTCCAGACCCTAGCCGCCCTGACCGTGAAATAGCGCCTTCTGATGTCTAACCTAAATCTACCCTCTGC
>NW_017728995.1:51950030-51959842 GCF_001723915.1 Gavialis gangeticus
GACCAAGTTTCCCAACGCATCCTGCAAGGGCCCCACATTACCTGGGACCTTCTTTTTACCCCCTATGTATTTAAAAAAAGACTTCTTATTGTCCTTAATCTGGGAAGCTAGTCCCAGTTCCATCTCTGCTTTGGCCTTCCTAACTACCCCCGTACATCCCCGAGCAACTGCAGAATAGTGGCTCACTTTGGAAAATATTCCATGCATAGCAGCAATTTAGGAAAAGGTGCAAAGATGTCTAAGACAAGCAGCCTCATAGGGAGTTGTGCCTGACATCAGTTTAATGGACAAGACAGGGAACAATGCAAGAGACATCATCATTATTAATTTTTTATGTTTCAGCAAGTAACACTATTTGAGCAATTTCTGTTTATATCTTATTTTACGTTATTTTATTTAATTTTATTTTTAAAGGCTGGATTCTCAAGAGCCAGATTCTCATTAGTCTGTGATTTAACTCTGTGTAATTAAGTTTATAACTTTTGTCCCAAGGTATTATTTGAATGCCTGAAAACAAAATGGTGTAAATTCATTACTACACATATTTGACAATAAATGCTCTGATCTACCTCTTACTGACACAATAAAAGATTTCTGTTGACTTAGGTAGGAACTGAACTAATTTTTTTTTATTAAAAAACAAAAAGCAAAACAAAACAAAACAAAACAGAGCAATAAACTCCGCCAAAATCAACATTGTTTTCCACAACTGGAAGTCATTGTTCTGGATGTGACAATGATCTAAAAGTTGAGTTTGCATCAGTCTTTAAAGATTGCACATTAGCTGATTTCACATTGACCCCACAATTTTCTAAGCAGGGAAATCCGTCGGCTCCCGTTTATAACTCCAATTTCTTTCCCTCCAACTTTACTTGCACTGTCATCTCATCTGGGCAGCCTTGCTCTAGGGTTTTGGCTATGGCCTTTAGTTGGGGTCAGGGTTGTCAACGTGATCTGTGATATGTTTGAAAGGTACTGTATGCCTCACTGACATTTCCATGTTCGTACTGATCCTGTCCTTCATTTTTTGGCTGGTCTAGTTTCTTCCTTTACAGATTGCTGACCTGAAAATATCCATGCAAATGGTTTCATTCTAGCAAGCTTCAGCAACAGAATGCTGGTTTCCGAACAGCTGGCCATACTTCATTGTAAAAATTGTAAATGCTTAAAACTTTTGCTCCCACTCCCAAGGGACCCCCTATTAAAATGATTTTGCATTCACTACCTGCCAACAGTTCTTGTAAGTGAGCCAGAGAAGCAGCAGATTAAGCATAACTATGAATTCTGAGTGGGATAGAGTAGTCTGAGATTTTCTCATGAAAGACCCATTTTTTTTCTGCTGAAGACTCAAATGCCTGAGTATTGAGTGCTCTGTGGAGTCTTCATATTGAAGTGTAATTCACAATTAACACCTCCACTATTTTCTCACCAAGGGGATAGAAAACCTCCAGAAGTGTATTACTGTTTGTTAAGGTTTGCACACATTAAAAGATCCTCTGTAATCATATTAGATCCTCTTATTTTTATTATTTTTGTATACTGAATAAATCATTGTGACTTTCTTTTTATGAGGGAGAACTGGTATTGAATGCACCATTCAAGGCTTCTCCTAGGCTTGTAATCAATGGACCAAAATTCTTAATCCCCTTAGTTTTACAAACCTGCAGAAGTGAGTAATGAGAGAAAAGCCCCTTGTGTGCTTTTCACCTCGCTGCTGCTAACTTTTCAGTGGTGTGAACAGACCGATTATACAACACAAGGGATGCTGTGGGCTTTTATCCTTGGTAATAAGGGATGGAGGGTGTGGGGGGAATCAAGTATGAATTTGCAAGCTGAAAATGTTTAGTGAGAAAAGTTAGCTCATTTTTATGAATATTTATGATGTGATTGTTCAGTCCTTAATGATCACCAAGTACATTTTCCATTTTCCTTTTATAACACCCTTTCTTATGTGCTTGACAACTTGTCCTTTCTTTATTGTATGTTATGGCAGTAGACATAAGCTGGTGTTTTTCAGAGTATGACTTTTAAAACTTATTTCTTCTATTTTTCTTTCCCAGATGACAACTCTCCTTACACTCTAAGGGTTAGCTCATAGTATTGAAATGTAGCGTCTGTGTACACATTTTGTTAAATTGGAATAATTATTCAGTGCTGTAAAAAAGTTTTTAATAATAGATGTAATGCGCTTTTGTCTGACAGGTAGAGAGAGAAAGAAAAGGAATTTGCAATTTCTTATTTGCTATTAAAATCCAGTTAATGAGCTCTAGTGCCATTATTTTGCATGATGCAGGTATTAAAGCTCATCATATTGGAAAGCTGTTAAATAGGAGATAATCAAATTATGTCTTAGCATGCTGTAGCTTAATCAGACCTGACAAAATGTGTAAATATTGAACAAATATTTTGATTTGTGACATAATAGAAGAATTAGAATGGTTAAAACCAGCAAGTAAAAGGCCACCAACAACCTGTCAGTTTGACCTTAGAACAAGTCTTGAAAAGTAAAAACAAGACCAAGTGAAAATGGGGAAATTCTTGCTGGAGTGCGCTTGCTCTGCTTTCATTTTGAAGGGAAAAAGAGCCAGAAAAAAGTCAACTCCTATTCCTCTTTTGATAATCAGGCCATAAAACTAGTAGCTAGCACCATAAATAACAGCTGTATACCTGCTGAAAGCTCTGGAAACTGAATGTGTGTTGATGTATGATGAAGCATTAAGTGATGGCTTTAAAATATTATTGGTGATACATTTTCTCTTTCTCCACATAACTCAGGAAGAAAATATGAAGGCCAAAAATAATTAAAAATGGGCTTTAAACACACTTAGTATTTTTGTTGAAGTTGAATTTTAAAAATGACATGATATTTTTCAGGATGAACTTTGTGATTTCAGTATTAGATATTCCATATTGTGAGTAGGATATTATTTCTTATTCATTAAGGAAATTAAAACAAATATGAAAAAAATGACTAGATGGGAATGTGAATGTAAGTGGTAATCAAATATTTGAGCCCAAAAGTATGGATGAGCAAGAGAAATTTAACTGTTTTAAATCTACTGGTTGATGAAATGTACTTCTCTCCCCCCACCCCCTGCCTTATTGTTTTTACTGCCAAACACTTTGTTCAGTCATTTTTAAGCTCCCAAGATCAAGGTTTGATGGACTTAGCCCAAAGCATACTGAGAAAGAAGTAATTTATAAAACTTTTGTCTTGGCGAATCTTAAAGGAGAGAGATATTAGAGGCCTGAGGCTAACAGTGGAAAAAGCTAATTAGACTGCTGAGGCTATAAGAATACACTGAAATAGGCAAAGTATCAGGGAAATGCAAGTTATCAATTCTTTTAAGATGCAGAATACATGGAGAAAGAAAACAGGATTCCTTTTGGAACATGATTTCACAAAACAGTATAGTAAATAAAATGAGCACAATTCAGTACTTCTCTGACAATTTTTTAAAGCTTTGCCTCAGTGATGAGTTTGAAATTCATTCCCTATAGGGGCACAAATGTGTACCCATAGAAAAGCGCACAGTGACTTTTAAAAAATATTTTCTTGCAGTAGAAGAGACATATTTTTCAAAGGAGTTTTACCTCGCCCTCCTTTTTGGTTAAGACAAGCTTATGTACACAAATTCATGTAAGTGATAGATTTCAGTGTAGGTGTAGGAACACCTGTATGCCAAGGTTGGATAGAAAATGAGTTCTGGATGTGTATCTCCTGCCAAAGCAAGCTGAATTCATGAAGTGGGTGCATGTTTGTTGGTAGATGCAATAGAGGCCACTTTTTATAAGTTTGCTCTCAGATCTTAGTAGTGATGTGACATTATATAGCAAGACATTATTTAGATAGATATATTAACGCTACATTTTATAACCAATACTTACTCCCATCCATAAACATTCTAACCTTGTTATAATATACACCATGTTACTTGCACCTATAAATTAGACAAAAACTCCATCCAGATGGGGTTCAGATAAACATACCTGCAGAGCAAACTGGGAAACTTGGAAAGCACTATTGATACCAAAAACTGTCTGCAGTTATTTAGATCTTGAATATATGGGTGTGTCCACACGAGAACTCACATGCATCTTCCAGCATCTCAAACCCCTTTGAGATGATGCAAAAACACCTACTGGAACAAAAAACCACTCAAATTTGCAGTGCAGGGGCAACATTAGACCCCTGGATATCCAGGCATACCCCCCCACACAAAAAAAAGAAAAGAAATGTACTGCAAAACAGTGCAGCAAGGCAAGCAGCGCAAGGGCAAGCAGTGGTACAGGCTGCAGTGACTCGGACCTGGGCTCCGTGCCAGGTAAGTAGGGGGTGGAGGAAGCTGGAGAAGTGAGGAGGGGACCATGGCAGGACCTCTGCCTAGCTCCAGCTCACTCCCTTGATTGCCTCCCCACCCAGCCCCGTCCCCCACTCACTCCCCCAGAACACTTGTTCACGCCCCACCCGACTCCATCCCCCACTCACTCCTCCAGGCTCCCCTGATAACGCCCCCACCTGGCCTCATGCCCTGCTCGCTCCCCCAAGCCCTCCAATCTCTGTCCCACACAGCTCCAGCCTCTCAGCACCCCCAACCAAAAGAAAAAAAAGCCTTGCACTCACTGGCTATATCAGCAGCCATTGGGGACACTTGGGCCTCATGGCAGAGCCCCACCATGCAGTGCAGGACAGTGTGGGGTAGCAGGGATTGGCCCCGGTTGCCTGGAACCTGTGCTGCTGCTGACCCATCATGCAGATTCTGTATGGGTCAGCAGGGCACTGCATACTGTCTGGGAGCTTGGGGTGGCTTCAGCTGTCACTCAGTTCGGCACCACTCAGCCTGCATGGCTCTGAGCTTCCAGACAGCACATGGAGCTGCATGGTGCCTTGCCAAGAGTTCCCAAGAGTTCCCTGCACCTTCTACCCACTACAGTAGTCTGGCAGTGGGGGCTGATGCCTGTGACAGCACATGGCCCCAAGTCTGCATGCCTGCCAGACCCAGATGAAGACTGTATTATTGCAGCAGAGGCATCTGCACCTCTGGGCCAGCTGCTGGTGGACTGTGGCTGCGCAGCTGGCCTTTGTGTGGCACTACTGCCATCTGTGCCACCATCCTGCCATCTGGATAGCTATCACCTGGAAGATGTTCCCAGTATGGTGGCCTGCTTTGATGTTCCCAGTGTGGTTGCCTGTCAAAGCATGACCTCCTGACCCTAAGGGGCCAGGAAGTCAGCCACCTCCAGTTGGGTCCCGGGTGCTAGCTCTGAGGTCCTGCTACTTGCCTCAGGAATTCTGCAGGAATTCTGTTGTTCCCTGTTTAAAAACTGCAAAATCTCTGATAAAAAATCCCAAATTCACCCTTTAAAATAGCCTCAAATCCATGTTCTTCCATAATTAAAATGAGAGAGAGAGAGAGAGAGATTGATATATTTACAATGTTAAAGCAATTTGGAAGCTCAGTGTCTCTATCATCATAATAACATAAATTATAATTACGTATATGTTTGCTTTTGGTTTTCTTATCATAGAGCTACCCCTGACCCCTTCACTAACTACGATGTGGGGATAGCTGCCCCTGCAGCCATAGCTTCTGCCAGCAGGTCTCATCCCGTCTGGCAGCTGGGCATGATGGGTGTGTGACTGGGGGATATGGGGTTTGCAGGAAGAGGTGTGGGGGATGTGGGTGGGTGTTGAGGGATGTGGGGTGCATGTGTGGTGGGGCTGCTCAGGAAGAGTTGGTCCCCTGCCCCCCCACAGGGCACAGCCCCACTTCAGCACATGGATTGCCCCCTCCTGCAGGGGCCCACAGCACCCCCTGAATGGCTTCAGCCCCCCCACCTGAAGTGCCCCAACCCTTCCCTGCAGGGCCCTAGCTCCCCCTTGCTGGGCTCCAGCCCCCCCTGGATGGCCCACAGCTCACCCCCACAGCAGCAGTGGCCATAAAGTACTTAGGGCCCACTGCTATCGGAACTCCCCTGTGGCATGGTGCAGCACGGGCCTGACAGCCTCAGAGCCGGCGCTACCTGTGCCACCTGTTGCGGATCTGGCCCAGGTGGGCCTGGTGCTGCATGGGGCTGTGCATGTTTCTGCAGGCCTGGGCTGCCCGGACTGTCACTAGGGGGCCAGTGCCACTCACAGGGACCACATGTTGTGCTGGGCTGGGTCCTACCTACATGGGAGGCCACCATTTTTTTGTTTGCAGTATGCCTCTTGCAGTGTCTGAAACTGGTTTGCAACACTGCAAGAGTCACGTGTGCACTCATCTGGATGTGCCCACAGTACAAACTATACCAGAGGACACGGGGGCACTTGGAGGGGCTAGATGTGTTTAAGTCAGCAGGCCCAGATGATCTTCACCCAAGGGTGCTGAAGGAATTGGCCAGTGTCATAGCACTGACACAATTGTTTGAGCATTCATGGTACTCAGGTTAGGTCCCAGAGGATTGGAAAAGGGCCAATGTGGACCTTATTTTCAAGAAAGGGAGGAAGGAGGATCCAGGTAACTATAGGCCATTTAGCCTCACCTCTATCCTTGGGAAAACCTTAAAAAAATTATTAAGGATTACATTTGTGGGAGTCCAGCAGGAAAAATAATGTTGAAGGGCAACCAGCATGAATTCATAGCAGGTAGAACCTGCCTGACTAATCTTGTTTCTTTTTTTGACCAGGTCACAAAATGCTTAGATGCAGGGAATGAGGTATATGCCATCTACCTGAATTTTAAGAAGGCCTTTGATACATTATTCCATCCTATTCTCATAAATAAACTGAGAGGCTGTGAGATGGATGATTACATGGTCAGGTGGGTGGCAAATTGGCTAATAGGATGTACCCAGAGAGTGGTGGTGGACGGGTCGGCATCGAGCTGGGAGGATATGGGCAGTGGAGTTCCCCAAGGTTCGGTCTTCATCAGTGCCTTGGATGACGGTGTGGAGAGTACTTTCTCCAAATTTGCGGATGACACCAAATTATGGGGTAAATACACTAGTGGGCAGGGAATCAATCCAGGTAGATCTGGACAGGTTGGAGAAGTGGACAAAATAGAATAGGATGCAATTCAACAAGGACAAATGCAAAGTGCTGCACCTAGAGAGAAGGAATCACCAACATACTTACAGAGTGGGGGATGACCCTCTCAGCAGCACTGTAGCAGAAAGGGATCTCGGAGTCATAGTTGAACCCAAGATGAACGTGAGTCATCAATGTGACAAAGTGACCAGTAAAGCTAACCACACTTTATTATGCATTAGCACGTGCATCACAAACGCATCCAAGGAGGTGATACTTCCCCTCTATGTGGCACTGTTGAGGCCGCAGCTGGAGTACTGCACTCAGTTTTGGACACCATACTTCAAGAGGGATGTGGATAACCTTGAGAGGGTCTGGAGGAGGGCCACTCGTATGGTTAGGGGCCTGCAGGTAAGGCCCTAAAAGGAGAGATTGAGGGATCTGAATCTCTTCAGCCACCGCAAGGGAAGTCTGAGAGGTTATCTTGTGGCCATATACAAATTCATTGGGGGGGCCTAGCAAGGGATAGGAGATGCTCTGTTTACCAGGGCACCCCTTCCAGTAACTAGAAATAACAGCCACAAACTGACAGACAGCAGATTCAGGTTAGACATTAGGAAGAACTTCTTTATGGTAAGGGTTGCAAGAATCTGGAATGGGCTTCCAAGGGAAGTGGTGCTCTCCCCAACCTTGGGGGTCTTTAAGAGGAGACTGGATGAGCACCTGGCTGGGGTCATCTGACCCCAGTACTCTTTCCTGCCCGGGGCAGGGGGTCAGACTCAATCTGCTGAGGTTCCTTCTGGCCCTGATACTATGAATCTATGGAAAGGCCCCATGAATTATAATACCTTTGAGTGTTAAGTCAGATAGGTAGTTGTTTTTTTGCAGCAGAAATATCCAGCAAGTGTCTGCTTAACCCAGTGTCGAACTGTCTTCTGTGCTTCCTTTGGCAGCGATATCAGCAAGTTTTATGTATGCTATTTTACCAGTGAAAAGCACTGGATAGGCAGAAATGTCTGATTTTCTTCACTGGCTGACGGTGGTTTTTTACTTTTAGCATCTATGAGCATCATCTTGCTTTTGACTTTACTGACTGCTGGAAATTTAGCCTCCTGTTCAGAAGGTGAAAAGCACAATCTATCAAGAATGGTATTAATGTTCCTCTGGGTACTGTGGTCATCCACATGACATATGTGTTGCCCATTGGGGGAAAAAGTGAGAACTCGTAAGACTACTGACAAATGGAAACTTCCTCATGTTATCACAGCACTGCTGAAGAGAACTCTGCTTCTTTAGTTGCCTTATTTCTTTGCTTGCACCATGTAAAATATGTTTGAATCCATAATATCTATCAAGGCCTCAATAATTATTGAATATTATGCCTTGTTTTTCAAAATATTAGTAGTCAGTTTTTATTGAAAAACCCATATAAATTTATATCAAAATAATACATATTTCTTAAGTTTCTTAATATTTCAAGTTTTAATATAAGCTCTGGGGAATAAGAAGCTGAGGTTAGAGATTTGATCTAATAACCTAAAAGTATTTTGGTCAGACACCATGCTTCTGTAATAATATCCAGCATTATATATATATTATTTAGCAAGTAGCATAAAAGCACACTTTATTGTTTTTCTGTATCAACAAAAAAATCACACATTTTATTTGTGGCAGATTGGTTACTCTCTTGATACTGGTAAATGCTAAATTAAAATAAAATTAATTTTATTTTGGACTTCAATGAAGCTTTTTTTTTACAACTTATAACTGATTTGATAGTGGTTTATGAGGGTGGCTTATAAAATGAAATTTGCTTATTTCTGTTTAAGGTTTCATTTGTTTAGAATAAAATGCAGCAATTTCTAAATACCTCTTTTAGATGATCCTTTTTAAGTGAAGCTATAGCTTGTGAAAATAGGTCAGACTATCAAATACTGGTATGATCAGGGTTAAATTTTGCCATCTGAAACACTGTTGTGTCTTCTTTGTGTCATCTGAAGGATCTATCTGCATACTATATTGTTAACTTCAAACATTCAAAGATAACAAGTAAGGCCAAAAAAACCATACTCAACTTCAATCTTATAAGATTGCATAAATATATGTAACCCTGTGCTGGCACACTTAGGCTGGGTGATGTGCTGGATTTTGGGTCCTCAGGGTGTCAGTAGCCCTGGAGCCCCTCAGGCAGACTGAGGTGTCCCTTGGAGAGGTGTGCCCTTAACACTCACCACCCAGAAAGTCATTCTGAGTCAGTGGCATGATTTTGTGCGGAAACCCCCAGAGAATGTCATATTTTTTTAAGTGAAGTGCTTATGGTTCTTAGAGCTTTTTATAACCTAGATACTTTGGTAACTTATAAAAGCTACAGGGTAATTCAAGAAAATGTTGACATTTTCTTTGTCACAGGTCTATTCATCATTTTTATTATCAATTTCTGTCATGCCATGCTTGGATGAAGGTTTCCCACAGGTATACTCAAGAACTCTTCACATATCAACCCTGGGGTCACTCATTTTGCTCACCTAGAAATGAATAATGTAGCAGTGAGAAGAATAAAGAAACCCTAATAGTTGCAAATAAGATATTTGGGCACAGTGACAGTCCAGTGATCATCAATTAGAAAAGAACTCTGAACAAGTTTATAGCTGACCTAGTCCTTAAGGAAAAAGCAGAAAAGGCAGATAATGTACTGCCTACATGGGGGACAAATAATGAGCTATAATTCACCCCCCAAAAAAATCATACGGAGAGGTCTGGCTTTCAGGTACTGGCAGGTTTACTTTTTAAGCAAAAATTGTAA
>NW_017728995.1:51964842-51965500 GCF_001723915.1 Gavialis gangeticus
ATAATTCACCCCCAAAAAAAATCATACGGAGAGGTCTGGCTTTCAGGCAGGTTTACTTTTTCAGAGGTACTGGCAGGTTTACTTTTTAAGCAAAAATTGTAACAGCTAATCTTGATCTCCACTCTGGCACCTGCTCTCTACAGTGCTCTTTTATTTATCCCCTGTACAAACCACATCTGAAGTAACATCCTGGGGACACAAGAGTGAACAGATAGAACAGGCCAGCCCGTTGGCAGCTTTGGTAAGGCTCTGTAATTTACAGCAGTCTCTTGGCTGCCCTAATTTGTATCAGGCCCCTATCACTTTGTTTTGGCTCTTATAGCTGTGAGGAACCCAATGAAATCATCACCTTTTCTCCACCTTTTCCTGTTCTCTCAACCCTTTGTACTATATCTTTCTAGACCTGCTGTACAGAATCCAGTACATAGCTTTCAGCTTTTGGACTGCACTTTCAGGCTATAACCTTGTGTTGGAATCACTGCAGAGATTCTCCATTCTGATAGTTTTACTCATGCACATTCTTTCTAAGGGTTTTTGGGAGTGTGTATAATGATGCTGGTTACTTACCTTTTGAAAACAGTGTGCTCTCATATGGCTAATAGGGCTGTGTGAAATGGTATCTCTCCATTTCACCTTGAGTTTCAATGATTCAACAGAA
>NW_017728995.1:51970500-51975453 GCF_001723915.1 Gavialis gangeticus
CTCTCACATGGCTAATAGGGCTGTGTGAAATGGTATCTCTCCATTTCACCTTGAGTTTCAATGATTCAACAGAACAGTGTTTCATATTGAATTTCAATTTGAGTTTAAACAGCTGTTCCATTCCATTCCGTTGAAACAGAAAGGCTGTTTTGGTGTTTTGCTGGGGATGGGAAGTCAGCCCAGCTTGGTTGACTTCCCATCCCCAATGCTAGATCGTGTGGGGGGGGGGGCTGGAGGCAGCCCAGCTGGGCTGCTTCGCGGTCCCCTCTGCTAGATTGTGCTGGGGGTGGGAGGCAGCCCTGCTGGTCTGCTACCTGGTCCCCCGCACTAGATTGCACTGGGGACGGGAGGCAGCACAGCTGGTCTGCTTCCCCGTCCCCCATGCTAGGTTGCACCAGGGGCAGAAGGCAGCCCAACTGGGCTGCTTCCTGGTCCCCCACAGTAGATTGCACCTGGGCTGGGAGGTAGTCCAGCTGGTCTGCTTTCCTATCCCCCATGCTAGATTGCGTTGGGGTGGGAGGCAGCCCAACTGGGCTGCTTCCTGGTCCCCCATGCTAGATTGTTAGCGGGACAGGAGGAAGCCTAGCTGGGCTTTTTCCCCATCCCCCATGCTAGATCACACTGGGGGCAGGAGACAGCCCAGGTGGGCTGACTTCCCATCCCCAGCGCCAAGATCTGGTAGGGGGTGGTGAGGCAGCTCAGCAGGTCTGCTTCCCCATCCCCCGTGCTAGATTGCACCGAGCTGCTTCCAGCCCCTGGCATGATCTAGCACAGGGGATGGGGTAGCAGACCAGCTGGGCTGCCTCTTGCCCCCAGCGCAATCTAGTATGGGGGATGGGAAAGCAGCCCAGCTGGGCTGGGCTGTGAAACTGACAAGGAACATGTCAATTTCAGTCATCAGCTGCCAGAATGCTCAAGGTGCACAGATCCAATGAACTTTCCAGGTGGGTGGCAAGAAATCCTGGGGAGGATACTTCATTTTGGAAATACCATGTTCCTGATTTTCTGATATGAAACACAGAACTTTTACTTGTGTAACATATTTTTGGCTTTCTTTTTGTCCTGGTCTGGTATTAAAAATATTGTTCTAATATCTTGAAAATGTTTGTGCCAGTATTGAAATTCAGTTTCATGGCCAACCCCAGTTCTGTGTATATGGCAGAGCATTGTAATTTATATATGTATGATAATGAACAAAACTATATGTCCAAAAAGGCCTGAACAAAGTTTTGCATGAGCAACCTTAATTTTGGTATTCCCTAAACTTTGAGAGCTTGACTTTGCTAAATTCCTATAATGATATCAGTTAACTAGTAATTATATAAAACATGCTGTTTTGGTGGCCTTTGGAAATTGCATTCTACACCTACATTAATCCTTACATAGTTCGTCACTCCTTGCAAAGCTCCCTGATGACTCCATTTTCAGCAAATCTTGCCACTGCGTATTGGAAGGCACTTGGAAGTTCAAAAGCTGACAAAATAGTATTTTCAGGTGCCAAGGGAGCAAAAGCCTTCTGTCTGCAGCTGCTAAGGTAGTGGGAAGGAAAAGTAGGAAACTTACATGCAGCGAACTGAGGAAACAGAGTGATACAGAGTAAGCTTTTTCATGGGCACCTTCAGAAGAATGACCTACTTCTCTCTATCTCCAACAAATCGTAGATTATCCAGGAATGCAAGTTTTACTCTCACTGAACAGATCAAGAAGCTTCAAGATTAATGGTTCCAAAAGATGACAAATTATCTGTAGAATTACTTTAACCAATCACAAAAGAAATGAGGCTGCACAGTTAATTTGCTTATTATGGCTCTTTCTGTTTCAAGTAGAATTTTGTGGAGAAAGCTCTCTGCATTTCTACCGTTGCTTGCCGACTAACATGTATCCAGAATTGTGTAATGAAACTGCTATTTCTCCAAGCCACTTTGTGAATTCTTGTAAACAGACTTATAAATGGATGATATAAATGTGGAAGCAGACCTTTTTCTATCATAAAACTGATTAAAGCAAAAAGACTACAAGGCTGTAGTAGCCTCAAACCATAATGGGTGTATGTAAAGCAGGGCATCAATCAACTGGATTTTAGAGAGGTAGTACAAGTCTTCCAATTGATACTTATTCCTTCTGAGTCATTAGGTCATATTTTGTCTGTGTGTTTTCTTGAGTGCTATAGAAGAACTCTATAAATAAAAAGTAATAACTGTGTGCATTTTCCTTGATTAAAATCCTATGTAAATGTATTTAAAACAATATGCAAATCATATGCAGGCAAATATTTCAGTAAGGCCCTCTGTGTTTCAAAGACTGTGCACTCTGTTAAAAGAGAGTGCCACCTGTTAGAGAAGAAAAAAATAAAAACCTGAAGACTCTACTTGAACAGAGAAGGCAGCATAGAATTTGAAAATTAACATGGAGAGTTACAAGGAATGGGAAAAACATGGTCCAGAATTCACTAGTACTTGATCCCTACCATAAGCATTTGGCTATGTCCTTGGTACAACTGAAATCATCTACAAAAGCTTGCACTTGCCACTGAACCACATTATACCGTTCACTACTTGGAGCACATTCATTAAGATGAAACTTCTTTTTCAGAACACCAAAAAGACTGACACATTTAAAGAAGGAATTTATGGTCTCACTAGTGTCTTGTCTGGATTTTACCAATATGACCAGACCCTTTTGCCATTAACAGTGCTCAGTCATTTGAAATACAACCAAAGAATACATTTTAGCAACTTAAAAATCGTAAGCATCCATAAATGTATTTACTGAAGAACTCAGAACATATTTCACTGCCATGGGCTAAATGATTTAAAAGTTCCAAAGTCTATGCTTTGTTGATACCATCTCTGTGTACTTTTTGTAATCCAGTTTGTGTTGCTTTCATATTAATTGCTTGTACTGTGCACTTTTGTATCTGTATAGGAGGAAAAGAAAGTGATTTTTCAGTTCTTGATTTCACAACTGGAAGGAAAAGTAGACAGTTTGAGTATCTATTATGGTGGATAGACATTTTTCCAAATATTTTCAAAAGGTCAATCTCTACTATGAAAGAGAAGTAGTGATGAGATCACATTTCAGATAGTTAAATTAAAAACTATATTCACCAGCACAGTTCATATGATTTATAGCTATAATCGAAGTTTACCAAAGTTTTTGGTCACAGGAGTGGCACAAAGTATCTAGATCAGTGGGAGCCAACCTTTTGGCAGATGTCGCAAGGTAAGCTCTGAGGAGAATTTGCACTGAGGAGAACACCCATGATCATCACCTTACAAATCTCAAAAAGGCTTTCACTTAACAAGGACACTTCTTCAGAGAGATCGATAACACTTTTGAAAGAGCCACCTGGATACTATGTGAAGAATTGCTTCAGTACAGAAGGAAAACCCCCATGAACAGCACACCACTGGTGATGACCAGGGATCCTGGTTTTGTCTGATTAAAAATTGCAAATTCTCTGATTAAAAACCCAAAATCCACAATAAAAATTAAAGGCCCCCCACAGCCCTTCTCAGTGCTGCTGGTGCCCCACACTCCTCCCAGTCTCAACAGCCCTCCTGATGCCCCTCACAACAGCCCCCTAGACCCACAGACATAGACACTGACACCCACCTCAGCAAGTAAGTGTGTGGGGGGGAAGGGGTGGGGCAGGGTGGGGGAAAGGGAAGGTGCTAGGGGCGCAGATCAAGAAAAGGGGGAGTGTGCCCCTGTGCCCACTCCCAGGAGCAGAGCTGAGGGGTGAGGGCAGGGGTACCACTCTGTGAGCCACACACATGCCGGCTGGCCTCACAGGAGGTTCACAAATGGAGGCCATCACCACAACTCTGCCACTGTGCCCTGCGCTATCATCTCATGGCCACCTGAATGGCTTTATGGGCAAGTGGTGCAGGGCGTGGCAGCAGCAGTGTGGTGGCAACCATTGTGTGCAGGAAATGTATGTTCTGTCCACCCGGGGGGCGAAATGGGGGGCTTGCATTCAGCAGTGTACCCCACAACCAGCTGCATGGCTCCACAGTGGGGGGGCTTTGTGGTGGGGGGGCTCCCAGCTCTGCCCAGAGCTGTGCGGCTGGCTACCGGGAAGCAGTGGCAGCGTGGTGGTGGTTGGGTGGCATGCAGCCACCTCCACCAACCCACACCACACAGCTGCTGCCAGCCGCACAGCTCTGAGCATGGCTCTGTGGCAGCAGGAGGTTTTGTACACAGTAGCCATCACTACTGGCACCGGTGGCCCCACAGGTAAGCAACAGAAGCCACCCATGCCCATGGTGACTGCTTCTGCCTCCAAAACCTCCCACTGCTGCCATGGAGCCATGCTTAGAGCTGTGCAGCCGGCAGCAGCTGCATGGTGCAGGGTGGTGGGGATGTCTGCAGAGCTCCATGGCGGCAGCAGGAGGTTTTGGAGGCAGCAGCTGTCACTGCCATAATGGGCGTCCAGGTAAGCGGCAGCAGTGTGTGCAAGCCCAAGCTTCCCCTCCCACACCCCCATCCCTTGCCATGGCTGCAGAGACAGCCACAGAACTGTGCTCTGGCTGCATGCCAGCCTCCCCTTCCCCCTCCCCCCAGGCAGCTGGGCAGGCAGCATGTGTGCAGCCCACACATGGCAGGCACCACCACACTGTGTCCCACATTGCTTGCCCACAAAGGTCCCTGCAGAGGGGCACCCCTGCCCCTAGCCCCTGGCCCTGCTCCCAGCTGTGATGTGCCACCTGGGGCTGGCAGCACCCCCTGCTCCCTCAGCCCCCAAACCATCTTCCCCAGCCATGCCCGTCAGTCTTACCTCAATCCTGGGGAAACTCTTTGAGAAGATCATCAAGGAGCACATTTGTGAGGGGCCGGCATCAGAAATGATGCTCAGGGGCAATCAGCATGGATTTATTAGGGGGAGATCATGTCAGACCAACCTGATTGCCTTCTACGATCAGGTCACAAAGGCCATGGATGCAGGTGTCG
>NW_017728995.1:51975762-51984729 GCF_001723915.1 Gavialis gangeticus
AGGAGTAATGGGCACAAGTTGATGGAGAGGAGGTATAGATTGGACATCCACAAAAACTACTTCACAGTTAGGGCGGCTAGGAGCTGGAACCAACTTCCAAGGGAAGTGGTGCTGGCCCCTACCCTGGGGGTCTTTAAGAAGAGGCTGGATGCCTACCTGGCTGGACTCATTTGAGTCCCGTTTCTTGTTTTGGGGTTTTGTTGTTCTCCCGCCCTGGTGGGGGGTCGGGCTAGAAGATCTACTAGGTCCCTTCTGACCCTAAATCTGTGAAACTATGAAACTATGCCCCATATGCCCAATTACCTCCATGCTCCAGGGGCGAAGGACGAGTGTGAGCCTGAGCCCGGCCTTGGCTGCCTCAGAGGCTCAGGCTCCTCCCTCCCCCATCTCTCTCCCCCTCCGGGCAGGGCTGGGCATTTCCCACCCTTTTTGCAATTGGCTCCTGCAGGCTGAAGCTGTGCCAGCCTGCAAGAGCTCTTTGCAAAAGTGGAGAATCCATGGATTTCTCTGCTAAAAAGAGAAATCCATGTTTCTCTGATAAAAACAGGGAATCTGTGTTTTTTTCCGTTTTTCCATGGGAAATGGAAAACCCAGATCCCTGGTGATGACATATCACCCCTCCCTGGAACCTACACAGAAAATCCTCAAATAATTGCAACCCATACTAGAAGAAGCAGGGCCTCTCTGGCAGGGCAGAGGGGAGCAGGGGGCTGCAGGTCGAGAGTGAGAAGTGTTAACAGGGCTGGGGGGAGCAAGGGGCTGCTGGTTGGGAGTGAGGGGAACCAGCATGGCCCAGGGTTTGGGAGTGAGGGGCACTGGCAAGGCTGGGGCCTCTGGGTTGGGAGTGAGGGAGAGCAGCAGGGCTTGGAGGGCTGTGGCTTGGGAGTGAGGGGCAACAGAATGAGAAGGGGCAGGGCACTGGCATGCCACTGCCCTCCCACAGTTAAATTCCGCCCCCCCAGTGCAACAGAAGTCCTCTTTTTTGGAACTGAAAATATGGTAACCTTAAGCACTACTCACCACGGCAGGCAAGTCCTGGAAGGGGAAGAGGTATATGGGGGGACAGATCGAGGCCCCCACAGGGAAGGAGGGAGTGGGGCAGAGGCATGGGCAAGGGCTTGGGTGAAAAGGGCCTCAGGGAAGGTCGTGGGATGGTTGGAGCCTGGGCAGTTTGTCCAAGGGTGTGGGGGACTCCTGCCTCTGCACGCACCCCGGGGAAGGCACAGGTCCCCTAGATTTGTGCATGGGGTGAGGCGGGCTGCCTGCTGTGCACTGGGCTCTGTTTCCCACTGTCTTGGGAGCCCCATGATGTCATGTGCCTGCTGCTGCCAGGCTGCACCACATCTCCTGCCCTCCCAGCAGTGGCAGGAACATGGCAGCATACATGGCTCTTGAGGCAGCAGTACCTGCCAAGTCAGCTCCTAATTCATGTACCCAGTTTTCACAAAATGTGGCAGACTCCAAAACAAATTGATTCTGACTTAAGTAGCAGGATGCAGAACCTCAGCCTGCAGGGGCATCCCACCTATGCCCCATGCACAAATCCAGGGGGCACATGCCCTCCATGTCTCTCCCAGGGTGCATGCAGCAGCAGGAGCAGCCCTGCACCCCTTGATGAGCCTCCTGGGCTCCAACCATCCCATGACTGGCCCTGGCCTCAGGGTCCCATTCATTCCAGCACCTGCCCCACTCCCTCCCTCACTGTGGGGGCCTTGATCTGCCCCCCCCATGCCCCTTCCTGCTCCCCCCATGCCTTCCCCTCCACAGACTGACCACCGGGCAGGGTGTGGGTGTGGGTGTGTGCGTGTGCTCTCAGTGTGTGTACTCAGCCCCCAAGAATAATATTTTCTCCTTCCACCTATGAGAAGATGATACCCCATTTTTAAAGAGATCTTTCCAGAACCACCCATCTTAGCTTTCAAACAAGCACCAAACCTTGCTAACTTCATCACCAGAGCAAGCTTCCTTCAGCCCAAAACACACTGAATGGATCCAGACTATATCATAACAAGAAATGTAAAACCTGCCAACATATCTCCACCCCACCCCTCCAATTACTGCACCTCACAACAGAACCATCAGCATTCCTGGATCTTACAGCTGCACCTCCAGAAATGAAATATATCTCATCCAGTGCACCAAATGCCCTCATGGAAAATATGTAGAAGAGACCAAAAAAAAACTGCACACCAGAATGAACACACATAACCTGCCTAACATCTGACTCCCCAGGTACCTCTTCACTATTTACTGCCAGAGCAAGGGCTCTCAGCAGGGGCTACCCCCAGAGACTGAGCACCCTACCTCCATGCCACTGACTTCAGGGGTTGAAAGCCCTGAAAGAGAAGTGGGGCCAGCAACACCTGGATTCCCCTTGAGGAATGCACAGTCACATGGGTGGCAAACTGGCTTCAGGGGCGCACCCAGAGGGTGGTGGTGGATGGGTTGATGTCGGCCTGGGAGGATGTGGGCAGCGGAGTCCCCCAGGGCTCAGTTCTTGGGCCAGTGCTGTTCAACATCTTCATTAGTGACCTGGACGAGGGTGTGGAGAGCACCCTGTTCAAGTTCGCTGATGACACCAAGCTGTGGGGTAAACTGAATACACCGGCAGGCAGGGACTGCATCCAGGCAGACCTGGATAGGTTAGAGAAGTGGGCGGATCTGACCAGGATGCGGTTCAACAAGGACAAGAGCAGTGTGCTGCACCTTGGGAGAGGGAACCAGCATTATGGTTATAGGTTAGGGACTGACCCTCTTGGCAGCACAGAGGCAGAGAGGGATCTTGGAGTCAGGATTGACTCCAGGATGAATATGAGTCGCCAATGCAATGAAGCAATAGGCAGAGCCAACCGTACCCTGTCATACATCAACAGGGGCACCACTAACAGGTCCAGAGAGGTCTTGCTCCCCCTCAGACTTTCCCCGAGTCCCTGCTGCTGGCCCCTGCTAGGCAGCCACAAGTTCCCCCCTCAGTCTCCTCTTGAGGAGACAGAAGAGATTCAGGTCCCTCAGGCTGTCTTCATAGGGCTGGCCACGGAGGCCCTCAACCATATGAGTGGCCCTCCTCTGGACCCTCTCCAGGTTCTCCACATCCTTCTTGAAGTGCAGCGCCCAGAACTGGACACAGTACTCCAGCTGCGGCCTGACCAGTGCCACACATAGAGGCTGCCTACGCCATGGCTTAGCCACCTCTAATCTAGATCAGAGTTTCCCAACCACTGAGCTGCAGCCTGGTACCAGGCCACAGTGGGTTGGCTGCTGGGTTGTGGCATGAGCCCCCTGCTTGGACCCCCATCTGTCTGCCTGGGTGAGCAGCTTTTCGGGTTAAAGCTGAGCTTCCAGGGTTAAAGCTGTGTGGCGGAGCAGCCCCAGGAAGGAGGCAGCTGGCTCCATGTGCCCCCCATCCTGCTCCTGCCGGGCCGTGGTGTAAAAAAGGTTGGGAACTACTGATCTAGACTGCCTTAGCTGATCAAATTCTGGCCAGATTTCTATGGGATTGCTGGATTGAGAGGAGGGTTTGGTTTGAAATCCAGACACTTGAGGATGCTCAAAACTTTGCATTAACTTTACAAAAAAGCCTATATGATACAGAGTGTTCAATGATTTAGTTTGTATTCACAGAAAATTGTCATCAGTCTTAATTCCCACTGAAGGATTGCAGGATTAGGTTTAGAATATACTCAGACAACTGAAGCAAGAAATGAGATGATCTCTTTTATTAGACCAAGTAGATAGTTGCAAATAAATTCTTTGTTTGCAAGTGTTCAGGCTCACACGCCCTTACTGAAGTTTCATTTCTACTTGGGAGAAATTTTACAACCTTTGCATTTTCCTTTCCCTGAGGGAGGGCATGTGAGCCCGAAAGCTTACAAATAAGGATTTTTTTTTTCCAATTATCTAGTTGGTCTAATAAAAGATATTGCAAGGGATACAGTTCTTAACCAAGTACTTCTGTTTTATAACCAGGATTGGGGAGAAGGTTGGGAATCTTCCTTTAAGTTAATTGACATATTAATTCATTTGCTTCACAACAGAACTAGATGTTTGACATTTCAATGAAAATTAAAGGTGCATATTTCCATTGCAGGTCTGCTCAGGAAGATTTAGAAAAGGGGCGAGGGGGGCTGTGATTTATATGAGATCTTTCATTTAGTGTAGAGAAAAGAAGCTCAGCACTTTCTGAGTAAGACAGTTAAGTCAGAATCAATTTGTTTTGGAGTCTGCCACATTTTGTGGCAACTGGGTACATGAATTAGGAGCTGACTTGGCAGGTACTGTTCCCAAGGCAGCTAATTGTTTCTCAGCAGCTTTTCTTTTATTCACTTCCTTTTAAGAACAGTTTTCCTGGGTGACACAGAAGCCAATGAAAAAATGCATAATGAGCATTGCTTTAGGTTTCAGATAGGACACAGGATTTCCCTTATGGCATGTGAAAACCTAAAACATTTTACACAGCTCCATTTAAAGGGGGATCAAAAGTCTGAAAGGGGCAGGTATATAGCAGGTACTTTCTTATGTCAAACAAGGTTAATACTAGAGAGATTATGAGAAATTCCTTTTTGATTTAGGCAAGTATTCATTTTACTGCGTGCCAACTTGATTCAATTAAACATGGAAAAACTGCCAAAGCCTGTAGGACATATAAAGTAAGGTACCCTAATAAAGTGGAAAGGTATGTTAGTAAAGTTCAGCATGTTTATACTAATAAAATCTATGCTTCAAGAAACTTACTTCTGTCCTCTTTGAATAAGAGAAATTTATTCGCTAGGTGTGAGTGAGTCACATCACATGCATGTCCAAATGTTTTAGGGTTTTATGTACATCAAGTTGATGTTGTTAAAGTACTGCTGAGCTCATAAGAAACAGAATTTTTTTTTAATGAAGTCTCACTTATTTTTTGAAGGATGGAGATTTATACAGAAATTCATCAAATACGTCTAGGACATTTAGATTACCTCTGGTGATAACAAAATGAGATATTAATAACAGATAAAGGCATTCTTAGTTACACATTCTAAAGCTTGAAGAACCCAGATTAGATCATAGATCAACAGGGCCTCACTGGAAGCAGAAATCTTGTCTTACATGTGGGGATCTACACTCCAGCACTCAGTTTGACTTTGATGAGATAAAACTGTTTAGCTTTCAAGCCAAACTTGAGGTGACTTTCCCTTAAAAATTCCTCTTGGATTGTGTATTTGGTGTACATGTTAAATAAGCAGCTCAGCTAAAAATGCACCCCTGAACATAGCTTATGTCATTTCCCCAAAACATGTGGTAGAGGGCAGGGGGTGGGGGAAGAGTTGAGAATGGGGGTAAGAGAGATGAAGAGAGACGAACAAGGTAATCATCTGAGTTTTAAGAGTAGAGTGTGAGCTGCTAAGCAGGACACAGATTCTAACATCTGGAAGTTCAAGGACATTAGGATCTGAAATGAGCCTAGGGACATAACTTTGCACGGTCCTATTAACTACAGTTGCACTGGGCCAGCTTGTACCAGGCGAAGACCACACCAGGTGTAGGTTTAGATTTTGAGTATTTCCAAAGTTTGTGAGGTTGCACAAGTATGCACTTTTTCTGTCAGGGAAAGTTGAGTGTGTAGGTTAGTGTATGTAAAGAGTCAGATCTTCAGACAGTGACATGCAATTCAATTGTTGGTCAACCATGTGCAAGTATATGGAGTTCATTGTAGAGACAGGTACAGTAGATGTATATTTCCTCATGCCATCTTTTAAAAGGATATGCCCTCCAGATAAATTCAAGCACTGTCAGAATTGATACCTTTCTCAGGAATTAACAAGAGGCAAAGCTCTGTAGTGCCAGGATCCTAGTAAATTCTCTCAGCATTTCATTATTTCTACAGCTGTGGATACTTATCCCAGGAGATCCAAAGGGCCTTTTTATTGTTCTGTGGAGCTTGTAGTATTTATTTAAATAGATGGGAACACCACGTCCTCTTGTTGGGAGGGAGTCATGTGATTTTACTAGAAGGTAAGGAATGAAAAATAGAGAACATTTAATTTTAGAGCTGTCTATGACTCTGATCAAAACTTCAGCTCAGCCAAAGGGCTGGTGCAGAGAAAAGTAGTTTTCAAAAGCTTATTCTTTTTGGTTTACTGCATTGTGACTTTTTTGTAATCTCCTCAACAAAACAGGGATCAGATATGTAAAAGGAAACCTCAACAATGTAGGCTGGCCCCTGGGGAGGCAGGGCTGATTAATGGACAATTTTATGGCTCATTTGTAAAAAGGGAAACTCTAACAGAGCACTCTGTTTACTTTGTCCATACGATTCATATCAGGTTTTCAGAAACAAAAAAAGAAAAAAATGCATCTGATAGCTTGGGAAAATAAAGCAAATAGCTTATGGACATCAGCAATAAAGAGTCCAAAGTACTGGAGGATTTATTACAAACACTGATTGTGCTGGAATGGTAATGTACCAGAACATTTTTCTTTATACCCACTCTGATAGTGTAAACCTAAGCCTAAATGATACATTGAATTTAATGATCTCCAACACGTTTCCCTTCTCTGAGAAGAATACTAGTCACTGACATGAAGCTGGCTTAATGACTTTTTGTAGCCACTCCATACATCTTTGTACACAAGTATTGTGGCTTGATTCTCTGTGCTACTGAGATGGGCATTGGAATTGCTGCAATAGGAGCATACATCTCCAGACCTCAATAAGTAAGTCTGATAGGCTGTGCCTTTTTTCTTAAGTAGTCAGTACTCTCAATCCACCCCTACCCTCATCCTCATTCAGAGAGAATAAAAAAAAACAAACAAACCACACCACCCAAAACCCACACATGGGAAGAATTCTATTAGTCCTGAATCGTACTGACATAATGGCTAGGCTTGATGCTGATACGTCTGTCCTTTTTTGGATTGCTAGCAGTTTCATTGTTGTTCTGCCATTACCATCAGGTGTCACCCAGCTGGAATATATATATGAGAAAGGGGATAAAGATGCTATGAGGATGAGGAGTTAAAGGGAAAGATTTGGAGTAAGGAAGAGGTTAAAAGCAGGAGATACTAAAACTGAGTAAAATAAATCCCCATCTATTCACACTCTACATTTTGTCAAGTATAGTAATAAAAAGCTTACTTGGAAAGCACAGAGGTGACTTGAATTTGATGGGTAAGTATGGAATTGTGTGCATATAGACAGGCATCTATATAGATGTGTGTGATATTTAGATAGTCCTAAGTGCACACACAATTTCATATATACTAGGGATTTTGAAAATGCAGAGATCACAAGTGTTTTGGAAGAACAGTTGTATTGAGCTTCTGCAAAGCCGTAAAGACTCATGGTGACATTTCATTTGTATTGCAGAAACAGCTCTGAGATCTATGTATTGTTTGTACTACAACTGACTCTTCCATGTGTAACACATGTGGTGATCGCTTTTAATAGTCATCAGCTGGGCAGGGACATTTATCTCCAGTTGGTATCTCAGTGAGTTCTGGATAGTTTGTTTGCATTCTGTAGGCTAATGGAGCCTCGATAAAATACAAAGGAATTTTGATCTGTGTATGCACTTCCTTGTTTCCCATGTACAAATTGTATATTTGGTAGCATGGGGCCCCATCTGACATTTATATGTGCACACTTTGCCTTCTCCTTAAAACTTGAAGCACATATTTACAGCCAAGAGCAGATCATAACCCTTCTTGTTTGTACAGACCTTAGGAGGGACAGTGAGTGCTATGGTGTATTTTATACATGTAACTAAGAGCCACATTAATTTTACCTCTAAATGGCTACATAATATATTGAATAGAAATAAATCCAGATTCTGGGACTTAGATGAAGTTTGGGTGGCATCTGATCACATTAATGCAACAGCTCTGTTTTCTGATGTCATCATATTGGTAAGCCACTAGTAAGTAGGTGGTAGAGTTGTATCTTATGTGCCATCGTGGTAAGCTATAGGGGTATCGATAGTCCAAACATCAGTTCTCTACATGCAGCCAGAGTAAACAGCATTGTGCAGAGGACCTACACAACTCCTTAGAAGGTAAACTCAGTGTGGAAAGAGAGCAAAAGATACTGCAGTTTCTCCCATACAACATGTGCCTTTCTCCTCTCCCCAAATGAGCTTGCCAGTATTTTAAACAGGGAAGTGTTTTTCTTCACTGAAAAAGGAGCATTCCTGGAGACACTGTGCATGCCACGGTTGATAAGATGGCTGATTGTGTCTGTTCATCACACTGTAGGAGCGGAGTCTTGTGTTAAACCTCTCACAGCTGTAGCTATTGGCTGATCACTAGCTTGTGTCAAAGCGGCGAGTGAGCTGTCAGTAGTATCTTGACAAAGCTTCTGATGTGGAAACAACCATTTATTTACAGGAACTTGTAATGAACTACTTATAATAAAGAAGTAATAGTCTTGCTACTGCTTTTTGCAAGGGTCTGAAACCTAACTTTGTGTGATGTACAGTAAGTCCTCCTGGAAACCTAGATTGTTCAGGAAGTGTGGCAATTTAGGAGATTGTCTGTCACACCAGATGGTTCCTGATGTCAAACTTACTTGATTCCCTACATTTCCAGGATCTACTCCGTCAAGCAGTCAGCTATGACTCAGGGCAGATCTTTTCTTCTACATGCTGCCTTCAAAAAAACAAGGTTCTAGTTTTATTTGGGGGTGTTTATGTATGCAAGAAAATATGGTACACATACTTCCACTCTACAGCCACAATCACAGCCAATAACAACAATTCTTATGCAAGGTTTTGGGAGCTATGCCTTATCTTAATTGCAGACGACACCAAGATTTGGGGTGAGGTGGGCACGCTAGAAGGGAAGGAGAGATTACAGCAGGACCTGGACAGGTTACAGGGGTGGGCAAATGAAAATAGGATGGGATTGAATACTGACAAGTGTAGGGTGCTGCACTTGGGCAGTGGGAACCAGCAGCAGACCTATAGGCCGGGGAACTCCCTTCTTGAAAGCACG
>NW_017728995.1:51989729-51998082 GCF_001723915.1 Gavialis gangeticus
TGCAGACATATAAAGGTTTCTCTGTGCCCTGTCATGTGTGGGTCCATTTGGAGTGGGCAAGCAGGACATCAGCCCTGGGTTCCCACTTAGAGGGAGACCCAGAATGGAGGTTTGCTGGGGAAGCTATAGGCATGGAGCAGCCTGATGCCATTGCTACAGCAGCAACAACTGTGGGTAGGTAGACGCTGTGCCAGCAGCAGTTAGGGCCTTTGAGTCCCTAAGTGCAGGTTAAAACAGATTTTTCCCCACATCACACTTTCTCACCTGGGTTTAGCACCCCTTCCCTGTTGACAGGGTGTAGCTCAGGGCACAGAACTTGCTAGTTATTCCTCTGGGCAAGTAACAGGGAAGGCAGGACTGAGTATGCCCTTCCAAACCGAGTCTGTTATGCACTCCAGAGCCAGTGAATATACTCCAAACGCATTCCCAGAAGCTAATCTTAGAAAGGTCTAAGAGTGGGTGCTGGGGACAAGTCTGGAATGGACTCACTGCCAAACTCTAGAGCCAAGGCTGATTTTTCTGCCCCACCCCATCCATCAGACTGGGTGGGGCAAACTGGACTTGGTCTTGTCTTCCTTTAGACCTCAATCTGACCAGCCATACATGGGCTCTACATGAGGCTCTGTGAAGTGTATAGAAAAGACAGAGTCCTCCCTTTGAGCCCTGCTGCATATAAAAATATACAGATTTTAGCCCCTAATGTTATGTCATCACAACATACCAACCTGTTACATTTTTTCATGTAGTTTAATGCTAAATATTCCTAGGGAGGTTGTTTCACTCACTTTTTGGCAAAGTATTTAATTGGCTAATTGAGTTTCATTCCTCATGTCTGCAGCACTCGTATTTTCCTATGCAGGTGTTGTCCTTGTTTGTTACGTGTCATGGAAGTTATGGCACTGACAAAAATACTTTTGCATTGGCTAGATGCACATATTTATTTCAGTTTTTCAGGCTAAATTATTCAAAGGATATTTTACATTAAACTAAAATGAATAGCACACCATGGTGAAGTGTGCTGGGATCAGCACTGGTTGATCTCTGAAAGCAGGCTATGTGTATCATGAGCTCAGATGCAAGTGCTATGGCCTCAAAGCACTGGCTTCTAAAGAGGCCAGATTTTCACCAGAATTAACCCGCCAACGTCTCCCATTTAGGTACTGAGGTGATTGGGCTGGAGAACAGGAATTGTGCACTTTTCAAAATCTCACTTCAACACAATGCTCTGAGTGTTTTTGAAAATCTGGACTTCAGTATTTTTCAAGGACACTTCTAGTACCTCAGGGAAGCATTTCTCAAGGCAAAATAGCATGAAATCTAAGCTTTTTCTTATGTTTCAGTTCCTGGATGCTGACCATATCGTGAAGCTTTGAGTCCATTGTTTCTGAAAAAGCAATAGGTAGCTTTTTGAGGCAAACATGTCCATAGAATAAACTTGGATGCATTTAGTAAAATGTTGCATTTTATTAGAATCCTTATGAGAATTTGTAGGCAAGTGGCCTTCATCCATCTTCAAGTTGCCTTCAGGTCTCTTTTACTGTACGAAGCAAAAACATAACAAAGCAGCTGAGCACCTAGTGCAGTGAGATGCATGGAGGACAGTTGTGATTTCTAGCTGTTGCTGCGCTGCTGGAGTGATTTGTGTGGCTGTGGTGGCAGCTGATATTTTTCCATCCCCACTCCTTGCCAAGTCAATGCCCAGGATGGTTGCCCCACCCTAATTACACTACTGGTAAGGAGGAATTAAATGTGGTTGCTTCCATGGTTTGGCAGTGTAGAGAGGGAGGAAGAGGGTGCTGTTTGTATGGCACTTTTGTTCCTAATGCTTTCCTGATAAGCTCAAGCTGTTAAGCTCTAGCTAACCAATCAGGAGAACAATTTACTACCCCTGTGTCACTTTAAGTGGCCTGTCTGGCTGAACCAGGATGTATTCAAATGAAAGTGAACAAAGTATGTTTTCTTTTGAAGATTTGTCTGCTGCAAAGAACTCAGAGGGAACCTTTGAACAGGCCTTCCCAACCCTTAGCAGCTGAAATATCCATTGTGCTTCCCTGCTGGTTCAATAACTGCAGCTATTTTCATTTCCAGCACATTTGGAAGCAAACAATGTGAATCTATTTTATTTCATTGGAGAGATTCATAATGAAATGGCAAAGGGCTTGCATTTTTTAAATATTTGGCCCCCAAATATCCTCCTCTTTCCAGATCACTTAAGCCTTGCTCAGGTGACCCTTACAAGCTGAGCAGCAAAATCCTGCTGGGAGATAGAGGCCCTGAGCTGCCACAGTCTCCCTTGTGGTCTCTGCCTATCAATGTCGGCTCTTATTCTACAATGAGGCTGGACTGTCTTGGCAGGGAAAGCTTCACGGGATCAGGTATAATCCCCCAGAGAAAACAATTGTATGCAATGAAAACATGAAAGGAAAAGATTTTCAGTTAGTAACTCCTCTAAGCAGAGCTTTATTGATAAAAAGTACCTCTGCCAGTTTTCTATAGCTACCTTTTATCATGCCAAGCCCTCAGGAAAGCAGTACTTATGTTATACTATTAGTCCAAGATGAAGTATTCTGCTAATTAAAAAAAGGGGGAAAAAGAAGTAGTTTGGCTAGCAAGCTTAATAAAAGGCTGCTGACTGATTGTATGGCATTTGTTTTGATATGCAGATTTTTCACACATCCTCCCTCTTCCACCTCCAGGTATTTGTATTCTGTCCATATCTGGAAGGCATTGGGTGTTATGAATTCTGAATTAAAAGATTGACATTCAGATATTTTTTCCTATATTTCTTTTAAAGTAGCAGTTCCAAGTCTATGATTTCTTCAAAGAGCATTACTGCTTTTGGATTTTGACATTGTTTTTCTCTGAAATATAAGCACATTGCTGATTTTTGTTCACGTTATTGGCGAGCAAATAGGAAGAGAGAAATGTTGAAAGAATATCCACTGACTTCTGCTTCACTACAGTAGGCCACTTTTTAACATGGTGTATAAAATACAATTAAGCTACTAATACATTTTTTTGCCATAGTGAGCTAGTTTGAGAGCTTTGAGTATTGCAAAATGCCACTGTGGCAGTGCACTTGCAGTGCCTGCCACTTCAAGGACTAAGTCAGGCAGCCAGCAGGTACTTGATTGCAGTAGCCATTTTAAAACACTGGCTACCTATATAAACACAGCAGTTTATGGCTAGCAGCTAGAGCAGAAACACTGCCTGGTTGCACTGCATAGGAGATCTAGCAGGTAGGAGCAGGAGGCCTGGGTCTAACCTAAAACTGAGCCCTGCTCCTAGTGGTGTGGGAGCCCCCAGGAAATGCCAGGCTAGTTACCTCTCTGGTGAAAGGTGAGGAGGGATGCCTTATCCACAGCCCCTGCCTTCGGGTGGGTTTTGGAGGCAGTTGCGATGGGCCAGATGTGGCAAGTGGAGTGCTACCTGAGCCTACGGGAGTGGTTGACTCTGAAGCCCTGAGAGAGGGTGGTGTAGTGAGGCCCTAAGGAAGAGGGTGGAGTTGTGAAGGCCCTGAGAGGGCAGGACTGTAGGTGGCCCTGCACAGAGTAGGGTTGAATGGGAGTAGGCCTGAAGGACTGTGCATGAGGGGGGCTGAGTAGGGCTGAACAAGGAGTAGGCCTGAAGGGCAGTCACAGGGGCATGTTGAGTAGGGCTGAACTGGGAGTAAGCCTGAAAGGTAGTGCAAGGGCCATCCCTGTGAGTAGTTGATTGTAAGGATGATGTGAAGGTCCCACGGTGGGGTGGGGTGTAGAGGCCCTAGAGTGGGCATAATAGGAACCCCAGGAGTGCAGAGTAGGCTAAGGTATGTCTTTGGACACCTGAGGCCATAGTTGGGTCAGAGGCCAAGCAGGGGGCTCAGCCAAAGTGTGAGGGGCACATTCTGACCCTGGTAAGTCCTCCACTGCTAGGAGGCTGAGTGTGGGTCAAAAGTAAGACCTGTAGTTTGAGCCTAATGGCCTGCTGCTCCAGGGTAGGAGTGAGAGTCCCTGTGAGACCCTGGAGCACCAGTCGTGGTGTAGGTTAAGAACATCATGTGGATGCCATCTGCCATGGGCTGTGGTGTAGGGGAGGTTCAGAGCTGCAGATATCACCCCTGGAATTGGGGCATGTAATGGGTAGTCTCCTGCATTTTCCACCAGTTTATGGGAACAGTTAAGTCATGACAGGAGAGACTGGGCAGACTGCCCCATAGAGACAGGTGAGCAGGCTGTCATGAGACCCAGCCCTGAGTGTGCCCTCTGTTGCAGCCACTTTATAGGATGACCAAACCTTGTGGGTAAATGTTACACATAAAAGGTTAACATAATTTGTGGCCACAAGTACATGTGAGTGACCATGTTTGTGACTGGGTTGCCAGTGTGTTTTTTCTAGGTACCATGTAGAACTACAACTAAGAGAGGCTGCTTACAGATGCTTAAAAAAATGGTGCTTTACTTTAAACTCCCTTTACTCCTGCATCAAACCCAGCACACGCCTAGAAGAGGCAGCGTGCCATTTGGACCTAGCTCCCCCGACATCTGTATAGATCAAGCACTTTAGTGGGGCTTTTTTGGTGCTTTTATTTAATAGCTGACTAAATCTGCTTTAGATGAAATTGCCAAAATACCCCACTGAAGCACCCGATTTATACAGAAGCTGCAGAGCTGGGTTGAAGTAATGTGCTGTTTCTTCCGGTAAAGCACAAGGTTTTTTTTGTTTTGTTGTTTCAATAACTGCAAGCAGCCAAAGCCACTGAACTGATCTCATTTTGTCTACTATTACTGTCTCAGAACAGCTTGTTTGTATGGCTCCTACCTCTTGTTTCCCTTTCTGTTCCCTGCGGCCCATGGGCCCACGGTGTGTGAGTAGTAGAAATAAATCATTGTCTGGGTTTCCCTACCTGACTCAGGCTCATGGGCTAGGATTGCCATATTTCCAGTTTCAGAAAAGATACCTGTCAGGGGGAACACTTTACTCCCAACCCACAGCCCCCCATCCTCCTGGGCTGGGGCTCCTGCACCATGCTAGGTGGCCTGGCCATCGCCCCACCTTCTCTCTTCTTCCTTCCCCACTCCTGTCCCCACAGGTAGCATCTCCTGGCCACTCTGTGGCTCTAAACATGAGTACCAGCCCCTGTGCTGCTGGTTTAGTCATGGAGTTCCCTACTGCCCTTAAAGGGTCCCCCTGCCTCCTTTCCCCACTGGGGAGGCAGGCATTTCCCAGCCCCAGCCCTCCAACCCCTACCCACAACAGACCCGAGGCTTGTGCAGACACACATGGTGCTCTGTGCCTCCAGTTGTCCTCCCAGGCATTTGTTCAGATTTCAGAAAAATTACCCAGACAGAGATCAGAGGACTGGAAAACAGGGCATGTCAGGGAAAACCCAGGTGTATGGTGACCCTATCATGGGCAGATCTGGAGAATAGGAAAGCAGTTACTCCCTTCTAGGGGAAGACAGTTTCACACTTCAGATTAAATCTTGGAGTGTCTGTGTATATGCTTCTGAGAGGTTAGGAGCCTTGTGGGCCTTAACCCAGGTGTCATGCTCCTACCTAATCTTTATTCAAACCGCAAGGTTTTCCTTCCCTTGCAGTAAGTTGTCTTCTAGTTAAATTAACAGTTTCTGATTCCCCAAGAAATAAAGTGGAAAGTAAAACCCCACTCCTGTTTATGATCTTTAAAGTTCAAACTCTTGTCTGCAGGAATATAGAACAGGGGTTAAAATCATGTGACTTTCATTCCAAAGAGACTAAATGAATGAATATAAGAGCTCAAGGTGCCATCTGTAATTAGCCCATTTTGTTTCAATCCAGTTGTGAAGAGTTTTGAGAGAGGTTGGTATGTTTTGGACATCTGTCACTTGTACAATCACCTTGCAATCCCATCAGAACAAATCCATTATCTTTTCTGATTAGAGAGAGATTTTAGTTAACCAGATTTACAGGGTGATATTGGCTAGAATGATAGTTATACATGCTGGAATGCTTTTCCAGGCATGTTGTGTTTATAAAAGGGATTGATCCAAGACTATTTTAATTTTTTATGGTCACATTTCTGGGGAAAATATAAATAAACAGATTGCTCTTACCACAAGTAATATTTTATAGTCATGATTAAATTATAATGGAATGTCACTTAACTTCTGGAAATAACTGGTGCATATTAACTTTATAATCTGAAAATAATACAGCATGTAAGTAGCAAGTAGAGTTGGGAAAAAATTCTCCATGAACGTTTCCATTTATCACGTTATACCATTTTAGATTTAGGGGTAATGGATATACATACAGTCTATTTTTATTTGGATATTTTATTTTGCTTGCACATCAGTTCTGATCCAAATAAGGGTTTTGTGTTGTCATGTCAATTGCACCACATGCCAAGACATCCCTAATCTTAAACCTCTGATCCAATCAACCCTGAAGCTTTGGGGTTGGTAAAGTTATGAAACTGCATAAGCAGTTTTAATAGTCTAATACATCAAGCCTGAAACCCAAAGCCAAGTACTCCCCAGCTCACTTGAGACTGTTCAAAGCTCCAGCTATGATTTCTGTGGCTTGATTCTGACTCTAAAATAAATTCTTCTACTCTAAACTGAAGGGAGGTTAGGGAGAGAGAGAGAGAGAGAGAGACTGTCTGGTTTATTAATTCAGCTCTTTCTTTGACTCTTTGGTCAGCTTGGGTAAGGTTCAGACACTTAGAGCAATTTACTTTACAAGAAGCCCATAGATTATTTTATGCTATTCCACAAGCATGACAATATTCAGTTCTGGTCTTCAGAGAGCAGTTTGGATGGTTATAACTATTGAATATGCCCAGGATATGGCTATGGAGATCACAAGGACTGAGGGTTTTATGCCAAAGTTGTACTAGAGGCAAGATTTTTTTGTGGGTGATATGTTTTAGTGGACCAGCCATGTGGTTGGTATAGACGCAGGCAAGCTTTTGAGTATCACAGTACCATTCCTCAGGCTTCATGGTTATGAACACGATGATGAATAAACATGATAAATTGAAGTTTTGCTAGAAAATTCTTAAAAAGGAGGGTCGGGATGGGCTATGAAGGACTTTTTTGAAGTCCAGACCTCAAATATGGTCCAAGCTATATCTGTTTTGACACAGAGAACCACCTGATATTGTAGAACCTGACTTGAGGAATCTGCCATTAATATAGACAGTGTGTAAAGTATTCAAGTCTTGTGACTGGCTTCAGTTGTTTGATTCCAGGTAAAGGTCTTGTAGGGGAAAAATCTAGTGATGCCCTTTTTAAAATTGAATTAATAGGGAACTATTACAGCAAGGGGAGTAGCTACTATTTTGAAATTAGAAAGCTTTATGCTTCCCATCTTGTTGTCTCTCCTGCCTCCAACTAAATATTTTCCTAGCTAGACATCCCTCTTGACCAACAACAAAGACTGCAGATTAAGCCCTGGAAAATAAGGAATTAGCCCCAGGTGATTAGAACTGTATATCCTGGCTCCACAAGAGTCCGGTTAGAGTTCTCGAGTTAGTTGGCTAAAACTGTTTGTGAAAGGATTCCTGACAGAATTTTAAATGCACGAATCCATAATGGTAAATGTTTTCCTCCCTAAGAATCTGGAACAAAGCCTATTGAAATCATCGGATATATTCCTGTTGCTTAAGAAGATTTTGGGGATCTGGCCATGTATACTTGTTGGTAAAACAAAGAAAGCCTTTTCCTAGTGCTTGAAACCAGATAAGAGTAATAATTAATAAGATGCTTGTTCAAGCTTAGTTTGCATACCATTTTGCATATTCATTTTAATAGGGACAGCTTCTCAAATGAATTGAGGAAATATACTTTCCTCCAAATCACCATTTGTGGGAGTAACTGACAAGAATCTGTATTTGTTACATGACCTCTAGCTCTCCTTTGCACTCTTGTTCTGATTCATACACAGGGATGAGAGAGGCATAACTCTGCCCAGAGGACACTCCAACCCATTTTTCATTGCCTATGAGATGTGGTTGGTAAAAATCCAAACTGAGGTGGAATGAAGCTACTTTTGGTCCTCCACTTCTGCCATACTTGGGTTGTTGGGTTCTTGGTGTAAAACAACTAGGCACAGGATCCTTGGTCATGCCTTTCTTTCACCAACTGTACCTACTATTGTAGCTTGTGGGGAGTCAGAATGATGTGGGAATGGGTTGGCAGGATTACTTTATCCAAACTAGGGTTACCATATGTCTGGGTTTTCCCAGACACGTCCTCTTTTTGAGTCCCCCTATCTCTGCCTGGGCAGGTTTTTCAAATCTGAGCAAATGTCTGGGTTTTTCCCTTGCTCTGCTGGTAGGAGAAGGGTTTGGAGGGGGATATTGGGGATGGGGGGGATTGTAAGTAGGGAGT
>NW_017728995.1:52003782-52003991 GCF_001723915.1 Gavialis gangeticus
AGCTGTTGGATGGGAGTGCGGAGGAGCAGGCGGCTGCTGGTTGGGAGTGAGGGGCACCAGCAGGTCTGGGGGAGTTAGGGGGCTGTGGGTTGGGAGTGTCACTGGCAGGGGTGGGGGAATCAGGCGACTGTGGGTTGGGAGTTAGGGAAACCAGCATGGCCCAGGGGCTCAGGGTACTGCAGTTTGGGAGTGAGGGGCACTGGCAGGGC
>NW_017728995.1:52009736-52011652 GCF_001723915.1 Gavialis gangeticus
AGGCGGCTGCTGGTTGGGAGTGAGGGGCACCAGCAGGTCTGGGGGAGTTAGGGGGCTGTGGGTTGGGAGTGTCACTGGCAGGGTTGGGGGAATCAGGCGACTGTGGGTTGGGAGTTAGGGAAACCAGCATGGCCCAGGGGCTCAGGGTACTGCAGTTTGGGAGTGAGGGGCACTGGCAGGGCTGGGGTCTGTGGGTCAGAAGACAGGGACAACAGCAGGGCTGGGGGGGGCTGTGGCTGGGGAGTGAGGAACAACAGAATGGGCAGGGGCACTCCCACATCACTGCCCCTTCCACAGTTATATTCCCTCTCGTGCAACTGTTGTCCTCTTTTTTGGTACGGAAAGTATGGTAACCCGAATCCAAACCAAAATTTTCCTTGTGTCAAGATAATTCTCCAGTGACTATATCCGTAAGGTTCAGGCCTGATTTGTGGTAACTTGGTGCAAAGCATTCCTGATGTACCAGAAACTCTGGGCCAACAAAATTACATTAATATAAAATTATTTTTCTAGATGAATGAGATTTACTTTATGCATAATAGTACAGAGAAAGAAAATTCATACTGAACATGCTTTAGGGGACTCAACTCCATGAACTCTTGTGATTAAAAAGCATTGTAAAGTGAAGTATCATTTTAAACAGCTGGACAAGGCAGGAGGAGACCCATGCCAGACATTCAGCAGGTGCAGAGGACAGCAGGAGGGCAGCAGCACTTGTTATAAAACTTACCATTAAAGATAATTTTTATTAGTAATTTTATTAGAGGAAAGGATTTTTTTATTATTGTTTTTTCATTAGGAAGAAAATTCTTGTGTTAGTCACATTTATATTGAAACTGAGGCTTAATCTCTCTCAATCTCTAAAAGGGCATATTGTGTGCTACACAGCAGGCTTGAGGCTTTAAGTTGTATGTTTAACTTGTCCAAGTGTTCTGTTTCTCACTTGGAAAAGCTGAGTAACCTGTATAATTTACATACCTAGTAGAGGCTTTGGCTTTTATAGACATTGGGTTGTATTTTTAATTTTTTTTTTTAATGGTGCATCAAGTCTTAGTTTTGCAAAACCTGAGGTTGGTAGCGGCTACACTATGAACACTCAGCCACTCTTTTTGGAGGATTTCTGTGGTATTAAAAAATATACAGGAGCCATTACCCCTCTCACCTTCCCTGCTCACCTCCCCCTCTCTCCCTCACTGCACACTCACACAGTCACACACAGCATCACCAGGCATAGTCATTATTTTTTTACAAATATTTTTGCTTTAATTTTGCAAATTTTTGTTCTGTTTTTGTAACATTTATTTCAAGTGCTACTCTGTGTAATTTGGGATTGTCCCCATAGGCTGGTTGAAATGTATTTTATCTTGCTGCAGTACCTGTAATGTATTACATAGTTGAGAAATTCATCCTCTTTTTGCCATAGCTAACAAAGCAAAATAACTTTTGCAGTAGAAGCAGCCACTACCATAACTGATATCGCTTATCAGGCCAAATTTATTATAGGTACATTAAAAAGTAATTTCACCTGAAAGGAAAAATCGAAGTTGCGGAACCAGATGTTTTGTTAGCTTCAAATCCTATGGCATTTCACTTTCCATACTGGCATTGTTTTATTTTTTTCATCTCCAGTATGGACACACTCATACTTCCAGTGTTGTAATATGAAAACTAATTCTGTGCTGGTCAATGTGAAAAGTTACCTCCGTTACAGGGTTTTAGCAGAAGGCTCCCTTCTAGTATATCATGGTTTGTTTGTTTTTTACCCACATGCTTTTTATTTTCCTTTATAAAATGCTAAAAGTCATTCACTTGAATAAAGAAATAAAAACAATATAGAGCAGGGTGGGGAGTAAAGTTGCAATGGGCCATAAGTCGTTTATTTGGGTGTTTTGCATTACAGGGCAATGTATCACCAT
>NW_017728995.1:52016652-52019276 GCF_001723915.1 Gavialis gangeticus
CACCTGAATAAAGAAATAAAAACAATATAGAGCAGGGTGGGGAGTAAAGTTGCAATGGGCCATAAGTCGTTTATTTGGGTGTTTTGCATTACAGGGCAATGTATCACCATGCAGGTGCAACCGTACATGTAAAGACATTAAATGTGCATTTTTCCAAAACATAACCAAAGAAACACCTGTGCTAAATAACAGTGTGTCGATGCTCTGAAAGTTCATATTGCCAGATTCTTAGCTGTTGTAAATCAGCATAATCTAACTGAAGTCAATCTGGCTGGTTATCTTCAATAGCCTGTAATGCATTTTGTTACTGAGTGACTTGTGGTTTCACACTGTGCTGTGGTAAGGAAATTCCATGAAGTCTACTTTTCAAGTGCAAGTCTGAATACATAGCCTTAGCAAAGAAAAGCCAGTACCTCAATCTTTTGTGATTTGAAAATATGAAAATATAATTTTAAAATATTTGATATTTTATGAAATGTCTAATTAGGTGCAATATATTTTGGATCATATGTTGTCCTTATGCTACCAGGGTAAAACTAGAAAAACTCCCCTGACCCAGGTAAGAACACTATTTCACTTTGCCTTTCCCTTCTGTTATTAACTGTCATGGTCAATTTTGGCTCTCTCTTTTCTTTATTCCCATCTCTTGTAATATACATTAGTGTGTTTTTTACATTTATATATGATTGTCCTTTCCTTGGAAACCATCATACACCTGAGAGTAAACAAAAAGTCTGAAGGGGTATTTATTCAGGACCTTTAAAATTCTTGAATGAAAGAAGGTATTCAGGTTGTAGCTGTATTCGTCTAGAGGCGAAAGGAATTGAAAGTCATGGTAGAGGTGATATCTTTTATTAGACCAACTAGATTTTTGCAAAAAAAATTCTTTAATTGCAAGCTTTTAGGCACAAGCACCCTTTTTCAGGCATAGGAGAAAATATTGTAAAAGTTCTTCTGGGTAGAAATGAAAGTTCAAATTTCATAAAGAAAACAGTAAGGCTAATGTTGAGGTAGCAACTTTCCCACACTTAAATACATGACCAACAAGTTACAGGGTTAGTACAACATGAATAAGTGCTGTGTCATTCAGTGGGATAGAAGATTTAAATGCAGATTCTTTTGAAGGAGCAAAATCCAGTGGGGGAGTAAAGGCCATTCCACCTGTAAGGGCTCTGTGCTGTAGCCAGGCAACTAAATCAGCAGCACTCAACCCCCTAAGCTAAGCCAGCTGAGTCTCGGCCTGCTGATCAGTTCTAGAGTTGCTTTAAAGGAGCTCTTGCAGCACCTGGCCCCTGATGCCCAACAAACTGGCTTTAGTCTGTAAGCAGCTCTCACCTATGTGACTTCTCTGGTGCCTGTTCCTGCATTCCTGCCTGTGTACCCAGTTCCTGAACTTCTGGTAACCCCCTGCCTTGGCATGCGAACCCTGTTTTGACTTCAGGTTGCTTCCTGACATTTGTTTCTGGTAACCCCTCTGGCTCAGCACATGAACCCAAGTTTGACTTCAGCTTGTCCCCTGACTACAGGCACTAGTTTGGCTCTAACCACTAATCCAAATGCTTCTGTGGACCCCAACACCACTCTTGCGTATGTTCATAATTCTGAAGCTGACCTTAAAGTTGGGCACAAAATTGTTCTATCTACCATTAGCACTGAAAAGATATCCAGGCCCCATCTGTTTCCCCCTAAAAGCATCTCCCTCTGCTGAGGATTCCACTATCTACCATATCTGCTAACTGCTTTGGGAGACTGGAGATCAGCTGAAAATCCAGTGTCCTTTTTTCCAGACCAGAGGTTTTGCCAGTGTCCAGTGCGGTTGATCCTAATTTTACTTCAGCCAGCACAAATCACTGACTCTTCACTGAAATCAGTGGGATAGGAATTAGGACTGTGTGAAATTTTACCGGGTGTTTTGTTTCAATGCTGTTTCGATTTGTTTTGAGCTCAAAACAGTGAAATCAAAAGGCTTCAAAACAGCCTCAAAATGAAATGAGGGCAGTAGAAATGTTTTGAAGCTGGGCTTGCTTATAGGGAAACAGAAAGTAAGGAGAGGGAGGGGAAGCCGGGGGGGACGAGACTGCTCTGATATTAACATGTGTAGCTGGCCAGTGACTGTGGTCCTTCCCTGAGGTCCCTTCCAATCCCAGTGCTCTGGGGGAGGGACAGAAAAACAGCATTATTTGAACTGCCCTGCTTTCTGCCTTGGGGTCAGTTACTGAACTGTATCTTCCAGCAGCTCAGCAGTGTTAGAGAAAAGCTATCACTTCCTACTTGCTAGCCTGTTACTAGCAAGTGGGATTCAATACCTTTTGCTTTCTATACCCTTTTTTTATTATATTCATTCATTCCTTTCAATTGATTCCTCCCCACAAATCCTCTTTTTGTTCTTGTTAGTCTATTTTGATTCTTTTCCCCCAGAAAAGAACTCTGTGCTTTTTCTAACTGTGTGCATTTCATTCACTGTGCAGGGAAGCACAGCATATATTGCATATTATAATGCAGAATTTATTCAGAAAACATACTAACTCCATTTATATGTTTTATTTGTTATATAAATACACACATATATACATTACATAAATATGTACATACAATTATCTACATATATTACATAAATACAGATT
>NW_017728995.1:52024276-52025402 GCF_001723915.1 Gavialis gangeticus
GCAGAATTTATTCAGAAAACATACTAACTCCATTTATATGTTTTATTTGTTATATAAATACACACATATATACATTACATAAATATGTACATACAATTATCTACATATATTACATAAATACAGATTACATAACAGAAGAGTGCACAGATTTTCCAGCATACCAAGGCAAACACACTAAAACACACCATGAAGCGTGCTGGAAAGGCAGCTGGCAGGCCTTCATGGAGGAGTAGAAGAGGGGGTAGGGGGAGAGCTGTAAGTCTCTTTGCTCCCCCTCCCTGCAAACTGAGATGCAGCCTCTTTCCTACAATTAGCAGGCATGAGGCTTCCAGTTCTACTGGCAGCAAGGAGAGGGGAGCAGTGTCAGTGCCACTGCCTGTGCCTGAATCTGTATCGCCTCCAAGAGCACCAGCCGTAACCCCCCACCCCACCACCAACACCATGACAATAAGCAGCACCAGCATGATGGTTTCTTTCACCCCCATTTCACTTCCCATGATGAGCCTACCAGTGCCAGAGGAAGAGCTGGAGCTGGATCTGAGTGCTATAGCAAGGGAAATTCTGGGGGAGGAGGAGCAATCATTCGAGTTCGTGCTTCACACCCCTCAGGTTTCCCATAGAGGCAGGTCTCCTTCCCCAGAAGGCATTTTGGAGGAGGTTGAAGTAGAGGTGGTGGAGGCAAGTGGCTCAGCTGAGTCCGCTCCTTCTGTTGCACATCTGCCCATGCACCCGCATCCCAGAAGCAAGCGGGTAGTATGGTCTGGGATCATTTTGAGCTAGCAAATGATCCCACATACACTATCTGCCTGCACTGCCAAGCCAGAACCAGCTGGGGCAAGAGAACAAAGCACATGAGCACCACGGGAATGCTGATGCATCTCCACAGGCACCACTCCATTGCCCTTGCTCCTCCTCAGCCTGACACCAGTGGAAGCGTGCCCAAAAAGCAGCCCTCTTCTTGCTCTAAAGCCCCCTTGCCTGTGAAGCAGCGGCAGGCGACCCTGCAACAGAGGGGGAAAGGTGGACATAAAGGGTGGGGTGCTGCAAAAGTGAGTGAGATCACCCAGACCACTATGGAGATGCTGTGGATGGCCAGCCCTTCTCCTTAGTTGGGTGGCCAGGGTTC
>NW_017728995.1:52027159-52031428 GCF_001723915.1 Gavialis gangeticus
GGAATGTAGCAGCACAGGTAAAAGTGTTCTCTCTTATACCAATGTGTATTAAGAGTAACTTAACTTCAGTCTGTCAAGTGATATAAGAGCAGATTGTAGCCCTTTACTATTTTTAATTTGCAAAGGGCAGGAGATACTCAAATTCTATTACAAAGCAGCTGCAAACTATCATATAATAATAATAAAATCCTTACAACAATGAGATTCAAGTAACAACCAATTTATGATAAAGCTATTAACAAACATTTCTAAATGCACATTTAATTTAGATTTAGCAAGATAGTTACGTATGGTATACTGAACAACCAGACTGTTGAAGAGGGACTAATAAATTAAATAAATAGCATAATAGGTAAATTATTTAGCTTTATTATCAGAACTAGTCTGGTGAAGCAAATGCCAGTTGGTGATCTTGAACAGGTAATGTTTTAAAATTATAGCTGTCTACACCAATAGTTGTGATGGTCACCATACATTATTTATATTTACTAAGTTCTGTATATTACCAGAGACCCATGTTTGTTGACTGCAGTGGGGGATATTCTTGACGAGTAAGACAGGATGATAACCTGCCTTTTCTTCCTCTGCCACTATTAAGCACAGAGCAGACTAGTAAAATGGAATGGTTATCACAATGTATGTTTCGTATTATAAACATCTTAGTAATATACCATGGATTACACTGAACTGCTTATTATTTCACTCATAGTTCAATTTTGTGGAAGTGACTTCTCTGTGTTTCCTGTCAAATTATTTTTAATGAGATAAATGGATATATGAAGATAGAGAATTATATTAATTCCCTCAATATAACCCAGGCCAGCAGATGCACATTCCCTGAATTTTACCAGGCACAGTTATTTTTCCAAGGATACATTTATATTAATAGCAACTTCAACCTCTTAATTTTTCTTTTAACTGCTGAATTTTGTACTGTTGAACTGTAGTAATGTAGCTGTTTCAGGAATTCAGGACCGATTGACCTATTACTTACACCAGTGTAAATTTGGAATAATTCTTGCTGACTTGTAATTTTATGGCAGTGTAACTTATTAGCTTTAGTGCCCCCACTTACATGTAACTCCTGCTATTCTGGCATTTACAGACAGAAGGATCTCAAAGGTCTGGTTGCTCATGTGTCAAAGACATGAGAACAGCCTGTGGGGCCACACAAACAGCCAGACTGACATGCAAAGGCAGCTAACAGCAGACCCTAGATAGCCTTCATATGGCTAGGATCAGCCATCCATGTAAGCTGAGCCTGGACTTTGCACATTGTTCGGAGGAAGGAAATGTATGGTAGAGAATCTACTTCTAGCAACAGGGCAAGCTATAGCCTTACAGCTGCTTTAACTGATAAGGAAGGAAGGTGCAGAGAGCTCTCTATATTCCAAGGTGGTGCCTAAAGCCACAGAAGGGGAAGAATAAGTGACCTTTATTACTTGGCACACAGGGGAGCTTCAGGAGGGAAAGTATTTTGCATTGCATGTGGTAACAAGACATATGACAGCTGTATCGTGCATTCCCACATCTGAAGCAAGATGTCACGTAAACCAAAGGAGCTGGGCACAGGCTGCAGTTTTTTTCTAGGTGCCATACAATCCATCCACTTCTTGCTGGGTCAAGGTCAGGTGAACGTGGTTAGGTGGTGGTAGTTAAGACAGCCACACAAGGGGAGCATCTACATGTGCCCTTGACTCTGCATTTTGTACTGCACGGTCATTTAGTACTTGCGAAAGCACTACTGGTACTTGCTGGTACTGCATAGTCCCAGCAGTGCAGAGTTATTTTTTGGTGTTACATCGCTGTAACTTGCTGCTATTGTGCAGTAGCGTTAGCATCATGGTTTCTTCCCACTGACACCACATCCCATAGACAGTAGCTCATCGCTACGACAATGTAGCATCTCGTGTAGTTGCGCCCAAGGTGAAGTGCCCAGTACTTGTACCAGTCTTCCCAAGACACCTCAATAACCTTGAGCAGTCCAAGTACCAGCCTACCGAGCTATCCCCAACTTCCCATTCAGATTTCTACCGTGTGAATTCTCAGATACCTTTCCCATCAGGTCTTTTTTCCACACCTCAGTTCTGCACTTCCTCATCACCATCACCAATCATATATTTTTGGCTACATGAAGATTATTTTTTAAAATGGGGGCCTGTTAAAGAATTTTCATAAAATGTCACATGTGGAACAGAACAGGCTTCACAGATATGGGAATACAGCTACACACAGATATACCTTTAGAAGGAATGCAGTGGTTTAAGTCAAGGGGCCAGTGTAAAGCAACTAAAATATTGCAAGATAGGAATGATGGTCTAGTGCAGTGACCTTTTTTTTTAACCAGTGTACTGCAGCACCCAGGATGTCACAAGATCCTTTTCAGGGTGCTGCACAATATTAACATTGTTAGATGTGCAAATACCTGTGCATGATTCTAAAGATAAACCCAAATATTTCAAACAGGAATAGTGTAAGAAACATTGTGATCTGTTGTGGTCTTTCTGAGTTCTTTACAACAGAAGAACTACTCGATTTTTTCATAGTAAAAAATAAAAAAAGTGAAAGCTAAGAGCTGGCATTTTCTGAGGGGTGCCTTAAATCTAAAAAAGTTGAGAACCACTGGTCTAGTAATTAGGATACTAGCTTGGGAGTTGGGACACCCTGCTTCAAGTCTTTGCTGCATCAGTGACATCCAGTGTAACTGATGTACTAGGACAACTCACTTGACTTCTTTTGGCAACTCTCTACTATTTGAGTTTCTTCTTTTTAGAGCTTATTTCACCTCTTACATTTACATTATACAGATGTAACTCCATTACTGTCAATAGACTTAATCCTTATTTATATCAACACAAGGAAAAAAATCCAAGATGTTGCATCTTTGCGAAGATAAGTGGGTTGAGTATGACTGATAAATCTCAACATACATATTATCTATCTATAGTATGAAATACACAGTGGTATGGAGAAGTAGTAAGCTTTCTCTGGCAAGCATTTAGGATGGCCTGAAGTCAGGTGCCTTTCTTAACCAATAGTTTTATGCCATAACACACCACTGGGGTGACATACAGTGCTGTAACAATGTACTGGCCCTTTACAAGAAGCTAAAAGTCACCCGCGGCTGTAGCCTAACTTTGTTTCAGGACTATTAATGTACTGTGAGCATTGCTGTGTCTAGAACATTCAGTCTAAGAATGCTCCTAGAAGAAGTGAACTTATGAACCATTGATCTACTTGGAAGTGGTGAGCATGAGCAGATGTTTTGGGAAATTGGTGGGAGGACAGAGTGAGACTTTTCCGAGGTAAATGTAAACAATAGCTCTGAGTGACAGGAATGAATCAAAGTGAGAATGATAGTGATTGGTAATGTATGTGATGGACAAGCAGTGATCCAGGATGATTGGACAAGCAGAAGTGGTGTGATGAGGATTGACAGAAAGTATAAAGACACACTGGAGAGGTGGCTCTGCAAGTGCCTGGGTGTTCTGTGAGAGTGGCTAGACCACTCCAGAACTGAGCTGGAGAGAGCCCAAGTTTGGGTCCATGTGTGATGTGTCCAAGGATCTGTATGCTTGCTTGTGTCATTGGACAAGCGGTGGTCTCCCGTTTGGTGTGTGAGGTCTCATCTTGCCTCTAGAGCAGCGGTTTTCAACCTTTTTCATACCAGGACCCATTTGCAAAGATCAATGGCTTGCCCTGACCCATGGCCCCCAGCCCTGCCAATGACCAACACACTGTGCCCCACTGTCCCTGCCCTGGCACAGCCTTGGCACCCAGCTACCTTCCTGCAGTGCTGGCAGGCACCTGGCCCTCCCCACCCCCATATCCATTCTCTTCATGCATACACTGCACCCCCCACTCTGACACTCCCCAAGCTTTGACCCTCCAACTCCTGCTCCCTATACACTTACCTTCATCCAGCTGCTGGGGCTGCTCCTACAACCCTGCCCGGCTGCATACTGACCATGTCCCAAGCAGCCGCTTGCAGTCAGGAACGCTGCCAGTCTTCACGAGGAAACTCGCACTTTCATGAGCTTTTTCTGGGACTTGCTTCCAACCCTTTGAAATATTCTTGCAACCCACTTTTGTGTTGCAACCTATGGGTTGAGAAACACTGCTCTAGAGAGTGGTGATCTTGTTGGTGTGTGGATGCCCTTTGGCAGTGTAAATCTGCCCTTTTGTATAGGCATTGCTCCAAGATTAACCATCTCCTTAGTTGATTGGTAATGTGTTAATTCTGTCGTCTTTGCATTGTCTTTGTTCATC
>NW_017728995.1:52036428-52042192 GCF_001723915.1 Gavialis gangeticus
GAGCTTTTTCTGGGACTTGCTTCCAACCCTTTGAAATATTCTTGCAACCCACTTTTGTGTTGCAACCTATGGGTTGAGAAACACTGCTCTAGAGAGTGGTGATCTTGTTGGTGTGTGGATGCCCTTTGGCAGTGTAAATCTGCCCTTTTGTATAGGCATTGCTCCAAGATTAACCATCTCCTTAGTTGATTGGTAATGTGTTAATTCTGTCATCTTTGCATTGTCTTTGTTCATCCCAGACCAAATTGAAACTCATTATTATTGGGTTTTACCTTGTATTTATTTAATTACTAATACATTAATGTGTTGTATTAACATATTTAATCTCTTTATTGGTTTACCCAGTATACTAGGAAAACTAAATTGGGCATCCTAACAAGCTTTGCTGGTTGCTTTGGCTAATCTCACCCTTTGACCAACGCTTTTCAGGTCCTGAAACAAGAAGGATCTAATCCCTTCTGAAATTTGGCCCTCAACATGGCCTGGGACTAGTTTAGCATTTAACTGAGGTATTACAGGAGATGTGGATGAAGTAATCCAGAATCATGTGACAAAGTGAACCAGATGGTGGCAGGACTACGTAAATGAAAGTCAGTGGCTGATCTTTAGTGGCTTAAAATACATTCTTTATCATGAGAAATGGAAAAGTAACTAGCTGTGGAAAACTGAGCTGTAAAGAGAAGCATCAAGATTGGCTTGGAAAACAAGGGAAAGCAGTGGAAGCAAATGGGCATTTGGATGCATGCTAGTGGATATAGGGCAGACTGTTGCCTGCCTTTTAGTGTTCATGGATCAGAGCCTAAAAGATGGAGAATTTGCTTTCCTCAGTAGTGGGCTACAAAATGGGGGAGAAGGAACTGTTTCTTTCTGGAACAAGGGTGAAAGGAGGAAGCCCACGGAAGACAAAGGACTATGGTTATGGCTTACAAAAAGCAAAGGGCATGTTCTCTTTTAGACTTTTGAAGACCATGGCCTTGGATCCGTCTGCTGGTTGGGACTTAGCTGCCTACTGTGAGGGGAAACTGAACGAGATTCACTGACATGAGACTGGGCAAGTGTTTGCATTGCATATCTTGGGGAAATGTCACTTCCAGTCTTTCTTAAATCCTGTTCTCTGCTTATTATAACCACTAAGTTATTATGTTTCTATATATGTGGTTCCTTCAAGGACTGAACAAAAGTCGTGTGGTAAGCATTAGGGGTATAAAGCTGTGAGTCACGAAACTGTTCTCTGTTTGTTTGTTTGTTCCTGTTTACATGAAATCTTCAGGCTGTAAACAACCAAGAGACTTACCTCCTTTTCCAATTTTGAATTGTCTCTAAAATGTATGGTGGGGACTAATCCTGTTATTTGTCACAGATGAACTTTCCTTCCCTGTATCAATACCATGAGTCAACAGGGGTCACTGACTTAAAACAGGGCAGCCCATCTGAACAGTATCTCCAGTAGAAGAATGGCATCCCATTGTTTCCAGATAAAGTGCAATAATTGCTCTGGTTACAATGAGACCTTTGAGCCAGCTTTCTGTGGACAGGGATAATTAATTAAAATTCACCGGTTGTTATGAAACCTGCCATGCTTTAGTGAATTTCCTCTGAACAAAATACCTGAGAATAAGTGAGAACACCTGAGGGGAAAGATGGGTAATGATGGATTTCTGGGCACTGAAGGATGTCTCTAACATCCAGTAACAAAAGCCCAGAGCCAAAAAAGTCTTGTAATCAATGTCAGCCGGCCTGGGGACAAAGCAGGGAAAATAAATGGTTCAGTTGCTTGGCTACTTCTCATTATGTTGTACGCATTATCCCCTCCAGGTAATGGAATCTGTCTAATCCTTTAAAAAACGGGCACCTGATGCAGGAGACAAACACAGTGTATATGGGGCAGGGAGCTGGTAGCAAAAGAGACAGATTTCATTGGGACATCCCAGAATTAAATGTAATAGAATGGCACACTGCCATCTGAATGATGTTTTATGGAATGCAAATAGGCTTTTGTCTGCTGCAGAAAAATGCACATCATTCATTTTAGACTTTAATTAGGCTTTAATTTAATCAAATATTGGTACCAAAGCAGACCTTGGAGAGAGATTCTGATATTAAAATTTTCCAAAGACTGATACCCCCCACTTTTTTGACAGGATTCTACATGGTTTTGTGCTATAGTAAATCAGCTCACTAAGCAATGACTATACAATGTGTATGTCTTCATTCCTTCACAGTAGAAACACAACCTTTTGTAAAACTTTGAATCAGACCTTCTAAAAAAAGGAAGAGGGAAAAAGAGTCATACTGTGAATCACATTCTTTATCTCTGGGAAATGCAGTAGTTTTTGAACTTTTTGTCATTAGATGACAGTAAAAATGGTATTTCAGGGATAGTATGAGATTAAAGACATCTTTCTCTGCATTTGGAAGCTGTTGCAAGACTAAGGGTTATTGGCAAATGTATTGTAATCTTACAATGGGCATAGCAAATAGAAAATGTAATGGCTCCATCCATTAAAACATTTGGATATATATTGATTAAAAATTTACCTATCATAGGGGCTGGCAGCCTTTTCAGGCTGGAGTGACTGAGTTCAGCTCAGAGGCAAGGAAGAAAGGGAGTCCTGGGACCCAGCTGCCATTGCTGCTTTTTCCCAGGGCAGTACTGAAAGAGCTCCTGCAACCACTTCTTCTCCCTGATGTGGCATGTGGAAAGTGTCTGCTGTTGAAAACCTATGTTTGTGGGCTTGATCCAATGGCTCCGTGGGCTATCGGGCAAGAAGGAGGGAGACAGCTTTTCTTTGGTAACCAGTGTCTGTGTAGGGCAGTGGGGAGGGAGCAAGCAGTGAAAGCTGTGGGGGAGATCAGTGGCAGGGAAGGGGCCATTATTGGCTGAGCTGCTTGCGGCTGATCTCCTGTGCTACGGGCCAGATCCAGTCACTTTAAGGACTGGATTCAGCCCAACCGCTGTATATTGAGTACCATGACTGAGTATCCCTAGAATAAGTAACATTAGATAAGGCTTTGGAAGATGTGGAAGTCCTTGATGCTATGTTCTGGTTAGGGATAGTGTTGTAGGATAGTGTTCATCCTGGTGTAGAATGTCAGCATGAGTCATAAGCATTAAAACACTATGTTGACAAGTTAAAGTGGGATTAATTTAAAATCTGTATGAAAGCCCACAGATCCCTCCACAGTGCTATTTATTTAAGGATTGCATGTGAAAAAGACAAAGAATCAAAGACTTATCAAAGAACATTTGGTTTAGTGTGTGTGTACATATCTGCTGGTTGCTGCTTTTATTAAAAAAATGAAACCCATACAACTGATCTTAAACTTCTGCTTTGCATTAGCTAATTAATTTTCAATTTAATTAAAGCTGTTTGACAATTGTTGGCATAATGGATTGACTTGTATCTTCTTAAAGGCTGATCAAAAAAAGGAAGTCCTTGGTCTTCCATTTTCACTTTGAAGGATGTGATTTCAGGCTGGACTGGTTATTCTAGGACTTGATTCCTTCCGATGAAAAAAGGTAGTTTTAATGATGTTCCCTGACTGAACTACTGATATCATGGGATGAGGGGAAATCCTACATGAGCTTGGGAATTTCAAAAGCTTGTTAGCATATTTTACACTCCAGTGTATGAGCTTTCTATTATATGAAAGCTATAATAGAAAGCTCAAACTCCAGTAATGAGCTTTCTATTATAAGAGTGTGTAGATAGACTGCAAGAGTCTTCCTCCCTAGGAGGAGAGAGATGGTTGTTTAGCTGTTCTCCTTTCATCTACTTCCAAGACACTTGCTCTTGGCAGGACAGGAAAAAGTTTACCTTAATTTACAAAAAAATCAGTTCTGTGGGGCAAGTGTAGAAATGGCACATCCATGAGGGCAAATATTGAGAAGGAAACTGAGGACGTCCAAAGACAAATTGCAATTTATGATTAAGCAAAAACTCTGAATTTGATTAGTAATAAAAACTTCCAAAACTGTTACAATCATGGAGGCACATACATGATAAAGAAAACCAGCTTTTGCTCCACAAAAAGCAAGGCATTATGACCTAGTTTAAATTTGATGTATGGGGAAAACCTGTTGTGGTTTTCTCCCCCCTCCCCATGTAGCTCATTTCTAGCTTTATATATAACACTGTTTAAGAAAAAGGGCACGTAAGTAGGGTAAAAATTATTGGAATGTTTTAAGCATGGCTTTCAACTGAATTTGACAAACTCAGTCTTCCAGCATAGGTGGGAGCAAACTTTTAAAAATGAGTTAAAAAAAGCAGGGAGGACTTGCTAACCAATGTATCTTGGGTGGTAAACTCTGCTTGTTCTGGTGCTGATGGGGTCTACTGTTGCCTGGTTCTAAATTTTTTCTTCTATAGAAAATATTAGAAATAGGAACCTTTTTCGGTAATGGCAGTAAAGGCTATAAACTAATGGATAAAAACTTTAAAAATAGGCCTGTTATGTATGTTCCTCATTCACATTCATTCCTCGTTTTCTTAAATTATGGACTTTAAAAATGGAACACCTAACAGCATGTAGATTTTCCCCTTCCATCTTTCATTCCTATAGGAAAGGTGTCCTAACCTTTCATGGGCACATTTGAAATGTCTATTATATCATAAGAAATAAATGCAATTAAAATGCATTGTATAATCAATAAAGATATTAGCATAAACTGTAGGAGATATGCTGCTTTCAGAAACATTTTCTTTTTTCTAGCATCTTAGAATATGTCTAATCCTTTCTAAAGATCCAGAATATTGTATGCAATTTCTTCTTGCTGACAGCTTTTCAGTCTTATTCTCTGATCCTTAAACAATCTTAAACTATAAAGGAGACTTTAATACAGAGCAACTCATCTTCATAAATAAATGAATAAATATTACTGCAAATGAAGATTGTTGTAAGGCTGAATTACTTTGTCTGGCCTCTATTTTAGGATTCGGTCCTGAACTTCTTTTGTATTTGAAGTGCCCACTGATTTCAAAGGGCCTTTTGAATTCACCAGGAAGTAGGGTAGGAGCTCAGTTTAGGAAAATGTATATCTGTGAACCAAAAGGCAAAGCTGTTTAACACCTGGTGCTTTAATTTTGCATACTGGTTACAAAGTTACGTTGAATATACAGATGCTTTAACTTGCTTCATGTGCTGAACCATGAATAAAGTAATTCATTTTCAAGAGGTGCCTGTGTAACATAATTTAAGGTATTGTGTTCATTTAAATACCTTAAAAGTAATTAGATAATTAAGAGATTGATTTTTAAGCAAGTTAGTTTGCCACTGCCCAAAAGAAATGTTATGAGTTCAGTTTGATTGACAGTGTTATGGGCTGCTTTCCTGCCCTGCATTGTTTTTTGCAAATTGTCTGTTGCCAGGACATTGCCTTTTATTACAATCACTGCAAAAGTAAACATCTTAAATAAAGACAAATGAAGTTTAGTTGTTAGGGAGAGAACAGGTCATACAGGAAATGCCAAACAGAACAACATTTTTTACTGTGTCTGATATAAATATGATTTGTTAAGCAGCCTCATATGTCCTAGTGGGAAGGAGCTCCCTGACTTTATTTTAGAAGAACATACATACAAGCATGGCAGGTCATGAAGATGGATGCACAAGGCACCATGAAAAAAGAGGACAGGTCCTTGGGTGTCATGAACTCTAAACTTCCACCCCAGTGCAGGAATTTAGGTGCTGTCTTCCCTCAATATCAGTGTGCAATTAAAAATAAACACATTTCTTTTAAACTTAACTCTGATTTTCTTATTCG
>NW_017728995.1:52047192-52050681 GCF_001723915.1 Gavialis gangeticus
ACCACGAAAAAAGAGGACAGGTCCTTGGGTGTCATGAACTCTAAACTTCCACCCCAGTGCAGGAATTTAGGTGCTGTCTTCCCTCAATATCAGTGTGCAATTAAAAATAAACACATTTCTTTTAAACTTAACTCTGATTTTCTTATTCGCCCACTGCTAGTTCACTGGGGTTTTTTTGTTTTGTTTTTGTAGTCTTTGGCAACCTTAAACAGATGTTATTTTTTAGATTCTTAATTATAAAATTTCAAACCTATTTAATATGTATAAGAAACATCAGCTCTCACGTAGAAACTGCTAGACACAGGCAAATAGCTGATGCTGTTTATGCTGTCAGCACCTCCTTCTAGTGCAGTGAATGGTCACAAGTTAAAGAAAAATAAATTATTTGATCAAGTTATAAAACTCCAGTGTAGTTTGCAGTCAAAGGGACTTCTAAGTCACTGAAGGCCTGAACTTTCAGTAATTAATATGGGCTCAAGTGTCTAAAGGTATTTTGCAAAAAGAAAAAAAAAATAGAATGTGACTTGTCATTAAGACTGAAATGGTTTTAATTTGAATGTGACAGAGTTTTCTGATTTTTGTAACTATAAAATTTAGTCTTAGCTGCCTGGGCTTGAAACGTATAAACCTGCTTTATTTTAAGCAACTTAACATTCCTATTAACCCAATGGAGAGACTGCAAATTCAAGACCATAATTTCATTATTATTTGAAATTTTTGAAAATTGCTATTGACTGAAAAACCTACCTCACCAGTGGAGGCACTGTAAAAACATTTATAATGTAGTTTATCAAAGTTCAAAGTGGTGCTAGTAATTTCAAATAACTCATACAAAGCCTCAGCCTGATTCTAACTCAGTGACTTAAAAATCATCCATTTTGTTAGACATCTTGTTATAGATATGGATCTCTTGAAGCTAGATTAGCGGGTAAATAAATATAATATGTATGCCGAGTGTTTATTCAGTGAGACAGAGCAAAAGTATTAGGATCTTTGACTTGGAAGCAGCCTAATTCTGAACCAGACCTTAAGCCATTTAGTTTGCTTAAGTACTGGGCTCAGGTGGACAGCCTTGTTTCTCCGCAAGAGTTCTAGGTATATCAGGGAGATTGTGTAGTTGTAATCTTTCATTGGCATTGATTCTTTACCTTAAGGAAGATTCTAGTAGAGTAATACCCATATCTTCTATATCCAAGGTCACAACCTAATAATTTGCACAAAGTTGTTGAATTAAAGATCAGGTGCTCAGCTGTTTGCTGCAGTTTTCATTCAAAGAACACCACTTCTTCAGTCAGCTGGAGCTCATCAACCACCACACAGCTATTTAATGCGGCCACTCCGAATGTTCTTGCAAACTAAACTCCTACCAAATAAGACATATGCCCTGTATTTGGGAATGCAAAATGAAGGAAAAAATATTTTTCTAGATTTATGGCCACATAAAGCAAGGACAGAGCTGGATCTTTACCTGGCTCATCCTCCCTTTCCTGCTCAGACTAGAACTTCAGTTTTAACCTGTTTACCACTGATTTATCAGCAGCTTTTGGCTGCTCAGCCAAATGCTGGAACTGTAGCTGCTGCTAAAGACTGAATTCCATGGGTGGATCTAGGATTTTGGAAAGACATAAAAAAGTCTGGAGGGCTGGGAAATGGGGAGTAGGTAACAGATTGAAAAAATACCAAAAAAGAATGGATAGATTGATTAATGGAACATCAAGATCATTAAAAAAGAGTGAGGGTCATTAACACTTGTGCAGGGAAGAGAATTATCAAGACTCGGGTAGTGAAACATGAAAGCAATAGATCCATCAGTGCTGCCTGAATTAAAAATGACAAAAATTCTGGGCAGAAAATTAGCTTCCCCACTTACAGAACAAACACACCCTAATTTTGGAAGACTCATCCTAGGAGGGGTGCGAGGGAGGAAATGGGAGGATGCTAAAGTACCTCACCCTGCAAAGTGTCTAGGTTCTGCATTGATCTTGGAACTTTCAGTTCAGAAGTCGAAATGGGCGTGTGTCTGAGCCATCAAACCAAGATTTAAATCCAGATATAAACTGTCCCTCTCAGGTTCTAACATATGTAGACTCAAACTCGTATGAAAGATATATATATATAAACTTCCCCAAAAAGGCATTAATGATTAAGCATTTTGGCTACTTATTGGTAGATGTGGATTCAAATAAGCTTTCATTTTGTTGGAAATTTCATGATTGTACCGCTGTTGTACTTTGGAAAAAATATCAGCAACAGCAAAACCCCAGAAAACAAAAAGTCACTTCTATTGAACCTGTTTTGTTGCAATGTTGCCTTTAAAAACAATAACACACAAACAAAATCTTTCTTACATAATTCTTTTGAAACTGGACATTTCGGTATCATCAAAGGCTTTATTTCATTCTTTGAAACAATCTTATCAAACTGCTAATTTTTAATTACTTTACATGAAAATAGCTTTTGTGCTGCAATTGCTGCTGCTATATGACCTATTTCACAGTCAGCAGCTGATTTCAGAAGGTTCTACATTAATTTCTTTAAATATGATTAAGTAATGTTTGGATATGGGGAGGATGAGAGAGATTGGGAATAAGGAGGTAGTTGGAAGAATGACAGTCTAGAGTTGAAAAGGAGGAACGTAGACAGTAATGATAGAAAGGTCACTTTGTTTTACAGTTCAGAACACCAGCACCAGGTGAGGAATGAACTTATCAACTTTGTGTGGTGGGTGAACAGGAAAATAGAGGTTCAATGAACTCTTAATCTCTCAAAGAAGAAACTTTTCTCTGGGGAGAGAAAAGCGTTGTACAGGAAGAAGAAAATAACATTTAATTGTGCCTGGATTTCCCTTTCCCTTGCTTTCCGATAGGACAACAAGGCATCCCCTCTTACCACCATCTGTATCATCTGCCTCTCTTCTAGCTACTCTAGGGAGTAGATGGCAGGGGAAAGACAGACAGCACCTGGTGACATCACTTCTGTTCACCCACTCATTCTTCCGGGGAGTGGTCAACAAAGTTAAGTGGCCATGTATGTTTCTTTTTCTCTGCCCTATTCCTGAGATATAGGTGGGGAGCGCAGTAATATAACAACGCCTGTAGTACCAGCTGAGAAGGGGATGGGCTGCTTCTGCAATAAAAAAACAGAGACAGTTGAAAATGGTCCAAATCCCAAAGAATGTAAGGTCTAAATAAGAAAAAGGGGTAACTAGAGAGGTGAGATGATTTCTTCAAAGTCATTAAATGGGTCTGTGCAGAGCTTCATGGCCAGTCTTGGATTTCTCTGTTGCCTTCTGCTGCAAACTATTTAAAATACAGAAGCAACCCCAATACTAAAAACATGAATAATAATTGGGTTAACTAGAAATCTTAAATAATTTGTTCTCCCTCCTTTCTTACACTTTGCATATATTCTTCCCTTCCTTTTAATTCTAGGATCCTCCAATCAGCATATTTTCTCTTGAAAGAAACATTTACATTTACAGCCTTTAAT
>NW_017728995.1:52055681-52066321 GCF_001723915.1 Gavialis gangeticus
TATTCTTCCTTTCCTTTTAATTCTAGGATCCTCCAATCAGCATATTTTCTCTTGAAAGAAACATTTACATTTACAGCCTTTAATCATGTTTTATTTAAAACTGCAAAGAAATGTACAACCTTTTATGAATTCAAATTAAAAATGAAGTGTGATGGTAATGAATTATAGGCACTGTAGCTTAGCAGGGAAAATATACAACTCTCTTGCAGTACATCATATTCTATTACTTTAATTTATAAGCATACTGTAATGTAACACATTAATCATACTAATTTTTTTTAAACTTCACGCTGAAAGATTTGTTGTGGTTGAACTTCATACACCTTCAAATAAACTGATTTTTTTTGTTTTGTTTAAAACATACAGAAAGCACTACAGGGATCCTCAGCATTAAAAAGGGTATACTGGCATTTAGAAAGATCACAAGTCTGAATTTTTTTCTTTAAGCTGAAATAAAGTGCAATAGGATCAACTGTCCCATCCTCTTTCAGTGATCTGTCTCATGTCATGTAAAAGATGGGAGAGAACCCTGTGGAAAATGTCTTGGGAGTCGCTGGTAATGAGAGGAGATTACTGAGTTTAAAACCTTGTTAGATTTCTTTCTTTCATTTGGACAATATGAAGCTACCTGCTGCCTTACTGAAAAAAGAGTGTAGTCTGAAATATTAAAAATACTAATCAGAATTTTACATTTACAATCAGTATAGCACTACAAATAATGGAAGGAAGCTTGCAAAATATGGATACTGTGTGTGCCTGTTAGCGTGTATGTGTATTAATGTGTGTTCACAAGTTGTTTCCAGCAACCCAGTAATGTCAGCAAAAGAAGGAAGCAGTGGCTGTTGAATAAATAGTATATTCAACAATATACTAAAATCCCATTTAATTAATTATTTAGTATTTGACTAGCACCAACTGGTAAGGCTGTGACTTTTAACATACTAATCTCCTTTACAAACACATTACAGTGTTCATGCTTACAGTACAAAGAGAGTTTGGAGGCTATCCTCTTTCTCGGACATACCCTGGATTTTGAAACATCTCGATGCATGGAACATCCAGAGCCTGGCAGACTGTATGGAAGGAGAAGAATCAGGATGGCAAGTTGGAGCTAGTGTTCAGAAATATTCTGTGGTTTGAAGCTTGTATGAACTTTTTCTGTGAGCTTTCTTTATGTTGTTGGATTGCCCTGTGTTTCTCCCCCACTAATACTATTTAATCTCTCCTCCTTTAAAATGTCTTAATTCTGGGATTAGACACCTGAGGAGAACTTACTTTGTACTGGTATTTTCCTTAAAAAAACAAAACTATTTCACAAAGAGATAAGCATGTGCGTGGGAGTAAAGACCTGGGATATGAGACAGAAGCTGTCCCTTCTTCATCTGTTGTCTTCCACCCACTCCTGCCAGGGGGGTGGGGAAGGAAGAAAAAGGAAGTAAAAATGATTGAAAAGGCACAGGTAAAACCCATGGAAGGAATGATGAACCTTGTTCTCACAAGTCAGAAGGGCTGGGAAAATGCAGAGCTAGAGTTGACAGAGACCTATTTGAATTAAAAAGGCCATGGACCCAGCCCATTAAAAATCGGGGGCTGTCACTGATTGGGCAGAGCTGACAAAGAGAGTAGCATAAGATGCAGGAAATGCAGTGCTTTTGGGTGTGTCTGTTTGTGTAGAATTTGACTATGAATTTGGGACTGGGGAAATCAAAACTACTTAATTGCTACCAGCTTTAAGGATAAAGTGAACCTAAAGTGCTTCTCTTGTACTTAGTATCTGATGTTCACATACAGGCAGTCCTCGACTTGCAACGTTTTGAGTTACGTTTCGCACTTACAACATTTATAAGTTGACACCCTGTTTCAACTTTCTGACGTCAGTTTCAACTTTACAACGCTTGATCTGATGTGATGCCACACCAGCAAACAAGCTTGCTGTCACCCATCTCCCTGGAGAACATCTGTCCAAACTTCTTTGGACACTTTCTTTAAGAAAGCAGACAAGACTCCAGAAAAACCTGCAGCCAAGACTCCAGCCAAGAACCCTTCAAAAAGTCAGTATGATTGCTATTTACAAAATAAATACATTAATGTAGCTATATTACTCATCTATAATTGATCGAGTACAAAATTCTGGGGTGTTTGATTCAGGAACCAATCCCCCATTTATAACATTGTTTCTTATGAGAAAATTGGTTCTGAGTTAAAACGTTTTGACTTAAGATGAGGTTTTCAGGAACTGATTGTATCATAAGTCTGAGGACTGCCTATATTTCAGTCCTAGTGGGACATGACAGCATTCTGTTACACACCAGTATGTTATCTCATAGAAGCTGCATCAGGAACCATCAACACAGGCTTTAGCATACTTGCCCATGACAACCTTTACAGACTTCTAGCAGCACTAGATGTTACTTCACACAAGAATGACAGTCAGCACCACCATTTACACTATGGCTCCAGACAAGTGATTCTTAACCATGGTGCCATGGCATCTTGTGGTGCTTTGAGAGCCTTTCAAAGATGCTGCAGGGTGCCATGTAATGTTAGCACTGTTAGATGTGGAAACATGATTCACGTGATAAACCCAGAGATTTTGAATAGGAATCTGTAACATTGAAAACATTCTGACATGTTGTAGTCTGAATTCGTTGCAATTATTTCTCTGTATTCTAAAAGAAAAAGGGAGGGGACTAAGAGCTAGGACTTTCTGAGGAGTGCCTCAGATCTATCAAACAGTGTCTCAAGTCTAAGAGGTACCTTGAGTCTAAAAAGGTTGAGAAACACTGCTTTAAACATAGACTATGATTTTAAGGGAGAATAACATAATTGTTGATCAGCAAATTTGTATGGTAAACATGATTATTTCTGCATGGTGCACTGCTGTTAATTGTTTCCATGACATTCTAAAGAGACTGTTCTTAATAACATCAGTAGTTTCCCCCTATTTAGCTATAAAATCCATCCCACAAGTCCAGCTCTTTCTGTCCACAGTACTGGCTGACCAAGCCAATGAGATCTCCAACTCCTCTGTGTAGGGCTAACTATGTGCAAGCTGCTCTCTCTCTTTCCCTTACTCCAGGCTCAAGCTTTCTCTTCCTTTTCTCCTTGCCCCCAGTCCCTGAGGGTTTCTGGGATTTGTAGTCCAAATTAGCAGTCAATGTAGCTCTGCAGACTTCCCTACTGTTCCTCCTAGTGTTACACACATTTTATATTCATATTGCCATATGACATTCTAAGGACCCTCTGGTAGGGGAGGGATGCTTAAAGTGTTATTCTAGTTTAGAGCCTACTATAGTGTGGCTTGGAAGCTTGGGCACTTCACTAAAGCACAGTCCAGTGCCCAGCTCAGTTAATACAAGGACTCCTATTGATCTATGTGGGCACAAGATAGAGATCTAAGTGAGAGGAGAATAGGAAGTGCCATAGCTCTGGTTTCCCATCTGCAAGAACATCTGCAGAGTGTATGGGCTGTAGACTCAAGAGAAATTCTGGCTGAGATTTATGCTTTAATGTAGTTGTGACCACACCCTTTTTAAGGGTTATGCCTCTAAAGCACAGTCTCAGTCTAAAGTAGCAGTTGGCAAGAGCCCAGCAATGCTTGCCAAGTTTTAGACTGTAGTGGGAAGGGGGAGGTTGGGAGGAGGAGGAAGAGGGAGTAAAAAGGGAGGTAGGAAGTAGAAGACCTCAAAAGCATTGGATATATTTTCTTGAGGTTTGGCTTTGTATCCAGACTTGACTTAATCTGTGTGTTTCAAGATTAACTCTTTCATAATCCAAAATGTCAAACATGAAACATTTTGCCTCAAAACAAGAAGGTCTTCAGAAGTTTCCTTTGTAGAGAACTTTGAAATTTTTGAGTTTTGTTCCAAATTGGAGTAACATCAAAATCCTTTTGTGAAAAGTAACTTCCATCCGCTATATAGCTCTAACTGCATGAACAGTCTGGATCAAAGGACTGGGGTGGGGACAATAATTTTGACTTGACAGAATACCAAGAAGTAAAGCAAAGTTCAGGCATTTGTATTAATTAATCGTAATGACTCAGATACTGGGCATTTTAGACACTGGGCCAAATTCCACTCTGTTGGCACTGACGCAAACTGCATACACAGAGTGTATGAATTGAGATTTGAACTGTCAAGGATTGTTTTTGATTTACCAGCTGAATAGAAGGAAAACAAAAAACTTTTTCTTTATTTTATTTCCCAGCAAGCTTACTTAGGTGTGCTATTAACAGACTAAATTCTTCTGCCTCTATCTAGGAAAGAATGCAGTGGCAGGTATAAAGCTAGTGGGGTGTATTTAGTCAGGACTGGACAGTAGGGCTGTGCAAAACAGCAACATTTCATTTCGATTTCAGATTCATTGTTTCGAAGGAACAGTGTTTTGGTTTTCTGTTTTGAAGCACTGTTCCATTTTTTTCCACCGAAACTGTTTTCACTGTTTTGACATGATTGGTGCTTTGCCCATAGGCTATAATGGGGAGTCACAAAAATGCCTATAACTTTGTCATTTCTTGTCTGATTTGCTTGAAAACAGCAGGGATGGTAGCCCCTTCGGAGGCCATGAAGCCTGCCTGGCTCAAAGGATAACTGTCGTTCTCCAGAATTTCCCTTGCTATGGCACTCAGATCCAGATCCAGCTCTAGCTCTTCCTCTGGCACTGAAAGGCTCAGGCTGGGAATTGAAATTGGGGAGACTGTAATGCTGGTGCTGCTTGTTGTTGTCATGGTGGTTGTGCTTGGGGTTGTTGTTGTTATGGCAGGTGTTATTGGAGGGGATGCAGGCACTGATCCTATTTCCTTGGTGTCACTAGCAGCAGAAGCGGCATGGCTGCTAGTTGTTGGAAAGAGGCTGTGTCTAAGTTGGGGTGGGGACTTAGAGCTCTCCCTCTGCTGTCTCTTCTGTCCCAGCCAGAAGAGTGACCACCTGCCTTTCCAGCATGCTTCATGTTTGGTGTGCTGGAAAATATGTATGTTTCTGTAATGTATGTATTTATGTAATATATATGTTGTGCTTTCCTGCACAGTCAATGCAGACTGTCAGGGAAAACAGATTTCTTTTATGTTGGGAAAGAATTACAGAAAATAAAAAAAAGAGGATTTTTGGGGAGGAATAAAATGAAAGGAATGGATTAGGAACAGGTATTTGGGTATTTCGGATTGGATCCCACTTACTAGGAACAGACTAGTAAGTAGGAAGTGAGAGCCTTCCTGATGCTCTTGATGCTGCTAGAGGACACAGCTCAGCAAGCTGACAAAGGCACAGCTGACAAAACTCACTTCAAACAATGTTTTTATGCTCCTTCTCCATCCCTCCCCCAGAGCACTGGGATTGGAAGGGACCTCAGGGAAGGATCACAGACACTGGCCAACTACACATGTCAATATCAGAGCATGTGTTTTGAAGCTGTTTCGAAGCTTTGCATTTTGTTTCAGTTTTGGTGTGTTGAGCTTGAAATGCATTGAATCACCTTTGAAATTAAACATCCGTTGAAATTTTGCACAGTCCTACTGCACAGTAGGGCTATGTCCAGATGAGTGCAGCTGTGCGGTATGTAGAGCCACAGACATGTCTGCAGTGCCACATACCTCACGTTCAGTTGTGCTCCACACTGCTAGGGAGCATCATGGATATCCAGGGGTCAAAAAACCCTACAGATAAAAAAAAGCAGAGAGGCACATGCGTGGGCAGGAGGCACCGCTCAAAAATTGAGCTGAGCCACCTGGAACCATGCTGCTGCATACTGTCACGGCCATGAGAGGACCCCAGGTAAGACTCAGGGGGCCAGCACAGACCTGGCTCCAGCCTCCCCTGCTCCACCCGTGGTAACTTGCCGCATGCCAGAGGAAAGGTGGCCCTGGGAAACACCTGCGACAACTAGTGGCAGCACAAAGTGTACCACCACCAGTTGTCCTCAGGGAACCAAATGTCCACACCATGTGTGGGCATGCCCTATGGGGGTATGATGTTTCTTCACTGACTACTACAACTTTCTCCTGTTTGACTTTGAAGTGTGTGTCAGGTATTGCAGTCACTTGCAGACCTGTAGGATGCCGCCTGCCGCTTAACTAGGATGTTATTGGTTCTAATTGATGATCTACACCCCCACGTTTCCCCTGCCACAACTTGATGTTAACGGAGTTGGTTCATTACCTGCATGTGTAGTCCAATTAGTAGTCTCACCGTCGTCCCGTGGGGTCTTGCGTTCCTGAGGGCTTCACCACCCCTACACCCTCGCCCGTTCCACTGTGTTCTCACCAGCCAGTTGGTCCTGCCACATGTCCTCAGTTCCAATCAAGCAACCAAGAAAAGACCAACAAAAAAACAGAGAAGGCTCTCCTGTTCCTGCTGTTTGCAGCCAAGACCTAAACCAAAAATTGACCTTCGTGTGGAGGTCGCCACGATTTCTTTTAGCACCTTGAGTCCATCTTATTGGCTTGTGCCACTTTTACATATATTACGGTACCACGAAAGTCTATAGTACCCCTCTATTAGGGTTATTACGGTACCATTCTCACTGCCGGGCTCCCGGCACGTAAACAAACAGTTCTGCCCTGCAGGGCCAGTAAACTTGGCTCTAAATCCCCGCTGGGGTTTTTACTCTCTGCAGGAGTCTCCTACCAGCACTCCACCGCACTTTCAGAGTTCCCTGCAGCGTGTGTTGGCTCGCTCTTCCTCCGCCTCTTTCCGGTTCTGCGCTCCTCCAGCTTTCCCGTCCCGGACTCTCCTTTATACCCGTGCAGGAGTTCTCTGCGCCTCCCCTCCCGAAACACCTGGGTAAGGAAGATTTCTGCCGGGCTCCTTGGGGCTGTGGACCTGGGGCCGCTGAGCCTTTGTTTAGCCTGGGTGCTTTGGAGCCCAGTGGCTCCTTCTCTCTCTCTCACAGTGTGTCCAGTCATTCTTCCTGAGCTAAAGTGTGATTTATGAAATCACTAAAATGTGTGTTCACTTCATATATCTTGCTCACTAAAAAAGCTTGCTTGGTGAATCATCATCTCCCCAGGCCTTTCCTTTCTGTGATGTAGTTGACATAAGCACCATCAATTAGCAGATGTTTGCATTTTTTATACAACGTCCTTCTCTTATAGCAGTGTAAAAAGATATCCTGAAGATCTCCCAGAAATTGTGATGGAATAATTCATTATTAGATATATTCTGGAAGCAAACCTAATGATTTATTGGCTTCTTGCTAGTTTGATTTGAGTCTGAGAATTTTCTGGCAGATGCTTTATTTTTCTGCTTCTCTCCAATCACAAATTACCCTTTTTGTTTGGGAATAAACTAGGTGATGTGTAGGTCTTTTCAAATCACAGAAAATTCTGAAGTAATGCTTCTTTGGGTGTCATCCCTCCAACTTTGCATCCAAACAAAGAGTTGAACATGTAATGGACCACTTTTTCTCTGCAAACAGTTATTTGATTTCCAAACTAAATTTGAAATCAGCCTGATCCTTTTGTTCTCTAAAATTACTTGAATACTCTGAGCCATGAGGTCTTGTGAGAAGCCAGCTGTCCCTCTTCCTCTTTCAATTGAACTTCCAGTTAAGTCTGCAATTATAAAATTGGTGCTGTGATGGCAAATTAAACCAGTTATGAGATATTATTGCTGCTCTCTTATATGCTGTAGTTAGTCCCATAGTACAAACATAATTGAAACAACTTCTGCCCTCTTTTTCATGCTAAGTAGTATTTTCTTATCTAACTAGTATCACAGACTTCTTGTGTGTCTAAGTATTGTAGGTAGGGTTGATCCTGCCTCATGCAAGGAGTTAAACTAGGTGACCTCTGGAAGTCCCTTCCAGCCATACTTTTCTATAATTCTATGCTTGCTGTTTGTTAGTAAGGGCCAAATTTTCCCACCCTGTTATGTGACTAAATTATGCAAATCACTATACTCTAAAAGTCAGTGTAAAGTGTGAATTGAATATTCAATTGTAAATTTAACAACTTAAATGATCTGCAAATCAAGTATTCTACTTACTGAAAAATGAACGAACAGTTTGAAAAAATGAATACATCTAGGACTTTCACAATCTTTTCATCCAACAAGAACAGAGAAAATGTGTTGAATAAATTATTTGTCTGTTTCCAGTATGTCTATTCATTCTTTTCTGATAGGAAGCTTCCATCTTTCCAGAATGTGGTCTGTTGCTTATACGTATTCCATTTAGGTCATCCACACTCCTTAAATCCTGACAAAACTGACAAAGGAACATAAATCAGTTCCTTATTCTATACTCTGTGCACTTCACTGATTAAAGAAGATTCAAACTTACTTCAATTCCCAGAAAAAGATTGTTGACTTAACGCTTTTCTGCAACTTCTGCCAATATTCAGGAAAACTGTTTATTCTGAGTATTTTTCTTTCCTACAAGGTGATATTTTGATATTCAAGTGAAGCAAGGAATATTCTATTCATGGAATCCTATCAGTGAGCAACAACATCCATCATTATTTGGAATTTTTACAGATCTTGAAGAAGCAGCAACTGATGCAGGAAAAGAAAATATTGGCTACAAAGAGCTGAATATTCTAAGTAAACGATACCTATACAATTCTTTTTAGGCAATCTTCTAGCTTCCTAATGTGTTAGAGATTTGATATTGGAAATGTATGCCTCATATTTCACTTTCTAGCCTATAGCCCACTTTGTGTAACCTTGTATATTAAATGTGATATGAGTCCAATCCAATATCTGAAGTTAATAGATTTGGACAGATTTTGAATCGGGCCTTGTTATAGTTGGAAGCTCCACTTTATTCAGCCTTCAGTACCAATTAAGGGATTGGTTGTGTAGAGTCCTATAGGCTTAGGTCTTCTGGTAATTTATTCACGTCCATTTGGGAGATTGGTGTTTGGAATGCTGCTGCTGGGGAGTTCTGTTATATAAAGAAAAAGACGGGATATACTAACTGTATTGCATAAATGGTATGTATGGTCAAAGAAAGGAACCAAATCAATCAATGGGGTATAAACATATCTAGTTCTACATAGTTTTCCTTTTCAAAGGAGCTCAGAGAAGTTTTTATAACAGCGGGTGAAACTGAGGTGCAATAAGGTAGGAAGACTTGCTTCTGGTTAGTAGAGCCAGAAAAGAACTCAAATCTTCCGACATATAGTCTAATGTTCTGTCACTAGGCGACACTGCATCCCTTATGGTCACCGGCTGATATCAGTGTAGCTGAACATGGTAGTTTATAGGGGTGTGCAAAGTGGGCCCTATTAGATTCAGATTCGGCCAAAATCGGGGACAGTGATTCGATTAGTTGATTCAGATCACTGTCCCTGATTTGATTTGGCCAAATCCGAATCTGAAGATTCAATGATGATTTGGAGAATCAGTGATTTTGACATAGACACAGCTTTTAAAAGTTTTTTTCCTGCATACCTTGATGTAGCAGGCACGATTCATGATCACTGCAATGCTGGGGCACATGGAGTGTCCCACAGGAGGGCGGGGGGCATGCCACGTGCTTGGTGGCGAACCTGGAATTGGACCCATTTCTGGGTCTGCTGGGGAGTATGCAGGCTCCCCCCCCCCCAAAACACCTCCCCATTTTGGAGATTGGCCTCAGGGAGACCCCGGGTGCCCCCCTCCAGACCCAGGAGGCACTAGTCACTGAGCTGGGGGAGCTCGGGGGGGGCGGGGGGGAGAGTCCCTGTGTGCTCCCCGGAGGACCCAGAAGTGGACCAGAAGTACTTCTAGTCCACTTCCAGGTCTGCTGTGGAGCGTGCTGAGGAGCCCCCTGTGCATCTGTGGGACGCTCCATGTGCACCAGCATCACAGCACTCATGAACCCCTGCTACCTAGAGGTACATAGAAAAAATATTTAAAGCTGTGTCTATGTCTGAATTGCCAAATCTTTCTGAATCGCTCCACCCTTAGGCTCGTTGTTCCAACTCGATTTGGAGAGATTAAAGGTCCTCTGATTCAATTCAGATTTGGAGATTTAGCTACTGAATCAGGCCGAATCTCCGCAGAATCAAATCAGGTACTGAAGCATCACACAGCCCTAGTAGTCTACATACAGTCTGTAGAGGCTGGTTTGTGGTTGGTGGAAGGGAAGATGCAAAATTGGCATCAAACACTAAAGGAAGTGGTGTGAAAATGAGAACCAGGTCTGACTGAAAGTTCCTTTTAGATTCCTGATACCAGGAATTAGTATCTGCACAAGCTGTCAGCTGGAAACGATGCTAGGTTATAGTCTGCATGAAGGCAAGATGAAGCTAAGAGAATTAGTGATCCATACAGAGGAACATAAGCTGAGTGCCCTGAAGGGCTGCAGCAGTTGGCAGGCTTCCCAAGACTATTCTAGTTGGTTACAGTGATTCTGCTGGGACGCAGCCACAGTATTCTATGATGGTAGGGCTTTGCCTAAAGCCATAATAAAGGCACAGAGGCAAAGACTTGAGGTCTGATCTGAGGCCCACAGATTCCAAGGGGCTATGAGTTGACTCTTGAACCTGAAACAGTCTTTTCTTGCTTCTCTGCTGAATGTTGTTGTGCTTTGTTTTCTGCTCAATATTTACATAAATAATCTTAAAAATATGTCCCAAGTTCTGGAAGGTTATAGTTATCCACATGGATACCAGCAGATCTTCAGCAGATTCCAGTTACAGAGGATTAAGTTACTGCCCA
>NW_017728995.1:52071321-52076900 GCF_001723915.1 Gavialis gangeticus
TGGGACCCAGCCACAGTATTCTATGATGGTAGGGCTTTGCCTAAAGCCATAATAAAGGCACAGAGGCAAAGACTTGAGGTCTGATCTGAGGCCCACAGATTCCAAGGGGCTATGAGTTGACTCTTGAACCTGAAACAGTCTTTTCTTGCTTCTCTGCTGAATGTTGTTGTGCTTTGTTTTCTGCTCAATATTTACATAAATAATCTTAAAAATATGTCCCAAGTTCTGGAAGGTTATAGTTATCCACATGGATACCAGCAGATCTTCAGCAGATTCCAGTTACAGAGGATTAAGTTACTGCCCAACACTGTCATCTCTGCCTCACAGGGAGGGGCTCTCTTTACAGGGAGGGGCTCTCTTTACAGTGAGATTATGAATTAATTCTCCTAAGTGATGAGTATCATCCTGCCAATTCAACTTGATTCATTAAAATCTGACTCGTTAATGGTTCCCTTGTGCAGTGTAGAATTTGCACATTACAGGCATATGTATTTCATTAGCCTGTTATAAATTAGAAAGATGATTCCAGCCATTAAGTTTGTAAAGCTGAAAGGGTGTGGAGAAGTCAGGGGGGAGGGAGGAGGAGAGAGACTTCTAGTTTTCAGCTGTCAATTTTTTTCCACATAAATATTTGTAATTTAATCAGGCTTCTGAAATTTTATTGAAATTTCAACCTCACTCTTGCTGAAGTGCTGACCTACTTCAGACACTGAGTAACTGAGTGATATGGCTCACTGAAGTGTTACACAAGGCCTATGTTGAGTGTCTATCCTTTTTGTATATTGTAGCTTTATTTTCTTCTTTTTTTTCATGAAAACTGTCACATCCATGTAGACATTTGCCTAAATGAGGACAGATTTCACAGTTCACAACTGGACAGACCCAAAATCTTCTGGCAAAATGAGTTGGGCCCTGTGTTACGTAACTGTACACCTTGCCTATCAACATATGGATAGATCCTGCAGCCCCTGTTTTGAGAGAGAGTCCCACTTGTAAGTTGAACCAAAAGCATAAATCTCACTGAAGTTTGTGCAAAGCCCCCCTTCCTCCCATACTTCCCCCCGCCCCAAACTCAGCCATTGGATCAAGTTATTGCACTTCATGAAAATGAAGCTTCATATTTAGACTCCTACAAAACCTGAATGAGGAAGATAGGACAGAAAATGTGAAATTATGAAATGTATTTTTAAAAAGTGAGGTTCTGAATAGAACAGACTGGAAGAGAAATGTGATTGCTTTATGTAACATCTAAGCTCACTCCAAACCCAGGCTGAGGAATTGTTTCAGCCTTTCTAGAACTTGAGTAGCACTTTTGTTCATTTAGCTATAAATGCTAGGGTAGGACAGAAGGAATTTCAACTCTAACTGAAGTAGAAGTCTAATCCTTTGGTTTTACTGGCTACTCGGATTCCAATAACATCATAGTAAGATCCTTTTTTATTCTTATTGCATTACAAATGGCTAGTAAAATAACTGTAACAAAATGCTGATCCTGTTAAAATGTGGTTAAATGAATGCATGTTTCACCTCCTGTCTCGCTCACGATTTTGCCATATGTTGGAAGTTCAACCCCTTTCTTTCTTAGCAACTAGACCCCTGTTCATTACTATGCCTTGTGCTATTGAGACATTTTTAGTCTAAGACTACCCCCACCTCCAATTTTTTTGTTCTGAACTGGGAAAATTTTTCCATGCAATAAAGTTCCTTACATATAACTAATGTCAATAAAGCCAAAAAGATATGCCAGCAAAGAACCAAACCGCCAATTTATAACTTTTAAACATCCTGCCCAGACACTCTGTTTACAATCAAACCTTGTTATATTAAACAATCTGTCTTCCAATGGTATCTCTATTTTTTATGTTACTGTTTACAAATTACTGTGTCTTTATATCCCATATTTACTATGGAACTCATCTGTGTATATTCTAGGGAAAAATGATCTGTTTCTTTGTTCCCTTTAAAATATTTTAGATGATTATTTGGAAGTATACACAACAAATCTATGCTGTTAGCTTTGCCTGCAAAATGAAGTTGTGCCACAATAAACTTAAACAAACAATACAGAAATTACTGAATACCGTCTCTTACAATCAAAGTCCCTCAAATGACCTAGAAATGTGTTTACAGAAACTTTAATATATTTCCCTTGCTGTGTAATATTTCATTATCCCCTTTCTGCCTTGTAAACATACAGAAGAGAGAATATGCCTGACTATGCAGCTCTGTATACATTTTATGGGACTGAAAACAAGTATAGGCTGCTTCAGAAATAATCTGTATGATCTGTCAAACATTTAGATACAATTCAAGTCATTAAGCCACATTTTTGCAATGAAAAAGTTTAGTTCTTAATTATGAATTGAACAAATGAAGCATCGCTAAAGCTGTGGTGTGACATCTTAGCTGTATGCACCCAGACTTGTCCTCTGACAATGTTACTGCCACACTAAAAAGAAGACCTTATATTTAAATGTTGGGTTCAGTCAGTCATATCCATCTGCTTGTGTTCACCAGGGAGAACCTGGGACCTATGTGCAGCTTTTATTTGATAGAGTCCACACACATAACTGGATTCCAAAGTGCTTCATTTGACACAGGTGAACAGTAAAATCTTCCATTTCATGCCAGACCAACTCCAGAGGTAACGCATTCCTCCAAGGTAAAAGAGATGTCCAGAAGAGTGACAGGGCAAAAATGTGCATTTGATTAGTTATTCTGGTACAGATCTGGAGGTACCTTCACTGATCTCAGTAGTGTAATTACAAATTCACACTGGTGTAACTAAGCAAAACTTGGCAAGTGGTGAAACCTCATCAAGTGTCAAATCTCCTGGGAACAAATGAGTAGTTTGGGAGAACTAAATGTCTAGGACATTTGTGACAAGCACAGTGACGGAGGAACATATACCAAGTAAGAACCATTCCTTTAGCTTCTTATAAGAAAACTATCTCAAAAGTGTCCTTCCTGTTTATAGTTTTTTATAGGCTTTTACAGTTAAAAAAAAAAAAAAAGGAATAGATGTAGTTTGTGAAATTTTAAGTTAAGTATGGACACACCTATTTGTCTATTTGTAGGTACCCTCATCATAACTGTGTCTAGCAAGATGTATATTAAAGACTTACTTATCCAAGCTGCCCAAGTAAAAAGTGCATACCCTCGAAGAACTCTGCGTGCAAACGTCTTTATAATCGGAACATAAAAGTGAAATGTGACACTTGAGAGAGATTGTACAGCCCCAGGACCTCAGCAATGATGATTTCCAGAGCTACACTGGTACTTTTTGACACTTGCAGAAAATTCTGTAGAAACTTGTAGTCTTGATTGACAAAGGTACAAGGCAGTGGAATATGCACTGATATCTGTCTAAAGGTTGGAAAAACTAGAAAATCAGGGTGGTGAATTTCCTCTTCAGCAAGTCCTATGAGGGGTAGGGCCTAGAGCTGTGCGAAGCTTCAGTCCCTGATTCGATTCAGCAGAAATTCAGCCTGATTTCTTGCCTGAGTCTCTGAATCTGAATCTAATCGGAACCCTCCGAATCGATTCGGCAATTCAGACATAGACACAGCTTTAAATCTCTTTTCTACATACCTCTAGGTAGCAGGTGCCTCGTGAGTGCTGAGATGCTCCATGCACCCCACAGGTGCCCAGGGGCCTCCTCAGCATGCTTGGCAGCAGACCCAGAAGTGGATGAGAAACGCTTCTGGTCCACTTTCAGTTCTGCTGGGGGCCTCGCAGGCCCCGTCCCCCTCCCCCCCGACCTGGCTCAGTGACTGGTGCCTCCTGGGTCTGGGGTGGGCACCCAGGGTCCCCCCATGGCTGATTGCCAAGTCAGGGGGACATTGGGGGGCGGGGCAGTGTGCTCCCCGGCAGACCCGGAAGTGGAGTGGAAGTACTTCCGGTCCACTTCCAGGTTTGCCACTGAGCACATGGAAACACCCCCCTGCACTCCTGTGGGACACTCCATCCGCCCCAACATCGCATCGTTCACAAGCTATGCTGGTACCTCATGGTATGTGGAAAAAACTTTCAAAGCTGTGTCTATGTCCAAATTGCCGATTCTCTGAATCTTCTGATTATCCGAATCTTGAGATTCAGATTCAGCTGAATCGAATCGGGGACAGTGATCCGAATCAACGAATTGAATCACTATCCCTGATTTGGGCCAAATCTGAATCAAATAGGATCCGCTTTGCACACACCTAGTAGGGACACAGGTGCTTCAGTTACACTCAACAAGTTTCATAGGGAGCTCTGTCCAGAAAAGTAACACAAATGAATTGCCAGGTAAGTTACTCAAACTGGTGGAAAAATGCTTTCCTTCCAAGCATCTCAGAAGTTTTTTTTTTTAATGGAGGGGAGCATGAAAATTCCCTTGATTGTGCCATTTTAAGTTCTGCAGATGCTTCTCTCTGTGGTATTTGTTTCCCCATCTCTAGTCTATGCAGTATGCATAGTAATCAAATGTGTCAACCAACACTGCAGGCTCAGGGAAAGGTCATAAAAGTACTTTTTTGTGCTATGTTTTCCTAACTAGTCTTGCCACTGAAGGAAATCTATCTCCTGTGCTGAAAAGCCTGTGATTGCTGAGGTTATGATTAATGGAGTTCCATCAGCGCTTCTACAGCTATCTTTGAGGTCCCTCAGAAATAGTATAGTCTTCCCCTTAAACGCTACTTCGTAAAGCTATTAACTGTGTGTAGGTACACATGAGAAATTCTACCCAAAAATCCCTCCAGTGTGGAGCCATTATTTTGAGCAAAAGTGTTGGAAGGGCTGGTGAGTGAGAAGTGCCTGGTTTCTGCTCCCATGTGAACTGTATGGGGGAGGGAGGGCAGAGGCAGTTTGTTTGTGAGGATCAAGGACTTCTTTGCTCAAAGCAAGGGAGTGACGGATTGTCTGGAACTTGGTCTCAACTCATTCCCTGGCTTGCTTCTGTGGTGACATGCTTGTGTTCTGCCCCTTTCTCAGGACAGATTATAGTTTTGAGTTATACTTGTAACAGTTGCATGTGTACACAGAAAAATAACTTAATCTATGCATAGTCCCACTGATCTTAAGAGGTCTATTCATAGTGTGATTTTCAGTGTGTACAATCATATCACAGTCTGATCCTGGATGAATATATGTACTGATCCTATGTGTGCTGTATTCTTCCACTGCTGGGTAACAATATTTCAGTATATTTATATTTGGAGTGAAAACTCTGACTATAGCTTTGGGTTCAGGTGCTATGATGACATAAAAATAATATAGCCAAAAGATAGCTATATTATGTACACAATTACATGCAGAAAATATAGGAACCTATTTCAAGCTGATGAATTCAGTAAGAGAACTCTGAAATAAGAATTCAGTGGCAATTTATCCCATCTTAGTTATGGGCTTAAGAGGAGATAAGAGCTTGCAATACTGGCAAACTTCCATTTAGTTACGATGAGGAAAATGGCCAGCTTGCTGATTTGAAACCACTAACACCAGTGGCAGCTACTTCTTATGCAAACCTGGAATATAGAATAGATCCTTAGCATGGGGCTTCTGAATGGCTACAAGCTTGTCCCTAATGTATGGGGAGGAGG
>NW_017728995.1:52081900-52083683 GCF_001723915.1 Gavialis gangeticus
AACTTTCATTTAGTTACGATGAGGAAAATGGCCAGCTTGCTGATTTGAAACCACTAACACCAGTGGCAGCTACTTCTTATGCAAACCTGGAATATAGAATAGATCCTTAGCATGGGGCTTCTGAATGGCTACAAGCTTGTCCCTAATGTATGGGGAGGAGGAAGGATCAAGGTCAAGGGAACTTCAGAGCAGAAGATCTGTCCTGAACTGACATGGCTTCTTTATCCCTACCAAATTATGCACAGCAGTCAGAAGCACAACTGAAGATCTGTCCCACATGAAATTTCATGGGAGCATTTCCCTAGTTCCTACACTGGAAGTGCAGATAAACTTAGGATAAGCACATGCACGTTTATAGTGGATGAGGGAAGAAAAGCTGTTGAAATTCTTAGCTCTAAGCCAAAAAAGATGGTCATGTCTAATGTGCTTGTACATCTTAGGGCCTGTTTTCAGTGTGCTTCTGAAGACTATGCAAATTACTGATCTTGGAAAAGTAATAATATATTTTAGGTTTTTATGTTTCTATCTTATCCAGAATCCTGACACCTCTGCATACTGGGGGAGAGGTGAATTTTAATTTTTTGTTTTTCCTGCTTAGGGAACTCTTAGCAGCAACTTCAAGATTTTATTGAAATTCTTCTTTGAAATCCCCCTTGATCACGTTGTGAGAGGCTTTGCCACCATGGCTATGTCAGGCTTCACTTACATGCATAAACAAGTTCACTCTGAGTCATTGCTGTTTGCTAAGTACTTAGGCTGACATTCTTTTTGTTTTTACGTTCCTGATTTGTTAAAAAGTGTTCCAGCATTTAGAGGTCTGATATTTACTTTATATTTTCTCAGTTTGCTGTAGTTGTATTTGTTCTAATTTTCATAAGTCCAGAGATAAAGGCAAGAAAATCAAGGTAGCAGAAGAAACTCTGTGAAAAAATTGCTCTTCTAGCATTTTATCTAAGGGCTTAAGGAAATTTAACATAACTTTAAAAGTGTCTACAAAGGCCATTTGTGTTAATAAAAGTAAATTCTACTTTAATTGACATTTGCTGACACAAACCAAGAGCAGAAATGGCATTTTTCATGAAGGTTGATGTAATATCTGTGGTTGTATTCCTTCAGTGCCATCAAACCCACTGAAATCACTATGGATGTGTCCACACATGCAAGCATGTGCACTTACAGCAGCTCAGATAGAAGTGGTGCAAATTTGAGCCGGGGCTTTTTGCCTTGGCGCGTGTGCTCGGACATGCACTCTGTTGTGGAGCAAATTGTGCCACTTGGGGCAAAATACCCCTGCCTGGCTCCTCCCAGATCTGCAACCCAGGGGAGCTAGAGCCCAGGGCCAGTACCTGTGCTGTCCTTAGCAGTATAAAAAGCTGCCCTGTCCTGGCCCCAGCAGTACAGAAACCTGCCCTGGCCAGCAGCTCAGGGTTATGTGACCTCAGGAGCTTCTGGGGCCCAGGAATTGGTATCTGGAGACACTAGTCCCTTGTGTCAGCTAGACTGCTGAGGCAGCATCCCAAATTCACTTTTTAAAATACCCCAAAATCCACATTCTTCCACAATTAGAACAAGAGAGAGAGAGAGAGAGAAAGGAGGATTGATCAGATGGGCAATGTTTTATTGTTATACTTACAATGCTAAAGAAATTTGGAAGCCTGTCAGTGTCTCTAGCATCATAATAAAATAAATTCTAAATATCGATGTTTTAATGTTTGGTTTTGGTTTCCTTATCACATGGTGGGTTTGTGATGGGGGAGATGTGGAGTTTGCAGGAGGGGGTGGG
>NW_017728995.1:52088683-52097438 GCF_001723915.1 Gavialis gangeticus
GCAGGGCACAGCGGCGCTGGCAGTGGTGGGAGTGTGGTGGCAGTGGTAAGTGGGGAGCTCTCGCAGATGCTGCTGGCACTGTTGGCAATGGGGGGAGGGGTGGTGAGTGGCAACCACCCACAGACATCACCGGCACTGACAGCGGTGGCCAGTGGCAATTGCTGACTGCCTGCAGACACCACTGGCAGTGGAGGGTGGCAAGCGACAACCACCTACAGGCACCACTGACAGTGTCGGCGGCACCTTTTTTGAGGGGGTTTACTGCTGTGTTCAGGGAGTGCATGTGCACCCCCTACACATTGCCGGTGGTCCCCTGCCCCACACAGGGTAGAGCTCCACCCCCACGGCACATGAACTACCCTGCCTGCAGGATCCCATGCCCCCACAGGGGCAACAGCTCCCCCCCCCACCTCCCCCGCTGGTCTCCAGCCTCCTGCTTATTCCCCTGTTCTTCTCCAGGCTCTGGAGGCTGAAGATAAGCAGGAGAACAGGCAGGAGGCTGGAGATAATAGGAAAATGAACAGCTTCCCATTCGTTCCCCCTTCCCCCGTTCATTTCCCCCTCCTGTTCATTTCCCCCACCCTCCATTCATTCCCCCAACTCCCCGCTTGCTCTCCCAGCCCCCCAACACTCACCAGCAGTAGCAGAGAACAAGCAGGAGGCTGAAGAGAGAGCAGGGGAAGTCTCCAGCTTATCTCCAGGGGGCTTGTTTCCAGCCTCCTGCTCATCTCCAGCCCCCTGCTCCTTTTCCTGCTTGTCTCCAGCCTTGGGAGGGAAACATTCCCCTGCTATCTCCAGGCCCCTGCTCCTTTCCCTGCTTGGGAAGGAGCAGGGGGCTGGAGACAGCAGAGGAATGTCTCCAGGGGCAGTCTCCATCCTCCTGCTCCCTCCAAAGTCTGGAGACAAGCAGGGGAAGGAGCAGGTGCCTGGAGACAGCCATGGAGACATTCCCCTGCTGCCTCCAGCCCCCTGCTCCTTCCCCTGCTGTCTCCAGCCTCCTGAGGTCCCCTCCCCACTCCAGCCCCCCTGGCAAAAGCCAGGTCCAAGTCCCTGCAGCCTGCACCACTGCCTGCCCAGCATGGGCAGGCAGTGTGCTTCAGGAGCAGAAAAGGGCCAATCACAGAGATGCTCTGGAACTCTGTCAGAGCATCTCTGGAGGACTGAGCCTCCAGTTGCCTCGTTCTTTTCCCTCAGGTTTTTTTTTTTTTTGACCCCTGGATATCCAGGGGGGGGGGTCTAATTTTCTCCCCGCGCTGTAAGTTTGCAGCTCAGGGAACATTTTTTCATTCCTGTACATGCCTCTTGTCCCACCTCAAAGGGGTTTGAGATTGGGCAAGAAGCATGTTTGTGCTTGTCTGGATGCGTCTTATGAGTACGTTCACATGTTACACTTAATTGATCTAAATAGTTTTAGGTTGTTTTAAATACTGAACTGTATGCATGTTTGCAGACTTACCATGTTTAGTTGAATATAAGATGAATTCTCAACAATTAGATTCTATATATGGAAACTTTATGAATTTGCTATAATTTTCCAGGTATAGAATCTAAATATTGGAGGTCTACCTTGAATTTGTCCCCTTCCCACTGCTACAGCATGGAACATAAATCTGGGAGGTCAGGTGGCTCCCTTGCCCCTCCCCTGACTCCAGCTTTCCTAGATTGCATTCCCTGCCTGGCTCCTGGTACTGGTGAATGTGTACACAAGTGGGTACTTGGTTTATGATAGTGCATGTTAAAGTAAGTTGTGTGATAGCATTTGTGTGTCCCACAAATGTGTGGTATATGGGAACAAATGTCTAAATTTTTCCTTTGTCACAGTACAGCAGTGACTTCAGTCTCATACCATCCATGCAAGTATCCAAATAACTGGATTATCAGCTATTGTGGAATAGATCTCTAATTAATGGGGGGTGGAGAGGGGAGGGACAAAGACTAGAGCAGATCATGGATTCATCCTGTTAGAGAGGCGCAAATTTCAGAATCTTGAAAATGTTGTTGTATTGGGAAAATGTCTTCTGCCTGGATCTATTTAGAATTAATCAGTATGTTATTTCATCTCCTGCCATGAACTCCCCACTAAGACCTTTCAGGTTCTTATTATGTAGATGAAATCTCATGCTGTAACAATGCCTGTTTTTGAGTAGAAGAATCTGTTAAAGAGAAAGTCCTTCTTTGTCTTACTGTTCTAAGACAAGTGTTTTTATGCAAAGTGCATGTATTCAGATGTCTCTGAGCACATCTGACATGTCTCTAACATTTTTTAATTTTTCTTTTTAGCTTTCAAAACTGCTAGTCCTGCGTATGACCTGTCCCCTATGCCTTACAGGTTTTTTTGCTGATCTTTATTCATGTACCTAATCTGTTGAGGAATTATTGGAAGTGCTTTGTATGTTCCCACACTGCTTTACAAATCCACTTCAATTTTCCCGTGCTATTTCAGTGCCAGTCCTCTCCTAAACTGAAGATTCTACCCCATCAAGCCATGAAATTGTGTGTGCATGTATGTGTGTGGAGTTTCAGGAAAATTATTTGGTAATTGTGATGATGATAAAGAGTGGAAACCCCAGTCATTGATTGGGACCCCATTGTACTAGATTCTGTATAGACATAGAACAAGATGGTCCCTGCATCTGTGAATATAAAATGTGATTACAGTGGGCTACATACAAATGGAGAACACAGTAACTGCATTGAATGGCATAGTAAATGTTGACCTTGGGATTAGTATGATAACTCCAAACTCTCAATTCTTGCTGTGACCAAGATGTAAGGTTTATCCCAGAGCTGTTATAAAGTTGTTCTTCTGTCAAGAAGAAACTGGAAACCAGAGTAAGTTCACCTGCTTTGTAACTTGGCTGCTGACAAGCATGGAAAAAAAAAGTGGTTTAGAGGAAGCATGTTAGTTTGACCCAGCTCACCAGTGTCTGTATAGATTGCATTAATTCAATGAGCTATTAGATAAAAGTGGCAGAAAGCCCTGCTAAAACATATGATCTATACAGACATTGGGCAAACTGGGTCAAACTAATGTGATGTCTCTTCTGAGCATGTGCTGTGCTCAGCGTGGGAGCATGCTGAGCTTAAACTGCTAGTTTGTTTGTTTTATTTCCACGTCTGTAAGTAGCCTTTGTTACAAATTTAACGCTGGGATTTACCCAAAGGGTTTACTATGGTGGACAACATATTTTTCCTCTTAAATACCTGGTCACCACCAGCTCAGAGCACACCTGGGCTCATTTATGATTTCATACTAAAACTAAAAATTGGTCTGAGCTTCAAAGTTTAGTTCTGGAACCCATTTTCCTAAAGTTCAGGGGTGTCCATCCTCCTCAAAGTTCAGGTGTAAGGTTGTGATTCTTGTGGATTGTTACTTAAAACCATGTGTAACACAACTATTCCTGCACTGGTTAAAAAAAAAAATCTAGGCAAAATTGATGGGTTTAAATTGAGTTTCACCTTATTTTTCTTCAACAAAAAGATTTTAGAGAAACATTGCTGAGAATTCAAGTAAAAATGAATGTGAAAAGTGGCCCTAGCCCAAAGTTAGTTTGTTAACCTGAACTTCCACTTAGTCCATGCAAATACTTTTAAACAACTAAAAACGAATGTAATCTATAATCAGACAGAGTAGGATAATACATTACAATACAGGGATTTAAAAATCCTTGGTCAGTGTAAATCAGCAAAGCCATTGAGATCACCAGAAGTATGATAATTTTATACCAGTGGGGTATCTGGACTTTAGTCATTAATATTTCTTAAAAGATGACAAAATAAAAAAAATACTGTGGCACTTTTGAAGCACAAAATAATTTGACAGGTAATTAAAATTCCTGTAAAAATAGCAATAGTGCAATACATTGTTGAATGAAGAATTAGCTTAAAACTTGCTGATGTGTGAGAAATGTTTCCAGAACAGGCCAAAATAATTCCTTGTTAGAGGCATAACAAGGACTTTGGATGGTTTCCTCAACTGTGTCATAAAGGGTCTTATACAAACTCCTTTTTATTTTTTCTCCAGTAAATTGCATTCAAGCTCAAATAACTTGTGAACCAGTGGAGCTTACTACTTGGATATTTCAATTTTGTGTATTCCCACTGTTGAATCAGGTATTGTTTTTTCATTTTATAGGTAACTTCAAAGATCTGTTTTGTTTCCTTCAGCCAAATTTTGGGGAGTCACGATTTAATTGAGTGCATCTGTCTACTTAAGGCAAGTGTCCAGACTTGAAATACGAACACACATTTTCTATTGGACCAACTTGTGAAAACTGTGACTAGGTTAATATTGTTGTGATTAAATTTTGGGTTACATTAGTTTTATAGCTGTTATGATTCAGTATCCAGAAATTCCTGAAGTCATGAAAGAAGTTTCTTCACAGAACTTAACAATGAGTTTGAACTGTTAAACTGCAAGACAAACAGTGATACAATGGGCTGGATTCGTTTCTCTCTTTAGAATCTCGGCTTCAGTCTCCCCCTGAAAAGAAGTCTGCCAGGAGTAAGATCACAGCAGTGCAAGATGCCTGCAACTTTTTAAAGACCCGTGAAATGGTGAACTGTGATGCAGACATTTTTAAAAATCTGAACGTTTTTTACCCTCAACTCAATAACTCCACCTCCTTCCCTCATTTTTAGTTATTTTTTGCTTTTTGTTTAAAAAAACAAACAAACTAACAACATACTTTTTAACTCCAAATTGTGGGCAGTTTAGATTTTAACCCTTCCATAAAAAATTTTTTAAAAAAGGCAGGAACGAGGACCAGAATAATTCCAGATTTTTAAAGTGGAAATTCTGTTTTTGTCCAGTTCCAGCCTTAAAGTATATACTGGCTTTATTCAAATCTATTATTACTTGAAGTTGTTATAATTTCTCAGGTATTTGGGCTACTGCAATCACAATAAAGCTCTCTTCTGATTGGATAAATGACTACATACTGAGGTATGCCTGGTAAGATTTGCGCTCTGGGAACAAACACCAGTAGACTCCTCCTCCCTCATTCCTGCAAAGATGCCACTGCAAGAGGAGGTGTCACCAAATCCCATTGCCATCAAAAATCACAACAGTGAAATAGGTGGCACCTCCCCCTACAGCAATGTCACTGTGACATCCGGCCCTTCCCTGTGTGCTGCCCTGCTCCTGTGGCACTGCCTTTAATTTAATGCTCTGGGCTTGTCTAGATGTCCACTGCTAGTTTTGGTACTGGCTACTTAGCCATGATTAGATGACCTTTATTTCAGAATCAGGTTTCTAATATAAATACTCATGGGCTTTAACCAAATATTCTATTAAATTATTATTTTGGCAAATATTCCTGTCTGTAAATTAAAAGTGACCACAGTCTTTTTTTTTTTTTTTTTAAAAGCTCAAATGATGATTTGTGGAAATAGTTTCTCAGTTTTTGCACAGTTCTGCTTCAGTAAAGCTAACAAAGTAGGTTTGAATCATTTGGGATGAAAAGCAATCAAAAATGTAAATGTATTGATTTATTTTTAATTATTTATACAGTCTGCCAGGAATGTTGTGATGTTGTGGACAATTAGCAATGATTTTGCTAAACAATTCTGCTAGCTGTTGCCCATTCTTTTCTTGATTCGGGTGTTTTTGGTGTTTCTAAGTTACAAGAACAATTCTGCCATCTTTTTTATTTTCCAGGAAACAGGAAAACTATTATGGTGAAAAAGTTATGTTGAAAGACAGCTCCTATAGATTCCTACAAATAAATAACTTTGAATTCTAAAATGACCACAACAGCTCTGTCAGATTTCTGCCATTCTTGCTTATCATGAATGCCAGTTTACTACATGAATAATCCCACTATAATTAGGCTGATTGAGTCATAAGTACTACTTAATGTGCTAACATGGCAGAATCTGGCTTGCTCCTACAATATTGCTTTACTACCTAGTTAAAAGGTTATTGTAGTCTGCATTTCAAAACACCAGTAAAGCTTTTTTTTTTTTTTTTTTTAAAGTAATTAATGGCTGTTTTGCATTAAGGCTCTGTAGAGCCAATATAGGAAGTCCTCAACAGTCACACTGAAGGCTTTTGCCTTTTCAGTGGAATTCAAATTAGCACTTGGCCATGCGTTAGTTTCTGTGCTTTTGAAATATGCCTCTGAATAGTTTGACTGGCCTGAAATCTTTTCTTGTGCTTATAAATTGTTAGCTTACTATAGCACAGTTACTGAAAGTTAGGTTCCCAAGTCATGTTCTAACTAGTTAAATACAGCATGTATGATGCAACTCTTCTTTTGACGGAATGAAGACAGGCATTGCTCCTTTCTCTAGACACAATGGGCCAGCTCTCTTTTTACACTAGTAAAAGTCTGGAGCAATGAAGTCTTTGCTTGGGGTACCTGAGCTTGGGCACACATTTCTCTAATACAGGCACTTGCCACCTACACCTGTATAAAGAAGTAGCATTAGAGGCTATGCTCCCTTTCTAAATGTAGGCTGTTCACAGGAAAAACACAGTACCTTCAGGTATAACCCCTTTATCCAGAGCTAAAAGTTTGTGCTCAGGCCTGAAAGAAGCAACCTAAGCTGATAAGAACAAGAGCTGAGCAAAAGAGTAAGGCATTTGCTTGGAATTGCATGCATGTGGGAGCCAGGCAGTACGGAGAGCAGCTCCCACAGCTCCCTCCAGGTAAGTCAATGCAGGCATGGAGACAGCAGACTGAGTCCCCCATGGTGAGGCTTATCTGAAGGGTAGGGGGGTGGCTCCACACTGGTGCACATACTCCCAGAGTGGGAGGCATGAGGGGGTATGTGGTATGTGCTCCCCAGATTTGTGCATGAGGTGGGGCCAGATGTGGGTTTGGGGCTCCCTGCCATGATGCCCTTCCCCAGGACCTCTGTGGCAGAGTAGGGTAGCTAGTTTTGGTGCCACTGCTAAGAGCCCCACACTAGCCTTGCTGCCATGGCAAGGTGTTCCCTGTGCACCTGGGAAAGTGGGAGACACAACTGTGCAGTGCTGCTGCTGGTGCTACCAGGTGGGCAGATGGTGCCTCCCCAAGGCAGTACAGCCAATGTGGGGCTCCTGGCAGTAGTACCAAGCCACCTTACCCTCCCACAATGGTTTCCACCTGCTTGGATACAGGGGCCACCAAGGGAGGGCAGCAGGTAGGGACACATGAGCCTGCAGTGGGCATCCCATATCCTCCCTGCCCACGGGCTCCAATCTGCTGGTGCTGTCTGCAGGAGGAGAGGGGTAGGGGAAGGGAGGATCTGGGCTCCACGTTCCACTCCAGTTGCAGCAGCTGCCACCTCTTGCATATGGCATCTGGGGCTCGAGTGCTGCTGGTGGGGCAGGGGGATGCGGGCTCTGGTCCCATAGCTCTGTCAGCTGGGGGCCCCCTCTGGTGGATCTGGAGGAATCAGGGCCTGCAAGTCATGAATGTGGGGCACCAGAAAGGTTGGGAGGTTGGGGGGCCGTAGGTTGGAAGTGAGGGACCCTAGCAGGATTAGGGGGATGTGGGTTGGGAGTGAGGGGCCATGTTGAGGAAATGGGGTATAAATGGGGTCATGCTGAGGGAAAGGTTGGGAAGTACTGCTTTAGCCCTTTGTTTAGCTTTGTATTGAGCCTGCAAGGTCTCCAGAGCTGGGTCTGATTTTGTATGCGTTTTGAACTAGATCAGACATGCTGTGGGCCTGATCTCAGTTTGGGTATAGGAACTGCTGTAACACGTATAATTAAGAAAAAGTACTATCATTAGAAAATTAGGGCTGGACAGGACTTCAGGAGGTCTTCTATTCCAACCCCCTGCTCAAAGCAGGACAATCCCCAACTAGATCATCCCAGCAAAGGCTTTGTCTAGCCAAGTCTTTAAATCCTCCAAGGATAGAGACTCCACAACTCTCTGGGTAACCTGTTCCAGTGTTTTATTACCCTCCTAATGAGAGAGAGATTTTTCTAATAGCTAACCTAAACTTCTCTTGCTGCAACTTGAGACCATTGCTCCTAGTTCTGTCATCTACCACCACTGAGAACAGTTTAGTTTCGCTGTTTGGAACCACCCTTCAGATAGTTGAAGACTGCTATCAAAATCCCCTCTCAATCTTCCCTTCTCTAGAATCTATAAGCCCAGATCCATTGGCGTCTCCTCATAAATCATGTGCCCCAGCCCCTAACCATTTTTGTTGTCCTCTGCTGGACTCTCCAATTTTTCCATACCCTTTCTGTAGCAGGGCCCCAGAACAGGACACAGTACTCTAGATGTGGCTTCACAAGTGTTAAATAGAGGGGAATAAGTACTTCCCTCAGTCAGCTTGCAATATTCTTACTAATGCAGCCCGGTATGCTGTTAGCCATTTTGGAAACAAGGACACACTGGGTGCATCCAGATAAGCTCACATATGCCTCTTGCCACATCTCAAACCAGTTTGAGATGCAGCAAGAGGAACTCTGGGACCAAAAAAACACATTCCCTATGTTGCATATTTGCAGCACGGGCTCAAAATTTGATACCTGGAAACCCAGGTAACAAAACAAAACAAAACAAAACAAAACAAAAATCCTGCAGAAAAAAGTGTGGCAGTGCATGGTCAAGGACCATGCCCTGAGGCTACTGGACACTGTGGTCCTCCAAGAAAATGCTCTGGTAGCTGTCCTGAACGTCTCTATGGCTTTCCTTTGCCCCAGTGCTGAAGCATACTGCTTCCATGTGCAGAACAGCCTGGAGTGGTGCAGGCTGCAGCCTGATGGGATCAAGCTCCATCCAGGTAAGTAAGGGACTGGGGGTGGGGGGAA
>NW_017728995.1:52102438-52108089 GCF_001723915.1 Gavialis gangeticus
ATGGGTGGGGGGGCTGATTGGGAGAGGTGGGTCCCCCGCAAAACCCACAGCCAACCCCCCCTGCACCAGCAGAGGCCATTGGTGCACTCTGGGCCCTCCTGGCACAGCCTCCCCATGGCACAGGGCAGCGTGGCTCAGCCCTGGCCACCTGGCACCTCGCACTGCCTGTGCCACATCAGGTAGGCCTGGCCTGGCTTGGCTCAGTGCTATGTGCCTTTGGGCTGCTCAAGCTGTCACTGGGGTCCCAGCGCTGCTTGCAGGAACCATGTGTCATGCTGGGCTGGGTCCTGCCTCCAAAGAACTGGCCTGGCCCGAGGGCATGTGGGGCCCATGCACACAGGACCCAGCCCAGCACAACACATGGTTCCCATGAGTGGAGCTGGGCCCTGTGTGACAGCTTGAGCGGCCCAGAGCTGTCTGAAGGTGCATGATGCCACACTGCACCGAGCCGGGTCTGCCCAAAGTGGCACAGGCAGCACTGGGTGCCAGGTGGCCGGGACCAAGCTATGCTGCCCTGTGCTGTGGGAGGGCTGTGCCAGGAGAGCCCTGAGCACCCTGATGACCACTGCTGCTGCAGGGTGGGGCATGTGGGCCCTGTAGGGGTGGCTGTGGCTTTGAGGGGGGAGCTGTGGGTCCTGCAGGAGAGGGGCCCTGTATGTGCGGGGTGGGGGGGAACAGCTAGACTGCTGCAGTGGGTAGAGGGTGAAGGGGTCACTCCAGGTTAGGGCTGCTTCAGCAGTCCAGCTGGCACAAGGGGTAGTGTCCCTAGATACCAAGTGGCTGGGCTTCAAAAGCTCCTGTCTGTTTGTAACATTCAAATACCATGGGCCCTAAGGCCCACCTGGCTAACTAGTAGCCTCTATTGTATGGGGGCTAAAGGGTGAATACTACAATAAAATTCTTGCAACAACAAAGGCAAAAAACAGGACAGGAGTGACATGAGGGTCAAAAGGTCAAAACATGAAAATGAGTGAGCCTGAGGGGGACACCGAGCAGAGCCTCCCAGGCCACACCCACTAATCCTCAAAGCATCCATGGACCCAGTGGATGCCGCCCACTGGTGCTCTGCCCGGAAACGTGCACAGACAAGTGAGAAGACAGCGGCCCCACAATCTCTGGGCATCTTCCCAGCCAGAGCCTCCTTCCTGTCAAGTACAGGGCCCACTTGGCCAGGAGGAGTTTGACCAGGAGGTCCTGAGACTTGGTGGGGCCACAGTTGGGGTGACCAAAAACAAAAAGGTCAGGGGTGAAATTCAACCAGAACGTCAGGAGGAGGTTCTGGAGGTAGAGGGGCTGCAGCCTGGTGCATTCGAGGGTCATGTGCTCCAGAGTCTCCCTCTGCCTACAGAAGGGTCAGGAGACCGGGGTGTCTGTGACGCTTACCAGATACATGCCCGTGGTGTTGGCTCCATGAAGGAGCCTCTCAAAAGCTCCTGAGGGCAAGTAGCCCTGAGCTGCTCACCAGGGCAGGTTTTTATATTGCTGGGGCCAGCACAAGTGCTGGCCCTAGCCTCTAGCTCCCCCTGGCTGCAGATCCAGGAGGAGCTGGGCAGGGTTTTTTTGCCCCAGGTGGCACAACTTGTCCCCCCACCAAACTGCATCTCTGGGCATGTACATTGAGGCAAAAAATCTCTTTGTGCCACTCCTATTTGAGCTGCTGTGAGTGCATGTGCCTGCATGTATGGATGTACTCACTGTTGACTCATTCAGTTTATTGTGTACTGTAACCCCTGGGTCCTTTTCTGCAGAGTCTCTACTTAGCCAGTCAGTCTCCAGTCTGTACTTCTGCATGGGATTGTTCTGTCTTCAGTTCAGGACTTTGCATTTGTCTTTATTGAACCTCATGAGATTACTTTTGGTCCAGTCCTCCAGTTTGGCTAGGTCTCTCTGAATCCTAACCCTAACCTCCAGCATATCTTCTACTCCCCCTCAGCTTGGTGTCATCTGTAAACTTGCTAAGGGTGCCCTCTATGCTATCTTCCAGGTCACTGATGACGATATTGAAGAAAACCAGCTGCAGGACTGACCTCTGGAGCATGCCAGTCAATACCAGCTGCCAACTAGGCACTGAGCCATTGACTGCAACCCTCTGAGCCTGATGATTCAGCCAGTTTTCTTTCCACCTTACAGTCCATTCATCCAACTGGTACTTCCTTAGCTTGCCTATGAGAATGTTGTGGGAGACCATATGAAAAACCTTGTATAAAGGTTTATCAAGTATAAAAGTATATCAAGTCCACCGCTTTCCTTGCATAGCTGCTTTCCCACAGAGCCAATCATCTCCTCATAGAAGGCAATCAGGTTGATCAGGTATGAATTGCTCTTGTTGAATCCATGGCGACTGTCCATAATTACCTTCTTTCCCTCCAAGTGCTTAGAAATAAATTCCTTGAGGACCTGTTTCATGATTTTTCCAGGGACTGAGGTGAGGCTGACCAGTCAGTAGTTTTCTGGATCCTCCTTTTCCCCTTTTTTAAATATGGGCACTATGAGAAGTCATAGTTAAAAATGGAGAGAGGGTTTCAAAAGTAGAAAAGGTGGATACCACTGAGCACTTAAAATCTTTGTCAAGTGTTAAAGCGAAAGCTAGTGGAACACAGAGCATTAGAGTGCCAGTCCACTATGACTCTACTAGCTCTAATAGTATTTTCATGATACATTTTTAGCATGACTGGCCATTGCTATAGGAAGGTGATATGGTTTGCCTCTTTTGTAAAGAAACTGAGTGTTTTTACACTTACCAGAAATAAGAATGAAAGAGAGGATTCTACCTCAGTAAACTCTGATCTTGTTATAGCAGTGATTGTTCTTGTGCACCTTGCCCAGGGTGCAAGGTACATTTTAATTTTAAAAAACGTAATTTTAAATAGGATGAGAATGAGAACAATAGATACCAGGAAACCATGCTTTCATTGGATTGCACATCTAAACATGGTATAGTAAAAGCTGCGTTATCCGGCACTTTACAAGCCAGCATGCTCTATTAACCGTTTCGCTGAGCCTCCATGGCCCAGGGCAAAGTAGCCTGTGCTGCCGAGCCCTCACAATAACTGTTCTTTTCCTCTTTCTCTTCTGCCCCCCTCCCTGTTCCTCGCAGCGGGAGGGGCGGCAGCACACTGGTTGCCACAGGAGAGGCAGCCTCTCAGGTAACCAGCATATTTTGTTATCTGGCACCCCCGATTTCCTATGGGTGCCAGATAACGCTTTTGCTGTATTTCATGCACTTCTCGGGCAACTAGTATGTTCAAATTTTATATGGTAGCTTATTTGAATAAATTATTTGAAGAACCAAGGCCATTTTTAGAAAATGTTTGCGAGAGACAAACTAGGACAAAAGCTTGATTTTAATACTGAGCAATATTTATATGCTGTTCAGACTAACTATGGGACTCTAAATAGGAAATGTTGGAGGCTATGGAAGCAAAAATAAAACTCCAGAGCATTCATGTCTCTCTTTTCACCATGGCAATTCCATGGTTTCTGAACCTGTCTCATGAACAGCCCACAGTAAATGGAGTTCTATAGAGTCTTTCCTAAAACCAAGCCAAATGAAACACCCCCACCGCCCTTTGAAGGCAAGCAGTGTCCTATCTATGATAGTGCTGATAAAGGTTAGTTATGTTAGTCTAAAGTCTAGAGGCTAGATATCTACAGGGTAGATATGTGCTTTTATAGATTAACTAAATAAGATTTAATTTAATTATTCATGACATATATATCATTAGCTTTCGTGAATGCAAGTGGTCTTCATTAGATGCTATCATTGATCAATTATTAGCCATCTTAATTTAAAATCCCCACTTCTAATGTTTGAATGTTTTATTCTTTAGCTACTGGAATTTCAGAAATGACAACAGTAAAATTATATGTGTAGATCTCCTTCTGCATAGTCCTTCAGCACATTTGATTTGAAATGTTTACTATATTGACTGGATCTAAATAAAGATGCCATAGCTATTTTATGGTAGAAACATTGGATCAGCTATAATTTCCATAAGGAAAATTATGCAGCTGTTGTTTGACCCTCTCATTCCCAGTTCCTTCTTTTGACAGATTAGTAACCTGTTTTTTGTCTCAGGTGTAGGATAAAGAGCTGGCCTATTCTCTGGATGTCTAACACAGGAGAAGGTAAAGTTGCAAAAGTCAACTTTCACCTGTCACCTCATCCACATTTCACACTGCCCCAAAGATTCCACACATCCATAATACAACACACCTGGCACTTTGTAGACTTCCGAAAGGGTCAGTAGGGACTGATAGTGGATGACTGCAGACTGAGCTTCCTCTTTTATCAGAGATCCTCAAGGACAGAGCTGGTGACCTTCAGGATAACAGTTGCTTGCTTGTCTCTTCTTAATCAATCACATATTCCTTTTGAACTAGGGCTGAGAGATGGAATCCCATGCTGCAGCAGTTAGCACCTCCCAAGTTTCTTTGTTGCACAGCTCCCTGGGAATTAATGTTTCCCCGTGCATTCATTAATTTTGATTTGGGTGAAATCACTGCTATATATCTAGGCACCAGTAACAGAGGCTAAAATGTAGCAGATCTATGTATATTGAATTATCAGAAGTGGTGGAGAAAGAAAACATGATTCTATCTTTTTTAAAAGTAGAATATATGAGAGTTTTGCTAGACTGCCTGACTTTGGATTTGTCTGTGTGTTTACAGCTAGTGCTGCCAATAGATTTGAGTTGGAGTTCTCTTCTATATGCTGAAATATCATTTTGAGTGTGTGTTTCCTGTTTTGACTCATGAAGTAACCCATGCAGGGTGTGCAAAAACTTCACAATGACGCTCTCTGGTCAGACCCTATCAGCAGATGAATTGTTTGTTACCTGACTTAAATTGGGACATGTTCAACACATGCAAATATTGCCTGCTCTGGTAGAGGGAAAAAATAGAAAGAAGTAATGATTTGTATTTAATGAATGAGAACACTCTGGTTCAGATCTATGAATAAAACTTAAGAGTCCGTTAGCTACAGAAGAATCCTGGAAGATCTAGTCAGTCAAGTTCATAACTAGAGAGCCTGCATCAAAAATCTGTCTCGTAATGTTTTGTCTAGAATAGCACCTAGTTGTCACGCTTCCCCTTCCATCTATTTATACAGCACCAACAGCATGCTAGTAACTGTACAGATAGGTATGAAGAGTTTACAGTTAAGGCCCTGATCTTGAAAACCTTTGTGTTCACCCAAGTAGGTAAAGCTAAACATTTGCATAATGTATAAACATTTGCAAGATCAAGACACACAACAACAGCATTCAAGTAAAGGAAGAAGCACTGTGTTCCTTTTTCCAAACCTAATTTAAAATAAGACAAGTAAATATTCCATTTTGTCATGCTGTTAAGAACGTGTGACTTAATAAACATCTAAAGTGTGATGTGAAGTATTGCCTACACAAGGCTCTGTAAAGGAGAACACTGCAGCTCAAATGCTTGCAGCCAGAAGGATCAGTTAAACAAAATACAGTACATGCCTTTTGCACTGTGAAAACTGCTAGCAGTATCTCTCTTCTTCAAACAATACATCTCCACATTATATCCAATATTCTACACGCCATTATTTAAACCTAAATTTCATAGGAATTCTGGATAAGTATGCCTTAAGTAGCCCTCTACCCTGCTTTGTTTGTTGTTGGAAACAG
>NW_017728995.1:52113089-52117515 GCF_001723915.1 Gavialis gangeticus
TACACACCATTATTTAAACCTAAATTTCATAGGAATTCTGGATAAGTATGCCTTAAGTAGCCCTCTACCCTGCTTTGTTTGTTGTTGGAAACAGATCTAGTACTGATGGATGGAGCCTTGCGTAGGTGTGGAAAGAAAGACATGTCTCATAAATAAAGTAGTTTTGATGATTGATCATATGATAGTAAATGCTCAGCAAAGGAGGGAAGGGTTCTTGTACATTTATTTTGAAAAATACATAAAGATTTACAATAGGTTTGCAGTGTTCTTTTAGCCATGATGGTCCAGGAAATGTACAAGTGGGAAGGATTTTTTGTGGTATCATATATTGGAACAACTCTATGGCTCGGAGACTGGTGGAAGGAGATGCTCATAAACTACCTCAGTGAGTTCCCTATTAGAATTAATGAATGCCTAAGGAGTCTCTGTCTTAAACTGGTGGGGAGCCAATATGCCACTGTCATCAGTGGGTATGCCTTTTTTCTTGATGCCACTGATGAAACCAAGGAGGAATTCTGTGGCAGCTTTGACCAAGTCTTTCTGATGTCCTGGAGGGAGACAGATTTATTCTTCACAGATTTTAACACCACAGTCAGAAGAGACTCGAACCTCTGGAATAGAACCATCAGCAAGGAAGGAGTAGGAAAGGTTAACTCCAGTAGCATCCTCCTCTTGACCAAATGCATGGAATATGGACTCACCATCACCAACACCCTGTTCTGTTAGAAAAACAGGCACAAGACATCATGGAAATGCCCACAATCTAAGCATTGGCACCTGATTGACTACATCATTGTTTGTGCCCAGGATCGTAAAGATGTAGCATCACCCGAGCTATGCTAGGAGCTGATGACAGAATTTAATAGGTGCCCCAATGCAGGTATCACTGCTGTGGCTACCACCACCATGGCCAGGTGAAGCTACTCTGTGTGCCTCATGCACAGCTGGGTGGGGAAGTGGCCATAGGTGGAGGGAGGAAAAATTATTTGGGGGGCCTAAGCATGGGTGCTTTACACGCATCCCCCTAGCAGGTAAATTTGTAGGCAAAGGGGTGGCAGGAGGGGAAGGGGCATGGGGGGGTACAGATCAAGGCCCTCATGGTGAGGGAAGGAGTAGGACAGGCAGGGGCAAAGCCTGGGTTGAATGGCGCCTCAGCTGGGCCAGGTGATGGGACAATCAGAACGCGGGCGACTTGTCCAGGGGCACGGGGCAGGGGGGAGGTTGCTGCTGCTGTGCACACCCTGGTGAAGGCCTGAGGGGCATGTGCTCCCTTATCTGTGCACAGGGCAGAGGCAGCTGCCTGTGAACTCTGGGCTGTGCACCCCGCTGCCACTGCCTCGAGAGCCACGTGACACCATGTGTATCCTGCTGCCAGGCAGGTAGGGGGTGCGGCGCATCCCAGTGGTGAAAGGCACATGGTGTCATGTGGCTCTTGAGGCAGCAGCAGCGGGGTGCAGAGCCCAATGCACAGCGGCAGCCACTGCTGCCACATGCACAGATTGGAGGTCATGTGCCCCCTGAGCCTCCACCAGAATGCACTCAGCAGTCAGAATCCCCCTGCATCCCTGGATGAGCCTCCCAAGCTCCGATTTTCCCACCACCCAGCCTGGACAGGCCCCCATTCACCCCAGCCCCTGTCTCTGCCCCTGCCCCATCCTACTCCCTCCCTCCAATGTGGGGGCCTCAATCTGCCTCTCAAGTCCCTTCCCCTTCACAGAGTAGACTGGTACTTGCCTGCTATGCTGGGCAGCCAGTGATCCATGCACTGGGCTGTGATCCTAGTTGTGTGCATGCCCCTCCCCACCCCTGCCGCAGCTGCCCACAGCCTGCTGTTGGGCTTCCTTGCAGCACTACCTGCTGCCCCGCATATGCGAGGTGGGGACGCAGGGGCTGCTGAGTTAGTTCTGGCCTTTTGCCACCTATGGAAGTGGCTGTAGCTGTCCTGGAAACAGGTGCATGGGGACCTGGAGGCAACAGTGGCAGTGTAGCAGCCTGAAGAAATGCAGGAAACATAAATCTCCAGGCTGCTATCCTATTGCCACTGCCTCTAGGTGGAACTGCCCAGCTTGCCTCTGTTTCTAGGGGGAGCATGCAGGGCTAGACTGGGAAGTGGCCGTGGCTGGAGTGGTTGCTCCTACCTGCCAGACTGGGAAGATCCTGGCTGCAATCAGTTTAAAAAACCTAATCCCACAGCCACTTCTCCATCTCGATACTAATGGTGCAGTTTCACTGTAGCCCCAGCAGGGTTGCCTGCACTAGGGCACCTCTCAAATGGTCTCATAGCACCTTGGTTAAGAACCAGTGACATAGACATTAAATATGGAAATTGGCACTCCTGCCTGCATTAGGTTTATCTGATCCTGTTGCAGCTGCTTTCCAACCTGGCTCCTCAGAAGGCATGTGGGACAGTCCCATCTGGCCATGGTAGAAGCAGCAGCTTCCTGGCTGAAAACTACTGAGGTAAGCTGAGGCAGTACAACAGTGGTTCTCATCCAGAGTGATGCTAAATTCAGAAAAGTTAAGGAGTGGTGCTTTAAGTCTAACTGTTGAGAGCCACCGGTCAAAGTATTTACATTGCTACCATGACTGAGATGGGGACCCCCATTTTGAATATATCTTATAGCAATCTACTTTCTTTGCATGTAACACTTAAAGGTTGCCAACATAATGAAAGCAGTAAAGTTCCATGCAAAAAAAATCAGAACAGTTTTCCATTTTGAAAATGCTGTTTCATCAACTGAGAATGTCGTGGGAATATGTCACTTTCAACCAAATTTGATGGGGAGAGTCAAAGCAAATTGTTTTAATTTTCTTGGATTGTTTGGATGATGTGGTGTTTTGACTAAAATGTTGTAATAGGTCATATTTGTATATGTTGCATTATTTACCTTATCAAAACAAAATGTTTAGGAATTATTACTCCATGAGAAACTGCAAAATTGTTTTCATTCTGAATTGGACCAAAAACAAATTTTGAAGTCTTAATCTCTAGTAGAATGGAAAGTTCACCATCTGACTAGCTGCAGGGAACAGGCTTTGAAACATGGATTTTTGGACATGGCTAAGAGTTAAACCTGTGTCCACTCTATACACGCAGTTGTCTCAGTTGTTTCATGATGGATTTGATAAATGTTGCCAAATGATCAAAATTGGCAGTTGTCTGCTTTGTATGTGCACTGATCTTAATGCACATGCCAACAGAAACATAGTCACATACTAACTTGTTAAATTGTAGGGTCATTCCTTTGGTACTTACTCTAATCAACCAGTATGTAGACTGCAGAGAAGTAATCCCACTGACTTGACTAAAGGCTGCAGGCTTGCCCTGGGAAATAGTGAGGTAACTTCTGCCACCACTTACATCAGTGGAAATGCAGAGCAAGTTAATGGATTTGCCCCAGATTGACATGGGTATAATGTAGGGTTACCGTATTTCCAGTTTTTAAAAAAAGGACACCTGTGGGGGGGGAGGATTAATATGATTTTTGGGGGGGAAGTGATATCCCTGTGTCCTGCCCCACCCCGCCCCTGTCCCTCACTCCCTACCCACAGTACCTAACCTCCCTGACCATTCTGGTGCCCCTCACTCTCAACGTACAGCCCCCTTCTCCCTGCTGATACACCCAGAGGCAGAGGGAGAAAAAAATATTCTTGGGTGGGGGGGGTGCTGAGTGCGCGCATGCCCTCCCCCAGCAGGTAAATCTGTGGGGAAGGGGGACAGGGTTAATATGATTGTGGTGGAGGGGGGGCAGTGATATTTCCATGCCTTGCCCCTGCCCCTCACTCCCTACTCACAGTACCCAACCCCCTGACCATGCTGGTGCCACTCACTCCCAACCCCCAGCCCCCCTTTCCCTGCTGATACCCCCATAAGTGGAGAGAGAAAACATTTGGTGGGGGGGCTGAGTGTGTGTGTGTGTGCGTGCATGTGTGCCCTCCCCAGAAGGTAAGTCTGTAGGGGAAAGAGGGGGACAGATCAAGGTGCTCTGCCTTTCACAACCAGGGTGGGGCACAGGATGGAACTGCTAGCAGCTTGTCTGGGGGTGCCTGGTGTGGGGAGGGGGTGGCAGCTCCCACTACTGCATGCACTCTGGGAGGCATCTGCCCCTGGGTCTGTGCATGGCAGGTCAGGCTGCAGCTGCAGGTTGGGGCCGGGGCAGCACCGGGCTGTTCCCAGCGGGTGGAGCTGGGCCAGGCTGCACTTGGGGCAGGTGGTGGAAGCAGAGGACATAGTGAATTTTGGGGTTGCTCCAGCCCATAGCCCTACTCCCAGTGCCATTGCTGCCCAGCCCAGCCCAGCTCCCCCTGCCGGGAAGAGCCCAGCACCACCCTGGCCCCAGCCCACCCTGCCCCAGGCAGATTCAGGCCAAAATGCCCCCCCACAATGCCTCCCGGGGTGTGTATAGCAGCAGGACCCCCCCCCCCC
>NW_017728995.1:52118079-52118377 GCF_001723915.1 Gavialis gangeticus
CCCCTTTCCACTGCCTGTGGATACTCTTCACTCCTGACCTGCAGCCCCCCCTGGCCCTGTCTGTGCCCTGCACTTCCTACCTCCTCCAGCCATGCTGGTGCCCCTCACTCCCAACCTGGTGCTGCCAGAGCCCTGCACTCCCAACCCACATTTCCCTGTCCCCCTGGTGCCCCTCGCTCCCAAGCCACAGCCCCCAGCCCTTGTTATCACATATGGCTCTGGCTGCTCCATCCCAGAGCACAGCATGTAGAAGCTGTGCCAGCCCTTGCCTGGCTACACAGCAGTGTCAGGGCTGCCG
>NW_017728995.1:52123377-52134102 GCF_001723915.1 Gavialis gangeticus
CCCCCAAAGAAACCCCCTACCCCCATCCCCTTATAGAGGGGCAGGCACCACCCCTGCTTCCCTGCCCTGCTGCAGCCCTGGTGCTGGCAGGCACCCGCCCCCCTCGCATGTATGCTCACACACACATACACACACTCCCCAAGTACTGGCCTTACCGGCCTGTAGATTTTGGTGCTTGCGAGCAGACGCACGTGATGCCTCTCTCCTGCTCCCCCCATCCCCAAGCAGCTACTTTCTGGGGTAAACCAGGAAATGCTGGGCAAGCAGAGGTAGAGCAAAATCCTGGATATTTGCTGAGATTTTAAATAACTGCCCAGACAGAGATGGGATGACACATGAAAACCCAAATGTATAGTGTAATGGAGAATAGAATTTGACACTGCAAGCTTCAGAGTTTTTCCTAATAGTTCTTAACCGTTTCCAGAGGGTAGATTTAGTTTACTTTTAAGTTTCTGCTCTGTAAGTATCCTTTTACCCACAAAGGAAAACAAACAAACAAAAATCAGTCAAGCAAACAAAATTAGGCAGCCCATCTGCATTTGCTTTGTATGCCTTTCCAGAACTTACTATGAGGCTGCACTTTGACTTTCAAAATAGTGATGCTGTAACTTATTCCTAGCCATCCATTTGTGGGGCTAATCAGCAGTTAAATTGTTTCAATGGCACCCTGAAAGGACAAGAAGATCCAGATCCTGTTTGCTGTGGACTGAACTCAACTGCATTTGAGTGAATAGGTAGTTTTCATCCCCGAACCAGTCACCAAGTTCTTCTTCAATTCATCCATCTGCAGTCTGTTCCCTCTGCCTCACATTGGTGATGAATTATACCCTGCTTCCTCAGTCTAATCCTTTTCATTTATTTATATTTTATGGAGGAAACATAAAAGACTGCTCATAAAAATCCAACTGTTTTTGATAAACCTTGTCATGTGCAAATAATGGAGCCTTGTCAAGCACAAGCCCGACTGGAAATTTATGACTTCTAATAATAATAAAAAGAGAGAAAATCAGAAACAAATAAGGAATATATTGAATTTGATTCAAAGCATGCTTATGGTTTTAAATTAGTGGCAGCAAAGTATTTTTTATCCAAAATGTTTTTACATGTTAGTGTAACTAAATTGCCATGTTGTGCTTGAACTCTGGGATCGTTAACGCAGTAGAACTATATAGACTGATTTGTTTCCAAGAACTGGGGGTTGGGAGGGGAAAGAAACATCTGACTCTCTGTAAAGCAGCATTAATAGGAGATCAGACAATGGTGATGACCTGCTGAACATTTGAGATCCTCTCTGTAGCTTAGAAAACTTTGGAAGGAAGTTTTTCAAGTAGGAATTTGTTAAGGGTACTTTTTAGTGTTTCAGTAGCAGCAAATATCACTTGTAAGAGACAAAAGGCAATTTGACACATTTGCTGGACTTGAGTCATCAGTGCACAGGTATTGGGTATGAACATTAGATAACGAATGTGCAGCTAATAATAACATCCAAAGGCAAATGTTCTCCATTCTTTTAAAAAACTTTAGATATCTCCTGCTGCAGTGCCATTTTATTTCTTGTTGCAGTTTTTGCTTTGAGAATTAGACAAAGCAGAATGTTAATGGCTCACTTAGGAACCACTTAACATTTTAGAGTACTTCACAAATGTCAGAGAATCAATGGGACCTTTCAGGGACCAAGGCTTTGAGTAAAAGTGTCAGAATCAGACCCCAGAAAACAAATTACGGAAACATCTCTGTGACAAGGGCCACAGGAGGCTTCTTACTATCAACTAGGACTACATTGCTTTCAGAGACCCACATAACTGTTATTGTGTTCCCAAGGGTAAGGCTCTTCAGGAAATGTTCAGTAGTATCTTCTTTAGTTTTACAAATGAGATGACTAATCCCACCTGGAAGATGGCATAAGATGTGTTAAGCCATTAGAATTTCTGGCTGTTACATTTTTAATTCTTTGGAAATGTTGTTGTTTGCGGCCATGCTTCTGAGAGTTATGAACATGATAATTATTAACTCACCCATTAGATCTCCCATTCTATCAGAAGCAGCTTCTGAATAACTAAGGATTCTAAGCAGCATGAAATAGACTAAAATACCATTGCCCCATCCTGAAGATACCTCCTGGTTGTGTTAGTTTAGTTATCTTACTGCCAGGTCTGGGTGCTCTGCATGACAGGAACCATACTGATTTTTGTAAAGAGTCTTGAGGAGTGGTAAAAAGGAGTGGTCTTTTAAAGATTCCACATGTGAGTGTGCAAGAGTTGTGTACTATATGAGTTTGTAAATTGGACAAAAATATGTTTTCCTCATACAGGCTAGGGACAGAAATTGCACATAAACAGGTATAAGTGATTGGAAACCAGTTCAAATCTGTAACACAGCAGAAGTTCAGTGCACATAAACCACTTTCAGAATGGCTAAAACTTGTTTAAGATAAACCTGGATGGATGTAGTATCAACTAATTTAGGTTAAATTGGTTTATTGAATTTCTTTCCCAGATCCTCTCCAGATTCAAGTTAACTCTCACTCCCCCAGCATTCCAGGATGCTTTTCACCCCCCCTGAAAAGTCCCCCCTCCCCCCACTCCCTCCTTGCAGGGTGGGTGGGCTAGCCTTGGCCCAAGCTGTCTTCTCCAGCTGAGCAGGGAGATATGCTCTAGTGGCTTCCAGCCTGGGCCACTGCAGACATGTGGCTGAATTTCTGGAATCAAAAGTGAATATCTGTTTACTTGCTTCTCGATTCAATCTGTGTAGTTTAGACTAACCTGCAAAGATTGAATCAATTCAGCCTTGGGCTTCTTGACTGTCTGTACTTAGCCATATACTAACTGCTTGTTCGTATAAGGAATAGGACATTACCCTCATGTAGATAGATTACCTTGCTGATCTCGCTTTGGCCACAGAAGTCTCATAATGTTCTCCTACACAAAAATGTCCTTGAATTGAAGAATCTCTGACTGCAATGTTACAGATGACTTTGGGACATAAAACTGGAATAGACTGCTTGGTTGCTGAGTATGGTGCTCTGTGATTACTGACAACTATAAAATAAACTTTTGTCTGAAAGTGTCTACACCCTCTGCAGGCCCTCTAGCATCTGGCAAATAACCCATTGTACCTGGAATGTACAAATAGCCTGAGAGAAGAGCGATGCTGGTACCTTCATGACTAAATGGATCACTAAAGTTAATATGACTGTGGGAAACTTGTGATTTCCAGTTCACAGGAAGCTTTGTGGGCTGTTTAAAATCTGTGTCTTGTTATGATTAAGAGAACTAAAAATTTAAGAATTTGCAATAAACAAAACTTTAATTTGATTTTTTTTAAAAAATATTGTTTTGGAATTCTGAGGCTTATGTTATTACAAACACAATACACAGTTATTAATATAAACAAGGCACTTGGTCTGGAAATAAGGTATATTAAACAGTATTTCAATTTTAGGTATATTAAACCTTATTTAAATATAATATTATTTAATATAAGGTATATTAAACCTTATTTCAATTTTATTTTTAAAATCATAAAATAAATCAACTTTTGACAACTTCTCAGTCACAAGACTGAATAATGCATAATAATGTAAGTGAGAAGTCATGAAATAATGTAAAAGAAATATAACAAAAATGAAGAAACTAAATGAAGATAAGGTAACCTACAAAAACTTGAAGGTAAAAAAAAAGTCTTCTAAATGCTAAAATGAAATGTTCCACTGAAATTTTGTCGATAGTTTGAATTTTGAATGACCATTTTTTGGAAGATATTTAGACATAGTTCCACAGCGGTAATGGCTTCCATATTAAAGTGAGTAGTAAATTCTATTCTCGCCTTACCCCTGCAAGATCATCTAGAAAGCACTCTGTATTAGGTTGTGAAGTAAGCTAAGGATTTGGGCTGTTAACATCCTGATCTGTCAGGTGTTCCCAATAAACAGTTGCAGGACTCTCCAGCCTAAATCAAAGACCAGATATTTTAAATAGTTTTCTAAATATAACTTTAAAGAGTTATATTTAAAGGTAGCTAGTCCTATTAGTCTGAAGTCATGTAGAAAGCAGGCATCTGATGAAGAAGGTTTCTACTTAAAAAATGTATGCTTCTCTGAATGAGATAATCTCTAAGGCCCCCTCTACACGTTACAGGTATTGCACAATTAACTGGTTAATTGCACAATTGTCTTGATACCAGCTACACGTGCACATATCATGTCATAAAAAGCTCCAACCAGTTATAAAGTTAGACCTTGAAAATGCGTACAAAAATAGATCAGAGTCTGGTACTATATAGATACAGGTTTATCTTAAACTGGGTTCTGCAATTTTTGGACCAGTTTGTGTGTATGGACATTCTGAACAGTTGCAGCTTTGAACTGATTTCCGGTCACTGAGACCAGGTCTGAAGTATAAGATTGGCACTGGGATGAGCTAAGTTTAAATTGGGTGGCCATTTTGAACCCAATTTAACCTCCCCAAATGTCTGTACTTAGCCCAGGAGTGTGGCTGAGATTAAAGATAGCAGCCTCAGCCCTTCTTTTTCTGCGATTCTTTGTTCTAATAACCCTCTGCTTTGTTACTCAGTCAGCTATTTGAATTCAGTGTGTGTCCAGTCCTACCACTCCATAACATGACATGATGATCTAGCAAGTATATTTTATGCCACATAATGAATTTAAAAGCCTTATCATCTGTTGATACATGTATAACTGAAATGCAAAGTATGGAGGGTGAATAGAAGTGGACTGTATAGGTGTTGTTAGAATAACTTTAGATTACGTGGCATTTTTCCCATGGGCATCTGTTCTTCTTTCCTTCCAAATGCTGTTAATAATTGTGTGCTTAGTACATGCTTTAGGTACCTGAATTTGCAGTTTTTATTGATTTTTATTCATTGGTAATTCAAAGAAAAATTGTTAATGGGAACAGTTCAGAGTAATGAAACTATAGGTTTACTTAATAAACATTTGAGTTAGTTATAAGGTAATTTTAATGACAGTGTTAAAATGTTTATTGTACATGCATTAAGTGCTGATGCACTAACAATTATGTAAGCTTTCTTAAAACGAAAACAAGTGAATTCTGATGCCTTGTGCTTACTATCCTATAGGCTGTGTATTTCTAAGCAGGTCCTAGTAATAGACCATAAAGTTAAAATTGCCTTCTAGTGCAGCAATGTTGGATGTAAGTGGTAGTGGGTGCTAGCGGGTAGTGTAAGGGGCTGTAAGATCTTGGTCATCATTAGTTTTTCCAGTATTATGCTAAGTAATATAGCAATATTGAAGCAGTAATCAAAATGTTGCTAAGGAGTCCATTATAGAATAGAATTCAAGGGGCTCATCTACATGATGCTACTGCAGTCATTACTCAGCATTTATTTAGTACTTTTATTAGCAAATACTAAATAAATGTGCAGTAACTGGACTTACTGTGTAGTAGTGCCAGCATAATGTCTTTTAAGTGATGCTACTGTGCAATAGCCTAGTAATACTGTGCATGTTAACACTGTACATGCTGTGATGCACTACTGCGCAGTATTGTTTGGCTACTGTACAGTCTGTGTCTCATGTAGATGCACCCAACATGTCCCAGAAAACACTGTATAGTTATGAGTTTGTACTGCAGTAATTATAGGCTCATTTGCAAGCATGACAACCATCCTGCAGCAATAGCTAATGTTATAGACTTGGAGCCTCATTTTGATCTCTCACTAGTACTAATCACAAGTCAGTTGCACAAATAGAAACCGAACATTTGGACACTAAAGTCAAATTAAATGTCACTCAAGACTTTTGTGAGAATGGGCATCAAGACTGTTAAATAATACATTAAGCAAATAAATTAATTATTAAAAGCTATGTAGAAAGAAGAACCAAAGGCTAGTGTCCGATCTGTTTTTTGGGTATATTTCTGAGAATCATAGGTATTTTTGAAAACATGTCCCCTAAGAGAGACACCTGTCCAGAAAGATCATCTAAGGCAGTGCTTTTCAAACTTTTTTCATTTACGGACCCCTAAAATATTTTGAATGGAAATGTGGACCCCTTTGGAAATTTTGAATAGAGGCACGGACCTCTTTGAATTGTAAACATGGGTATTCTCATACTCTTGATTTATCATAGTAATTTTTGCAGACCCCTTAGACATAGTCTGCAGACTCCCAGGAGTCCACAAACTAGCATTCCCTCTAAGCTGCATGGCCGCGCAGGTGTGCCTGGCAGGGCAGCATGAGTGCACCTGCATGGCTGCGCACACCGCATAGCTTAGAGAGAACACTGCCATAGACCACAGGTTGAAAACCACTGATATTAACCTGAGATTCTCACAGACAACTACTTATTTCCTTTTATTCTTCTGTTCTAAAAATTAAACATTTTTTGTTAAGTGCACTACTCTTAAGAGAGAGACTCATTCTTTGTCCCATTGGCTAAAATCTACAGTATCATGCTTGTGTATTGAGAGATCCATCTATAAAGTACTTACATCACAGAAAATTAAGAGTATTACACAGTACCTGAATTTGATATTAATCATAGGGTTGAGTAAAAACTCTGGACTTGGATGTAGAATTGAATTTTGACCAAACATTTAGATCCAGGGTGTGGTTTTAACTTAACATAGATACCTGGTGAGTTCAAGTTTTAGAAACTTCCCTGTAGGTGATTTAAAAAAATATTTTTCTCTTTCCCCCACACCCTTTTTTGAGATGTGAGGTCTCTACTGCTTGAAATGTTCACCAAATTCAGTTCTGGCTAAACATATTTGGTTAGATTTCCAAGATTTTTTTTCACACTTTCATGCAGAAACTTTAAACAGCTTTGATCTGGAGCAGCTTCTGCTGTCTTTGTGCTGTCTTTAATATCAACTGGGAAAAACCCCCCCCCCCCCAACATGCTTGTCTCTTAAAACATTGTGGATATTAGTTCCTGCTTCTGGTAATATATTAATTACTCTCTTTGTAACTGGAGCTGCTGACTATATTTCAAATATACCTTCACAAAGCTTTTTACAATTTTAGAATTATTCCCAGGGGTTGCATTATTTGCCTAAATTAATTAATTCTAGGCTATATATATATATATGCTATTAAGTACCATGTTGAAGACATGAAGAAGAATTTTATTCACCAGTCTAGGATTTTTTTGTTGTTTGTGTTTTGAAGTAGAGCTCTGTCTTTTCCTTTTTCCTTCTTGTCTCACTCCATTACCTTTTTACATCTTAAATTGTAGTTACTTATCTGCCAGTGTTGCTAATCTGCCCAGCATGTGTTGAACTCTATTGTTGTCATTTTGTATTTACGACTTTATTCCCCCCTTCTGTCTACATTTTGCATTGATACCCGTTATTTTGACTATCATTTTGCTTCAATGTTGATAGCGTATAATATTTTTCACCCTGATGATTTTTGTGATGATCTGCCTTGCTCACTACGTCCTAAACTGAATGTCCTCAGTTCTGAACACCAAGAGGGCAGCATAAAGGGCCCTGGAAACCTAATGGAATGTCTTGGATACATTTCCTACACAGTTCTTAGCTTTCTAACAACTTTTTTTCCAACTAGTCAGTTGGTCTAATAAAAGATCTACTCAAAGAACCAAAGGTTTGGTAACCCTTTTCTTTCCTGCCAGGGACAGGGGGTCAGATTAGATGGCTCACTGTGGTCCCTTCCAACCCTAGAATCTATGAATCTAAAACCTTGCCTGTCTATGTCCTTAGACAAACATGGCTACAACCAAAACCCTACACAGATGGGAAATTGAAGAGACTGAAGAATCTGCCTAACTGTCTTTGTTTTTCCTATTCTCTGGCCTGCATTATAGGAGATAGATAAGCAAAACAAGAATAGCTGGAGTTCTCTGTAAACTAGTTATCTAAAGTGATGATTAAGATTCTTTCAGATCATAGCCACCAAAGCATAGCATGCAGCAGCCCTGAAGCCGCTCAACTTATTCAGACATCACAATACTTTTGTGATTTCTCTGCTAAACAGTTGCGCTCAGCAACTACTGGGTTCAGGTGAGATTAAGGGTTTGTGTCTTGAGTATTAAAGATCATCCTGTCTTTCTGTTTAAAATGTTTTCAGTACAAATCTGATAGCACTGGTATACACCTGATATCCTGCAGACAAGCAGTGTGCATCTTTTCCTCTGCAGTCCTGCTGGTGCAAACGATTTGGGTATACAACTCCTAATAATGGCTGTGCAGTCATCTGCACAACACCCAATCTTTATACAGAAGGTAGACCTTCTTAGTATTAACTTATCTTTTAGCACTTTCCATTTCTCATTTTGTGTCCTCTCCCTCCATTGCTTTATCTCATTCAATTTCACCCAACACTTCCCACATTCTTATTGCAGGCAAGTAATATATGTAGCTCTTTATCTTTACAATGATGAAGCTTTTTGAGCAATCCTCCTCTCTGCAAGAAGGAACTCGAAAACTATATATATAACACTTGGGGAGGTAGACACTTCTCTTTATGGAACTGGATGAAACAAAGCACTCTTACTTGAGGAGGGGCTTCTATCTAGTAAGTTTTATTTCAGTCTACAAAGACTGGAGAAAAACAGCTTTGTGTCTTTATACAATGACCAATGTAGTTGAATGTAGATATTGATGAAAAGTCTAGAAAAACAGAAGGGTTTGTCCAGAAGATATAGGAAATTCTTTATTCACATCTCTGGCTTAATTTTCAGCTGTTTTTTTGATGCCATTTTTTTTTATTTGTTTGCTTTTTTGAGGGAGGTGGGAAGGCTAAGAGTGAACCTGCTATGGTGGTCACTTTTCCTTTTGGTTCTTTAAGAGAATAATTTATTGGACTGGCAAAATTTCAGTTTGATCTAACTCCTCTGGAAGTGTATCCCATGGCATAAGCTGTCTGCCAAGTTACATCATGCTCGTCATGTAATGGGAAGTTGTATTTGCTGTTCCAGACTTAAAAGTCCAGGAAGTTCTTTCTTTCTTCCATGATCCAATCCCATTGAAAGCTTTTTTAGGTCAGTACTGGGACACTGAATTTGATTCAACAGTAAATGGGTAGCAAATGTAATTATTGAGCATCTGAAATACATGCTTTATTTAGTTGGCTCTGCTCAGAAGAGGAGCAACTCTATTTACACACTAGGTAAAGATTTTAATTAATATTTTTATTTAGACTGAAATAGAGTGAAAAGCAATAGATCACCTGCAAGCTAAGAAATGCATGTACTATGGATTTATTTCTCTCTGGTAGGGGTGGATTGCTAGATGGTGTTAGAAAAATGACTGCCACTGAAAATTAGAACTAACACAGGCCTAGTTCTGAAACAGTTTCTTCTTTCAATTATCATTTCAGTCTTTCCTGGATTTGGGCTGAGCCAGTTTTTCATCCATTTGCTCCCCCAGATAGCTATAATGGATGAACAAGATGTAGCATTGCTATACAACAAACACCACTCAGTGTTATACTGGAGTTTGTATTTGTATGGAGACAGATATGAGTTTTGTAAGCCTTTAATAGATCCAAATTCCAGATGAGAATAGTAGCTCCCAGTATTTTGGGCTGCTTGGTTGGGAGGGAATGAACACACTTACAGTATAATGTTGTACTGATATATTACCCATAGAGATGTGCATCCATTACTGATGTTACCCCCTTTGGCTAGGGACAGACATTACACATAAACTAGTTTAAGTGTTCAGAAACTGGTTTAAACTTGTAACAGAACAGATATTCAGTGCATATAAACCAGTTTGAAAATGGGTGAAACTGGTTTGAGATAAACCTGGTTGAATGGGTCAAACCAGCTTATGCAATGTGTCCCAGACCCCTAAAGTTAAACCAGACTCCCCCAGCATCCCAGCATGTTCTCTGGGCTGGGTGGGGCTTTCTGGGTGGGGCTCCCTGGCTGCAGCTCTGGCAGAGACTGCAGGCATCTGCAAGGCTTCCTCCTGCTCCCCCCTCATCCTCTCACCACTCTCTGCTAAGGAAGGATTCCCCACTCTCCTCTGCCTTACACAGACACCTCTTAGCATTAGCTAGTATACCACAGGCTGGCTATGGTCCATGCTGTGGGAGGCCAGACAAAGGCAGACAGGGCTATATCTGCTTAGGGCTTTTTGGAGCTAATCAACAGATAACTGGTAATGTCCCCCCATTCCTTCCTTGGAAAAAGTCATTTAAAGAGAGCTTGAACTAATGGAGAGAAGCTTTTGTTTTCTTTGTTTTCTTAATGGGATGATAAACACTGTATTATCAACTGGCCACTGGGCTGCTCGGGATGGGGGGAAGAGCTCCCTGATCAGAGCATCGTGCTGGAGCCTCGCCATGCCCCACTCAGTTCAGCATTGGGGAACAGAGGGCTGCTCTAGCACTCCCCAGCTTCTAGCTTGAGCCACTGCAGGCATGTGCCTGCATTTCTGGGATGTCTGTGTTACAAATTGGTTTAGCCTAGCCAGGTTAGACTAACCTGCAAAAATTGAATCATTTCGGCTCAGGATTTTTGAATGTCTGTCCATAGCCTTTGAATCCAGAAGGGCTAAATCTGACTTTTGTTGGCTTTGAACTTTTTCTCATGAACTGGAGTTCAGTATGTATAAATTGTTGGTTGTTCTCTTTCAAACTTCAAAATTCTCTTAGGAGTGCTATAAGCAGGGCTGAGTTCGCAAGAATTTTTGGGTTAGCTTGTCTAATACATTTGTAAAACATCTAGTACATTTGGATTAGTACTGTATTATAAACCGACCAAAATCAAATCCT
>NW_017728995.1:52139102-52142190 GCF_001723915.1 Gavialis gangeticus
AAATCGAATCATTTCGGCTCAGGATTTTTGAATGTCTGTCCATAGCCTTTGAATCCAGAAGGGCTAAATCTGACTTTTGTTGGCTTTGAACTTTTTCTCATGAACTGGAGTTCAGTATGTATAAATTGTTGGTTGTTCTCTTTCAAACTTCAAAATTCTCTTAGGAGTGCTATAAGCAGGGCTGAGTTCGCAAGAATTTTTGGGTTAGCTTGTCTAATACATTTGTAAAACATCTAGTACATTTGGATTAGTACTGTATTATAAACCGACCAAAATCAAATCCTGCTTAGTTTTTGTTCTTAACCTATAGTGGTATGAAAATAAATCAAAATAGAAAAATGAGATCAACAAAGGACAGTGTCTTCTCTATTTGGGTGTAAGAATTACCATAACTGACACATACTCTCTCTGAATTCATGCAGTGCCATCAGCTGGTGGCCATCTATGACCAATTAAGATTAATTTATGCACTTAACTGTCTTTTAACTGTCAGTCACTTCACTTAATATCCATTCTCCTGGTTCTTGTTGCATTTTGTTATAAACATAAATGATGAGCTCTCTGAGGTGGGACTGTTTTTGTTTTTTTGCTCATTTTTATAGCACTTTCAACAATAGGTTTCCTGTCTGGGGCCTCAAGGCCCTACAGCAGTATGAAATCTGTAAGTAATCTTAATGTATGCTAGTATTCTTTCCATCCAAGAAAACAACATTTACAGGAGGCTAGCTATCATGCAGCATTTACATATTTACCACTCAAAGGCAAAATGTAAAAATTGCAGTTAAAGCTTGGTGTTTGCTATGATTTATAGCTATGGCATTGAAATCTTGTGATAAAAGGAGTTAGTATTTTAAGTATTGCCTATGAACCAGTTGCCCTGATGTTATAATTCTGCATACCATTGTTGAGTTTTCATCCCATCCCCCCTCTACCATTCCCCACGCCCCCAGGATACAAGCACCAGTTATTCCAAATGAAATAAATTTTTTGAGTCCTAGATCATTACTCTTTTCCCCCCTCTTCCTTTTAAAGATTTCATTCTGATAGGCAAGATGAACTGTTGCTTAGAATTTAAACACTAGAGTCCTGTATGGAAATCTAGTCTGGGCCTACCCTATACTTGGCTTTGAGTTGTTGACAAATATTAAGAAATGGAACCCAAATCTGTGATCTGGCATCTAAGACTATTGTAGATCTTGCTATATCAGGGGTCCTTAATGCCTGGCTTGTGGGCCAGATCCAGCCTGAAGTTTCATCTCATCCAGCCCATGGGAGCCTTGACAGCTCTGGCTTTGCATACTAGATTGGGTGCAAAGGTTGGTGCAGGACTTGATCCCAGCACATGGGATCAGATAGAGGAGGTGTGAGGTCTTGGGGCCCAATCCCAATGATTTTGAGGGCTCCAGGGCCCAATCCTGGCATACAGAGCCCAATCCTGAAATGTGGGGCTGGGTAGAGACAGTATGGGCCTGTGCGGTATGTGGGTGGCATGGGGCTTGATCAGGCATTCAGGGCCAACAGAGGCAACACAGCCCAGACCTTGGTGTGGAGACCTAATCCAGTCCATGGACTGCCCCTGCATCATTCATCTGGTCCACAGGGCCAAAAAGTTGAGCTCCACTATGCTAGATGGATCTCACCTCATTTTGAAAAGATCAAATCCTAACATTTACTCAGCCTAATAGCTAAATAAGGTATTGTGACAGATGAAAATTATGTCTGTGTGATAAAGGTGCTTGCTGAAGGCTCTATGAAGATTAGACCAAGTGGTTTTTTTTTTGTCATTTGTTCAGATATTAAGCTATATGTTGTTGCTAAGAGCCTAATTAAAGTCTAAGATGTAGTGATGCCTTGTATGTAGTATGAGGCCTAGTAAATTTAGTAAAGCCTTATAGAAGTAGTGATGGTAGGCCCTGTGGCGTAGTTAAAATTAACCTTATCAGAAGAATGCAAAGCTTGTACTGCTATTGGTCAGTCTAAGGACAGTTGAAGTAAAAAGAATCTGAAAGGCTGTTAGTTATCAGCATAGGTCAGAAGTTATAAATTGGCTGGCACATTCAGAAATCATTTAGAAGGAAGATACAGCTCTGTGAAAGGAACTACAGATTAGCTGCTGGCCTAGATTCAGTTGGCCTGTGGATCTCGAGGAGCCCAAAGACTGAATACTAGGGTCCTTCCTGGTACCTCTTGGATAGCACTGATCGGGGACACCTGACTTTGCTGAGCTTTGTGGAAAGAGAAACTTGTTGTACATCAGGTATCAGAGGGGACTGCTGATAAGTTGTGGACATGAATTTATTATTGTCTCTCATTATCTGTCTTAGTATATTATACGTAGTTGTGTTTTTGTTAAGTCAATAAAACTTTCTTACCTTTCTACCCCTGACCACACTCTCAATCCTGAACCCTCCGCAGCTGGGACAGGTATAGTACTTTGAACAGTGGACAAACAAACAAAAGGAATCTAAACAATGATGATTTGACACCTTAAGTTGATTTTGTACCTTGAGTCTCTGTTTTGTTCTTTCTCCCTTTCTGGTCTCACAGGCCTTGAGGGTATAACCACCTTAACTAAAGCCTTGCATCTCCTCTTATCTTGTGCAATCTTGTTCTACTTTGCTGCATCTTCACAAATCCCTTCCAGATCTGTTTTTATGTTATCTTCCTATTGTTATAATCATAGAAAATGAGGGTTGTAAGGAGCCTCAGGAGGTCATCTCGTTCAACCCCCTGGTTAACGCAAGACCATTCCCAACTAGATCATTCCAGCCAGAATTTTGTTGAGCTAGGCTTTAAAAACTTCTAAGGATAGAGATTCCACAACCTCTCTATGTAACCCATTCCAGTGCTTCACCACCCTCCTAGTGAGAGAGTTTTGTTTTTTTTTCCCCCTAGTATACAACCTAAACTTTCCTTGCTGCAACTTAAGACCATTGCTCCTTATTTTGTCATTGGCCACCACTGAGAAGGGTCTAGGTTCATCCTCTGTGGAACCACCCTTCAGGTAACTGAAGGCTGCTATCAAATGCCCCTTTAGTCTTCTCTTCTCCAAACTAAATAGACCCAGTTACCTTAACCTCTTCTCATA
>NW_017728995.1:52147190-52147654 GCF_001723915.1 Gavialis gangeticus
CCCCCTTAGTCTTCTCTTCTCCAAACTAAATAGACCCAGTTACCTTAACCTCTTCTCATAGATCATGTACCCCATATCTCTGACCATTTTTGTTGCCCTCTGCTGGACTCTCTTAAGCTTGTTCACATCCTTTCTATAGTGGGAGGCCCAAAATAGACTAGAGGAGAATAATTACTTCCCTTGATCTGCTGCCAATGACCTTACTAATGCAGCCCAATATGCTGTTAGCTTTCTTGGTAACTAGGAAACACAGTTGACTAATATTCAGTTTATAGCCCACTGTAGCCCCCAGGTCCTTTTCTACATAGCTACTGCTTAGCCAGTTGGTCCCAAGCCTGTAGCGGTTCATGAGATTGTTTAATCATAAATGTAGGTGTTTACACTTGTCCTTGCTGAACTTCATGAGATTTCTTTTGGCCCAATCCTCAATTTGTCTAGGTCACTCTGAATCCTAGCCCTACCCT
>NW_017728995.1:52148223-52154376 GCF_001723915.1 Gavialis gangeticus
TGGGCACTATATTTGCCCTTTTCCAATCATCTGGAACCTCCCCTGATAGCCATGAGTTTTCAAAGATTGTGATTGCACATCAGCAAACTCCCTCAGCAAACTTGGATACATTTCATTCAGTCCCATGGACTTGTACATGTCCAGCATTTCCAAATATTCCTTTCACCATTGAGTGCTGCTCACCTTCTTCGCAAAACGTGCTGCCTGGTGTGGTAGTCCAGGAGCTGACTCAGCCTGTGAAGACCAAGGTAAAAAAGGTATTAAGTACTTCAGCCTTTTCCTCATCATCTGTCACTAGGTTGCCTCCCCCATTCAGTAAGGGACCCACACTTTCCCTGATCTTCCTTTTGTTGCTAACGTACTTGTAGAAACCCTTTTTGTCCCTTGGTAGCTGCAATTTCAATTGCACTTTGGCTTTCTTGATTTCATCCCTGCATGCCTGAGCAACATTCTTCTTCAAATAATTCTTTCCTAAGCCAAGCTGGTCACCTGCCATATTTGCTATTTCTGCACATTGGGATGGTTTGTTCCTGCACACTCAGTAAGGTTTCTTTTAAATACAGCCAGCTCTCTTGGACTCCTTTCCCTCTCAGACTGGCCTCCTAGGGTATCCTGCCCATTAGTTACCTGAGGGAGTCAAAGTCTGCTTTTCTGAAGTCCAGGGTCCATACTCTGCTGCTCTCCTTGCTTCCTTTTGCCAGGATCCTGAACTCAATCATCTCATGGTCACTGCTGCCCAAGTTGCCATCCACTTCTATATCTCCCATGAATTCTTCCCTGTATGTGAGTAGCAAGTCAAGAAGATCATGGCCTTTAATTGGTCTCTTCAACACTTCCACCAGGAAGTTTTCTCCAACACTCTCCAAAAAACCTCCTAGATTGCCTGTGCACTGATATATTGCTGTCCCAGCAGATGTAAGCATGGTTGGAGTCCCCTTGAGAACCAAGGCTTGCGATCTGGAAACTTCCACTACTTGTCTGAAGAAAACCTAATCTACCCCATCCTCCTGGTAAGACCCCCACCACAACATCACCCTTGTTTCTCTCCCCTTTAACTTTAACCCAGAGAGTTTTAATAGGCCTATCTTCAGTTTCATACAGGAGCTCTGGGCAGTAATGCAGCCTTCTTACATACAGCACAACTCCTCCTCCTCCTCCTTTTCTCCCTTGCCTGTCCTTCCTGACCAGTTTGTTCCCATCCATGACATTACTCCAGGCACGCAAGCTATTCCACCAGGTTTCTGTTATTCCTATCAGGTCATCTTTCCTTGATTGTGGGAGGACTTCCAATTCTTCCTTGTTTCTCAGGCTCTGTGTGTTCATGTACAGACACCTGTGGTAGCTAGCCAATTGCCATACTGTTGCTTTGGTTTATCTTGGAGGTGGACAAAATATGGCTCATGGGCCAGATCCAATCCACCAAGGGATTCTGTCTGGCCTGTGGTGGGTCCCTTGGCCCTACCCAGCCCAGGTGAGGGTGGGGGAGTAGAGGAGGGGGGCAGTGTGGTTCATGACATATGTGGCCTGTCCTGCTTCCCCCAGGCATGCATCAGGGTGGGGTTGATGCAGGAGCTAAGTTCCACTTCCCAGCCAGCCCTGCGGTGGAGGCTCCTTTTGGCTGTTGCTGTTACCATCTCTGCCACAGATGGATCTGGTCCTGGTGTCTGGGCACCCTGAGTTGTTCACCCCAAACCCACCACCAGGACACTGGATGGAATAGGAAGGCAGGGTCTCCATGGAGACTGGCCTGGGACCCCATGGGTAGGGTGTGTTTGGCCAGGTGAATGGAATGGTGTTGCAGGTGGGCAGGGAGTAGTGTCCAGGACTGGGATGGATGGTTGGAGGCTGGAACTGGGGCTGGGATCTCAGGCTGGTGACAGCATGGAGCCAAAGGCCAGGGCAGAGTTGTTATTTGCTCCCTGCAAGGCCCTGCACTGTTACTTCACCATGGTCCTGGCCCCAGACCCTGCCTGCCCACTCCATTTAGCACCTGATGGTGGGTGTGGGGTGGACAGGCCAAAGCCAGATATGATCAAGTGCCCGTACCCCTTTCCTGCCCCACCCCTTGCTGCACTAGTACCCTCCTTTTCTCCAGCCCATAGCATCTCACCAAAATTCCTGAAGTGGCTCTCCAGCCAATCCCTGGTTTATCCTGAGGTCTGATATCCTCTACCTCAGCTTCCAAGTTCTGCATTATATCCCTTCTCTCATCGTACTCATGATGTGCCCCACTCATTTCATTTTCTGCACTCTTATCTGGCTCATCTGTTTCATTTAGCAACTGAAAACCATTGTTGTTCTATTTTGCTAGATGAATTAATGCATGCAGTATATTTATTGTATATATTTTTGTAAGTTCAGTTGGACTAGTGAACTGTGGTACTGTGGTGTAAGAGTTACAGAATGTGGTACTTCTTTAGTGAGTGCAAGGAGAGAGGGGAAGTGGGGAGCAGTGAAAGACCATTTAATTTTTTTCCCCACTGAATTACTTTTAATTAACTGCTGCTAAATTTTCCAGACAAATAGAAAAAGTTGGGAAGTCATTTTTATTTTTGGCATTTCTTTGGGGAAATTTAGAAACCTTCTAAAAGGACCAGACACCGCTTATTACCAAGCCTAATCTTACTGGAGATTGCTTGCAAAGAAATATCTTTTGAGAGGAGACAATAGAGGATTGCTTCTGTAAGAGAAGACCCTCAGAATACTACTGTCTTCTTAGACTGTCTCACAAGCTGGTATAGAAATGTATTCCAATGCTGCCAACAGTAGTTGACAGTAGTTAAAGTATTTTCTATTGTCCCAAATATATGCGGCTTACAGTGAATCTCTCTAAAATGACTTGGATTGGAAAGGAATGGAGTAGAGCAGTGGAAATGAAAAGATAAATTCTTGTGGTCAGGTTTCCCTCTCTTTTTAGTGACTGAACAGAAGAGATTTTTCCCCTCCCTTCCACTTTAAGGAATGTTCTAGGTTGGGCCAATTAGAGGCATACAATTCAAATGCTTTTGATTTAGAAATATGTGAAACATGTTATTGGAAATAAAGAGCTGATTTTGACTTATTTGTGTAAAAAGAACCTGTAAATTATTGTTTTTTGCATTCCCCCCCCCCAGCAATGAGTTCAAAAGCCTTTAAAATAGAAGGCCAGATCTTCATATGTGCTGAAGAGGAAGCTGGATTGATGGGTTTCCTTCACTGTTCAGTATTTCTCATTCTAGGGAAAAATCCAGGAGCTATTTTCACCCCAAAGCAAGTTAAAGTAGTTGATCTGATTTAAGCAGACTGCATTGCCTTCTCTTGCATTGGAGGGGAAGGGTATCTGTGTCCTGTGTTAGCTCTGGCATGCAGCCTTACCTCCACATATTTTGCAGGCTCTGCATCCTTAACAGTATTCTTATGTAAAAGGAATGCCCCAAAATGCACTATTTGCACAGCTTTCCATCCTAAGGATCTGGCTCAACTTGTTTAGATATTCCAGTAATTAAAGGCAGACATCATAGGTGGCATAAGGCAATCTATAGGATTTGTATATCTTCATAGACATACACTTTTATCACAGTTGTACAAATGCTATGAAATACAATCAGTTTTTTTCTAGAGGAAGAAAATCAACTTTACATTTTAATTCAGATTATGATGGCCCTTCTCATTCTTACTGCTGGATATGAGGCATTTTCTATGAAATAACTGTGCCTTGATTATATCCTGAAGTGGGAAAATTGGGCCTTTGCTTAGTTCATTTGAGGTCAGCAAAATGTAGCAAAAGAATGTTGAGCAAGATGAACCAATTGCTATCAACATACACTTGTGAAATCAAAACAATATTTTACAGTCAGAATTAGTTATGACTTCATTATAAACCAGAGAGTTGTTAAAATGTAGTTCACATCACTACTTGCTGTAAATAAAGGTTTTTTTAAACTAAAGTCTTTCCTTCACAGGACCGTTCAAATAATTTCCTCCCCCTACTCTTTTAAGGCACTTGTACACATGATGGGGGTTTAGTCCCCTAAATTGAAAGGGTGGGTTTTCAACTGCAATGATTAAAAACCTACCATTTCAATTTAGGGTCTTCTGTTATTGTTACAGCAAGAAACCTGATCCTTTTTGAGGACCCTGCCCATGTCTCCCACAGCTGGGGACTGAGCTGCCAGCAGACAGAGTGACCTCTGAACTGTGGGGGTCCCTGGCCCTTCCTTCCAGGGACTTTTGAAAAATACAGAGAAATACAGAGAATATTAACAACTGCACTTGTTTAAAAACTACTAAGGATCATATTTTTTTAAAAAAAATCAAGGAACACCAAACTAACATTTGACACTTCCAATATATGTGTGTAAAATCTAAGGAATGTGCAACAAGGGACCATTATCGGGCTGAAGCAGGACATAAAAATATACAAGTCTATCTGAGCTGTGTTGATAACTGAGCTTATGGAACGTGCATTATGTCATGAACACTGACAGCTTTAACTAGGCAGGAAAACACAAGCACCTTTTTGTGATAATGGTGGGTGCCTTGATAGTCTTTACTGACCTTATCCAAAGAATAATAAATGTTTCAATTTCTCATTTTGTTCTTATAACTATTTTTGTTAGCTTTTGGTCTTTGACTGATTGATAACCCCCCAGACAATTAAGAAAAACTCTGACACGTGAACTGTGCCAAGGTGTTGACTCAAGCAACCTGCAGTTTGACTCCTTTGAATGTGATTTAAAATTAAAATGTAGGTTGAGCAACACTGACTTTTTTGGCATTCTACAGCTTTCTAATTTTAACTGCTTTATCTATGGAGCTGTGCTATTTTAACTATACCCATACAATGTGGAAGCAGCTACCCTGCTACAGAGAGAGCTTTTTTACCCTGTAAATATTTAAGTAAAATAATCTGACCCTAAATGGCATAGTCCTACCCTTAAAACTTTGAAGTGTAGAGGAGACCTAAACAAGAGGCTGTGAATGAGTTCCATATTCTGTCTCTGTTCAGGTATTTTAAAAATTAGCAAGAATCCCAAACTATGACCAACACTGTTTCAAGCACACAGGCACCATTTCAGAACAGCTATAAGATTTTGCATCATGTCTCCAAAGTCGGTTTAGCACAGAAACTTTGGATAGCTTACAAGGCAAAGTCTTGCAAAACTAAAAGGGATGTTCTTAACTGGACTTGCCTTACCAAGTTACCTAGCTTGGGTTGGTATAGGGGTGAACACAAACATAACCCCAGTCCAGTGGAAGATTTGTTATGAAAAATGAGCTGCCTAAACCCAAAGTAGTGATCATGAAAACCTCTACTTTAAATTTCCTGAGGTTTGTTAATTGCATTTCTCTGAATACCCAGAACTACCCCAGGGCTTGATAGGGCTGAATATTTTTGTGCCTATTGCCCAACTACCTTCAAGCAGGATTTAGAAAATATACATTTCTCTGCTTGAAGTGGTTCATTCAAGAGGTAACTCTCAGAGCATGGCAGGAGTGAACTTCCTACAAAAGGCAGGAGTGACCATTACTTTACTTTCAAATGTAGAAGGCAGTGGTTGTGATTCTGTTTCTGTATCCTTATGTTAACTTAGTAGTTTTTAAACAAGTGCAGTTGTTAACATTCTCTGTATTTCTCAAAAGTCTTTCTCAAAAAGAAAGTCGAAGTTTAATGACACATGGCTCCTAAATTAAATTCACTATCTCTGGAATTAACATGGGTCATTTTCCTATGGCCTAGCTGTAGATAACATTTTTGTTCAGTGTGCTGGCCATTTTGGATCCTATTCTACAGCCCACATGTCCTGTGTAGGGACAATACATGCTTAACTCAGGGTTCTGGATTGATGTTTTGTGGAACTGAAGTCTTAGGCACCAAAGTCCGTTCTTAATTATAGCCCTTGGTTATTTTCACTTCAACTAACCTGAGTTAACTTCCCCTCCCCACTTTTTAAAAGTATAGTGTGGAGATACTCTTAACTTTGCTTATACCTTAGAACAGGGGTGCTCAGCCCTTGACCCACAGGCCAGATCTGGCTTACAGCCCCATGTCATCCATATTGCAGGTTCTCCATGGCTAGGGACAGACATTCAAAAAGCTTGAGCCTGAGTTGATTCTATCTTTGCAGCTTAGTCTAACCAGCCTAGGATGAAATGGTTTGCAACTACTCAGAC
>NW_017728995.1:52159376-52166254 GCF_001723915.1 Gavialis gangeticus
GAGCCTGAGTTGATTCTATCTTTGCAGCTTAGTCTAACCAGCCTAGGATGAAATGGTTTGCAACTACTCAGACATTCCCTCTGGACTGAGGAAATGCTGGCACATGCCTGCAGTGGCTCAGGGTAGAAGCTGGGAAGTGCTAGAGCAGACCTCCCTTCCCTTCCACAGTGCTGAACTAAGGGGGCCATGGCCAGGCCCCAGCAGGATGCTCTGATTAGGAAGAGGTGTTAAACCCCCACCCTGCCTGCACCATTTCAGGTTTTTTCCCGCTTGCTGTTAAAGGGAGCAGGAGTGTTGCCAGACCCCAGCACCAGCTAGAACTCTGAGGCAAAGAGGGTGTGTGCAGTGCATGCATCTGTTGATGATACTGAATTTTTCAATCTCCTGCTTCTTGCTTCTTCATACTGTCTGCAAACCTGACTTATGTTCTGTTATAGGTATAAAATAGTTTCTGATTACTTAAACCAGTTTATGTGTAATGTCTGTCCCTAGCCCATGAGCCCAGACATTTGATATCAGGAGAACAATGGCAACACTCCCTTCCTGTGAAATTTCCAGATGCTGGAGGAGCCCCAGGCCCTGTGTGCTGGATTGGGTGCCTGGTTATGGCATGTAGGATATTCTGCCAGGTGGGGCCAGGCCCCAGGGCCCAATCCTAACATGTGGGAGACTGGTACGGGGTGGCATTGGGAACTAGGAGGGGTTGGTGCCAGGCCCTGGGACCCTATCCCAGTATGCTGGATGGGAGGCGGTGACACCAGACCCACAACAGTCAATCCAGTGTGAGTGGGCAGTGCCATGCTGGTGCATGAGTCTCAGTCCAGCCCATTTACTGGGCCTACCCCACTCAGCTACTAAATCCATTTTCTGTTTGTTCACCCACACAAACACTTTAAATCAAGGAAGTTGATTGGGTAAAGTAATCTTACTGTAATTTATAGTCAGATTAAATTCTCTGAAACAATTTCCAGGGTAAATCCCATATTAAAAGGGTACAGTTAAATACCTCACGCTTAAAAGACTGGGGGCAGGGCATACTGAACACAACCTAGCTATTGGCCTAAAACTTTCCACAAGGGATTGATTTTGAATTTTTGTGCCTTCTAAGATAGTCTTTGAGGGCACTTTTACATATGCTCCAGGGTAGGCAGGGGGAAAGGGTGATGCGTTAACTAAATTGGCTTGGAGAGCCACTCTAAAGTGTCACAGCATCTTGCGTGTCAGCATCCCCACTCATTTGTCCAGCTTTAGTTCAAGTGCCCCTGCTGCCATTTTGGAGCATGGGGACCCTGATAAATAAGACATGGGAGGCTGCTGGAGCACCATAATTACCATGCTCCAGTAGACTCTATTAATCAAGTCTGTTCCAACATGCTCTAATTACAGCATGTTGGAGCAGCCTCCATGCTCGTGTACAGGCTCCCTGAAATGTCTAGTCATTTAAGTGTCATATATAAAGTCTGTTGAAAAATGTTCTCCATGACAAAAAGATCCAACCAAACTCCTCAAATGCTTATGTATTTTGTACACATAATTGGGTTCAGTAGATTGTTGTCTCACCCGGAAGAGCAGTGTTAGTATTGTAACAGAATCCACAAGAGCATGGTTTTGTAGTAGATTCAATTTTTGCCAGTGGTATTACCAGTAGTGTAGTCAAGTTTCCCTGTAAAGTTTTCTGATGTGGGTTCTATGCTTTCAAACTATGTCCCTGAAGAAGCAGAACTGCATATTCTTTGATCTTGATCCTGACCCTTTCTTCTCCTGCAGAGTCCTCCTAAGACCTGTCTCCAGCACTTTGTTCTGATGTAAGGCCAAGTATCCTTGAGATGGATGTTACCTGCTGGCCCCCTGAAAATGTGGTCCTCTATGATTTTTTCTAAGGTCTTGCTGAGAATAGAGGTGAGGCTAACTGGCTTATAATTACCTGGGTCCTCTTTCCTCCCCTTCTTGAAGATAGGGACCACATTGGCCCCTTTCCAGTCCTCTGAGACCTGTCCCAAGTGCCATGAGTGCTCAAAGAGCTGTGCCAGTGGTTCTGCTATGTCATTGGCCAATTCCTTTAGTACCCTTGGGTGTAGATGGTTGAGGCCTGCCGACTTAAATACATCCAACCCACCCAAAGGCCCCTTCACTAGGTTAGTGCTGACCATTGGTAGATTGGTATTACTCTCACTCCAAGCTAAAGACTCATTGGGAGGTGCAATTGTATCCATGTCTAGGAAAACAGAGGCAAAGAAATTAGAGCTCTGCTTTTTCCATCCTATCAGTTATGAGTTGCCTAGTCCATTCTGTAGTGGCCCTAGGTTACCCTGCACCTTCTTCCTTTTTCTTATTCTTAATCCTTGTTGCCAACTTGAGTTCTGTATCTGCTTTGGACTTTCTCACTGCTTCCCTGCAAGCACAAGCGAAGTAGGTATACTCCTTCTTGGTGGCTGCCCCCTGCTTCCACAGTCTGTAGGCTTTTTTTTTCCTCTGAAGGCTCTCCTGGATTTCTCTGCTCAGCCAAGAAGGTTTCCTGGCTCTTTTGCCTCCTTTTGCGTGTACTGGGATGTGTCCCCCTGCGCCTGTAGAATCAGTTCCTTGAGGAACTTCCACCCTTCTTGGACCCCCATCTCACAGATGTGATTACCCCTCAGTCCCACCCTAACCAATGTCCTAAGCTCATTGAAGTTGGCCTTCCAGAAGTCTAGCACTACTGCCCTACTTTTGTCTTTCCCACCTTACGCTGGATAGTGAATCCTATCAGCTGGTGGTCACTATCCCCTAGGTTGCCTTGAACCTGTAGCTCCCCCACCAAGTCCTCCCCTGAGGCCAGCACCAAGTCAAGTAAGGTATCTCCCCTAGTGGGACTACATACCTCCCATGTTAGATGCAGGTCCAGTATGCAGGTTAAGAACCTATGTGAGCAGGCAGACCTGGCCAGCTGCTCCTCCCAGCAGATATCCAGGAAATTTAGGTCACCCATGAGAACTAAGTCTTTTGAGCATGCTGCCTTTGAGAGCTGTTTTGAGAATTCTAGGTCTAACTTTTCCTCCTGGTGTGGGGGTCTGTAGTAGACCCCCACTACCAAGTCCCTTTCCCCCCTAACCCCGTCTAATTTAACCCATAGGACTTGGATTTGCCTATCCCCATTTTTGGATTTGTCTCTCCCCATTTTTATTACAGAGGATGTATAATGTTCCCTGACATATAGAGCAATGCCCCTCCCTTTTTTCCCCAATCTATCCTGCCTATATAGTCTGTAGCCTTCAATGCTCACTGGCCAGCCATGCGTAGATTCCTATCAGGTTTATGTTAGATCAACCAGGTCCAAGTCTTTGTCTGCAAGCAGGAGTGCAAGTTCCTCTTACTTGTTTCCCATACTTCTAGCATTAGCACAGAGACACTTAGCCACCTGATAGGTGCCCTTTGTATTCCCATATCCTGATTGTTAGTGGGTCCCTTAGTACTTACCTAATCATTTCCAGTGTGCGGTTTGTGGCTTGTCCTAGCTGATTTTGTCCTGACCTTGGCATCTCCATCCGCTGATGAAGCTAGTTTAAAGCTCTGTGTAGGAGGTCTGCCAGCCTCTAAGAGAACAGATTCTTACCTTTTGGACTCCTGAAAACAAAACATCCTTGAAATAGAACTTGCACCCTAGCTACCCAATGTGAATTATATTTTACCCACAATGATGATGGATAGTCTCCATGGCCCAACTGGAAGGTTTCCGTTGATCCTTTCTTTGACCCTGTTATGAAGGTGCCAAGTGCTTAGTGAAAATCATGCTGTCTCAAGGGAAGCTACATACTTGTTTGTCAATTTGTTTCCTCTATTGCATATAAAAATGTAAAGGAGTGGATGTTCTGCCCAGTATGTACTCACATTTTTTGTTTAAAAATGAATCTCGTCCACCAAACAAACACTAATACTTAGATGTAATTTTAAAGATGTTATGTATTATTTAATATTCCTTTGAATCAATTGCAAAGAAGGCCACAGCATGAAACATTGAGATATTAAAAGTTATCATAGACTTCATGTGTTATCCTAATTTGGTTCTTGATTTATAATATAAACATCAATATAAATATTTAATACAATAACTGCAGTGAAAAAAGACATGACTATTCTTGCTGTGAGAATACTGAGCACAATGAGAACTTTTAAATTATACAGGATTTTTTCTTATGTTTGGTTAGGGTTTGTGGAAGGAGAGTACCCAGCAATGGAGGGAAGCCCAAGGGTGTAACTTTTTTCTCCCACTTACCTCAGGTGGAACAAGGAACACTTCGGGGGACAGGTGCGCCACACTAAACTTCTGAAGTCAGTGCTGGGTCCAGATTGCTGGTGGCAAAGCCCAGAGGGGTACTTCTGGTCCCAGAAAGGGGTAGCCTGGGAGAGACTGTGGCATCATGGAGGAAGAGATGCTGGAGAACTCCCCTGCCTGAGCCTGCCTGCAGCCAAATGTGGTGAGAGGGGGTTCAGCAATAGACAAGGGTGCTTGGAGGACCACCAATCAGCTGGAGGACTACTTACAGAGAGCTGGGCGCAGCAAGCCAGACAAAATTGAAGCCCTGGATTGAAGCAGATGCCTGGGGAGATGAGTGGTATGAGGCTCAAGCTCATGCGCCTGCTATAAGAGGGGCAATCAAGGTGGCTGGCATGTGTTTTCCTTTTTGTTTTGTTTTTTAAAATTGATTTTCTCATTTGGGGACTGTAAGGTAAAATGAGGGGATCCACCCCAGAAAAAATGAAGAGACTTGAGAGAGAATTGATGGGGGGAGGGAATTGACCCCAAAGACAATGCATGCCCATTGAATTGATTCCTGTTCAGTTCAGGTCTGTTAAAATTAATTGATTGGCGTTCACATTGGCACCCTGTCAGTTGACTCAAGATGGGGGATGTACCCTTGTTGAACTAGTGGTAAAAATTTGAAGCCCACTGAGAGGCTTCATTAAGGCTCAGCAGAAGGGTCTGACATAGATTCCAAGATGGCCAGATTGGTCTGTTGGACATGACTTGAGGGGGTTCAGGATAAGAGTGTTCAGTAATATTAAGGAAGTGGTAAGGGTGAGGTGTAGAGGAGGAGGAGCCCCATGAAGAAATACCTCTGACAGCCCCTGATGTGTCACCCAGTGGAACCAGCTCCCTAACTGAAGTAAGATGAAAGCCATGGCGGGTGAGAAAATAATATTGGAGCATGGCCAGGAGGATGAGGTCACCCCTTCCACATCTTGATGTCATTCGTCGCGAAGATGTCAGGCATGAGGGGGTCTAGGCCTTATAGCACCTATCTCCAACAGGGTCTTTTTTTCCGACATGGAACAAAATGATAGTGAGTTATGAGTTAATGGAAAATATTTCTTAGGAAAAAGGTCTGTTTACAAATGAAGCCCAATGAAGTATATTTCATTGTGCTATTGTGATCCCTGAAAATAATGGTAAATATTTAATTGTGTGTGTGTTTGTATAAATAGTCTAGGAGTTGTACTTGATTATATCTCAAAAACTATTGGTGCATATATTTATCTAACATTTCAGTTAAACACAGATGTAAGTCATGATATAAAACTGTATCACAACTCCATGAAAATACAGGGGTTCACCCTCATGTGACAACTTGCAATGATACTGTTAGTTGGCATATTCTGAGCTTCTAACTTTTTTAATTCTTCCAGAAATTCTCTCTCTACTCCATTCTTTCTCATCTAGCTTCTCACACACAAATTCACTTAACACCTGCTTTTACCAAAATATCACATGCAGTCATAACCATACAAAATGTTTCTGGTTTTGCACTGAACCTTCCCCTGTCTACTCCTGCAGTGAGGGTGAAGTTGCACATTACACTTAGACCATACTAACTTAGCACATAAGCACCTACACATTAAACCTTCTTAACTCATGCTAAGTGCCCTCTGAGAATCTCCAAGTTATGCCACTTCAGGTTCAGGCTACCCAGCTCACGTTAGGGTGACATCAGTCTGCTCCATGGAGATAAAATGAGCAATTTGCAATCCTCCAAGATGCTAGGATACATCTCTTTCTGTCCCTTTTCCCTGCCTCCCTCCCAACCCAGAATGGGGATAGAACTCAGATATCTTGGCTTCTAGCCACATCCCTTCTCACCAGCCCACCAGTGGCAAGTTAGAGCTGTACAAGCAAGAGATGGATCCTCATTAATGGATTTCTCACAGCATGTTCTAACTTTGCCATCACTTAACATTCCACAGCTTTAGTCTGGTTTGAGAGTAAAGTGTAATTTCACCCTAAGATGATGGCTTCATAAAACCTAAGAATCAGATTAAATGTATAACAGGGGGTTCTCGTATCATTGCATTGCTGTCAACAGATGTCTTATTTTGGATTTTTCCATACTCTGAGTATAATGGCTCCTTGTCACAGGTTGCACTAGGTGTGAGAAAACACAAACATACTTAGCCCATCTGTGCCCCTGGGCCTGCTGCCAGCCTGGGGCTGCTCTGCCCTGGCTCAGAGTGTTGATGTCCCAGGTGCATGTGTACCCTGAGAGCAGCTGACTTCAGCTCAGAGAGCTCCAGAGTTTATTGCGTCACATTAATTGAATGTGTAGCTGCACCCACTGTGAGTTAAATTTTAAGAGCTGTGAGTAAATCCTGCAGCAGTTTGTTTAATCTGAAATATCCTAATTCCTGCATGGAAAGCAGATAGTTCTTCTTTGCATGCATGTAGTATAGGGAGGATTTTTCTTTAAAAGCAAAACAAAACAAAACAAAATGGGGTGGTGAGTAGGCTTTATCAGCTTATATATGTATAATGTTAGTTTTTGGAAAATAGGTCTTCCATTCCTATTGCCTGTACTTATTTTCACATTTCTAATTTTTTCTCCCTTTAGGAAGCTTGTATATTTGAAACT
>NW_017728995.1:52166265-52169268 GCF_001723915.1 Gavialis gangeticus
AATAGGTCTTCCATTCCTATTGCCTGTACTTATTTTCACATTTTTAATTTTTTCTCCCTTTAGGAAGCTTGTATATTTGAAACTTAGAGGTGAATTCCATTTCCTTTCCCACTCCCTTGTATCTTAAGAAAAGCTCTTCCTCCATTATTTGTTTTTTAAAGTCACTAGTTTAAGACTTTGTGGGTGTGTCTACATGAGATTCTAACTGCACAATAGCCTAATACTGCACAGGAGTGTGCTGGGCAAAACCTGTGTTAATTTGCTACTGTGCAGTAGTATTTGGCTATTGCGCAGTTAGCATTTGAAAAAACCCATGTACCAGTGCTACTGCACAGTAGTGGAAATTACTGTGCATTGATTTAGTACTTGTGTAGTAACTATGGTGTATTAATGAATGTGTAGACGCACCCTGTCTGTGTTCCATTCCTGGCTTTACTACATTCAGCTTCTATCACACTAAGCAAGTCATTTTGTCTCTTGTGCTTCATTTTTAAGCTGGAACTAAACCCTATCCTTCTACCATTTAGTTTGTTCTTTTTATAAGCTCTTTAGAGCAGGACTGCCCCTTTCCCTGTGTTCACACAAACCCTAACACAACTATTCTCAGCCAGGGTGTCACAGGATCCTTTTAAGAGTGATGCTGGGTGCCATGCAATATTAGCCTTAGCTAGTGTGCAAACAAGATAAACCCAGAGATTTCACATAGAAATCCATAGTGTGAAAAACATTTTGACCTGTTGTAGTCTTTATTGAGCTCTTTGCAACAATAGAGTTGCAGTAAAAAGGAGTGAAAGCTAATAGCTGGCATTCCTGAGGGGTGCCTTGAGTCAAAAAGGTTGAAAATCACTACCCTAGCACATGGGTAGTCATTTAGGTCCTAAATTTTAAGTCCTGTTTATAGAGCATCAGAATCAAACTTGTTAGCATGTTATCTTTTGGCCATCAACTGATACCATTTAAAAGAGTAGGTTAGGTTATTTCTCTACCTTTGGCTTAGCATTCATTACGTTCAAATACTTAAACTCAACTATTTGTTTCTTTTCTACAGAAAAAAAAATTAACTAGAGTCTTATGAGAGTTCTGCAACCTCTCATTTTTTTATACTTTATACAGTACAGCTTTTAAAAAAAATAGTATTCATTGTACCGGAACATCAAGGCAAAGAGAAAACAGACATTTTTCCTGTTACTTTAATTAGGGTTATTACTGAAACAGAACATGCATTGCTGTGTGTATCACATTAGTAAGGTATACTTTGCTTGCTCCTCCATGTCACTAATTATGTAGTAATCTTTTACCATAAATTACCTCTCTTCTTTGTCCTGTTTGGAATCATGTTCAATGTAAAAAGACAGTTTTTTGGAAGTGTGTGTTGGGGGTGGGAAGTGGAAGGAACCAGTCATTAGTTCTGCAGTTTCATTCCATCTTCTCCCCCCCAGAGAGATCTGTAATTTCCTTTTCTACTTCTATTTTTGTAGAACCAGATATGAAAACATGCAAAAATGGTAAGTGTAATTCACAATGGACTAAAAATAAAGATTGCCTTATGGCTTCAAAAATTCCACCAAAACCTACTTTCTTTAAGCCTCCTGCTCTACTTGATTAGCACGGCATTTGCAATGTTTGATTCTTTTGTTTTTGTTTGTTTTCGATGCCAGTGGTGTTATGCCGTACACGGGTGTTAATGAGTAAAGAATTACATATTTATATGTAAATGAACTCTATCTTGAAAACTTGGTTTGAAACTTTATGTAAAAAGTTGCCTGATTTGATTCCCACAAACACAATTGGAGGCATATACATATGGGCAAATAATTCAGGAGACTTGGTCAACATTTCATTGAAAATACTGACTGAACAGACTTGATTAATTTTGCCCATATTTGTTAAATAGTGTACTTGCTGATTTATGAGACTCCACAGCCCCAGCTACCCACATCTCTGACTTTAAATCACCCCATGTACAGCCCAGCTCTCAGAGCCTCAAGTCTGGAAGTCTTGCCCTTGCAGCACAGATGCCTCCTGAACCCAGCATTCCTCAAGGTCAAAATCATGGAGTACAGTTGGCAAGGAACCATTGTCCCTGATGGCAAACTTTCTGGGGCTTCTGGAGGATTCAAGGCCCCCACTCTCACCAGTCACCTGACTGGCCAGTGGTGGGGAGGGAATTGTCCAAGGTAGGGTTCTCACAGGGCTCCCAAACAACTTGTCCCTGGGTGGTCTATCAGATCTATCCAGTGCATAGATGGCAGAAGGCTGCAGATAAGGGGAATTAGCCCCTGCAAATGCAGGCAGCCTGGGTGTGGGCTCTGGGTGGCTACGGTTGGAGGAAGGGGTGGGGCACGCATAGAGACAAGCATCTGGAGCCCGCAGGTGGCCAGGAACTCACCCTGGCCTGGCCGTGTGTGGAGCAGTGCCCAGCTGAGCAGGTAAACATGTGGATGGGAAGGGGCGTGTGGAGGGGAAGATCTATCCCACTCCCTCTCTCATCATGGGGGCCTCAATCTGCCTCCTCCATGCCTTTGCCCACAACAGACTTACTTGCTGGGGGGGAGGGGGTGCACATGTGCACTTGTGCACTCATGCAATCAGCCCTCCCAAATCATATTTTCTTTCTCTGCCTATGATTAGGTGTTCACTTTTCCTCTTTCCTTCTCATGTGGAGGGAGGGACAATGGGATACTGGGTATCTTCCCTGAGAGGAGTGTACCACCATTTATGTTAGATCAGGAGGAGGGAACTCTTTATTGTGGGAATTAATCTACTTTTCTTGCAGAAGAGACAGTTTTCTTCTGCAAGAAATACCTTGAATGCCTGTTGGAATGAGAGAGGCTTTTCTCTTGGCAAAAATGTGATGTCTTTAGACTTAGGAAGGTGGGCTTGATCATGGTCCTTTATGTATAACTCTGAACAATCATAATTGTAATGAGTTTAATTAACTACTCCTATTTGTAAAGTTATATTTGTTGTGTTTGTTTTTTACAGAAGTACAGTTAAATGAGG
>NW_017728995.1:52169279-52169695 GCF_001723915.1 Gavialis gangeticus
GAGTTTAATTAACTACTCCTATTTGTAAAGTTATATTTGTTGTGTTGGGTCTAAATAATTTAAAATCCTAATAAATTTTCAGTTTACTTCAATGGTTTGAGATACTTCTCTAGAAGTTTGTAAATAAAAATGAAAAAGTGTCAGTATGGTGAGGAGCAGCTATTCATAACTCCATCATCAGTAGCGTCAGTACATCATGAGTTACCAGAACTCCTTTGGAAAACATATCCTGAAAGACCTTTTGAAATAGGGATCTGGGTTTTCTGTTTCATAGAATCATAAAAAATTAGGGTTCATAGGGACTTCAGAAGATCATATAGTCCAGCCCCCGCTTCAAAACAGGACCATCCCCAACTAGATCATCTTTGTCTAGCTGGCTCTTAAAATATTCCAAGGATGGAGAATCCACCACCTCT
>NW_017728995.1:52174695-52177232 GCF_001723915.1 Gavialis gangeticus
ATCATGGTCCTTTATGTATAACTCTGAACAATCATAATTGTAATGAGTTTAATTAACTACTCCTATTTGTAAAGTTATATTTGTTGTGTTGGGTCTAAATAATTTAAAATCCTAATAAATTTTCAGTTTACTTCAATGGTTTGAGATACTTCTCTAGAAGTTTGTAAATAAAAATGAAAAAGTGTCAGTATGGTGAGGAGCAGCTATTCATAACTCCATCATCAGTAGCGTCAGTACATCATGAGTTACCAGAACTCCTTTGGAAAACATATCCTGAAAGACCTTTTGAAATAGGGATCTGGGTTTTCTGTTTCATAGAATCATAAAAAATTAGGGTTCATAGGGACTTCAGAAGATCATATAGTCCAGCCCCCGCTTCAAAACAGGACCATCCCCAACTAGATCATCTTTGTCTAGCTGGCTCTTAAAATATTCCAAGGATGGAGAATCCACCACCTCTCTGGGTAACCTGTTCCAGCGCTTTACTACCCTTCTGGTGAGAATTGTTTTCCTAATTTCATAGATTTCATAGACATTAGGGCTGGAAGGGACTTCAGAAGATCATTGAGTCCAGTCCCCCACCCGAAGGACAGGAAGTCAGCTGGGGTCATAGGATCTCAGCAAGATAAGCATCCAATTTACTCTTGAAGGTGTTCAACGTAGGTGCTTGAACCAACTCCGATGGCAGGGTGTTCCAGACCTTGGGGAATCTTCCTTATGTCCAGCCTGAAATGGCCTTGCAGTAGTTTATAGTTATTTGACCTTGTCATCCCTTGGGGCACTCTGGTGAACAAACGTTCCCCCAGATACTGATGGTCACCCCTGATAAATTTATAGGTGGCCATCAGATCACCCCTGAGCCTGTGCTTTTCCAGGCTAATATCCAACCTAAACTTCCCTTGCTGCAACTTGAGACCCATTGCTCCTTGTTCTGTAATGTGTTAACACACAGAACACTCTGGGTCCATCCTCTTTCAAACCCCGCTTCAGGTAGTTGAAGGCTGCTATAAATCCCTTCTTAGTCTCCTCTTCTCTAGCCTAATTCAGCCCAGTTATGATCATTTCTCATAAGGCATGTGCCCTAGCGCTGTCACCATTTTTGTTGCCCTCTGCTGCACTTTCTCCTATTTATCTATATCCTTTCTGTAGTGGGGGGTGGGGGATGCAAAACTGAATGCGGTACTCCAGATGTGGCCTTACCAGTGCTGAATAGAAGGGAATAATAACTTTCCTCAAGCTGCTTGCAACACTTCTAGTAATGCAGCCGAATATGCAGTTAGCCTTCTCAGTAATAAGGGCAGGCTGTTGGCTCATATTCCTCTTATTGTCCACTGTAACCCCCAGGTTCTTTTCTGCAGAGCTGCTCTCCAGCCAGTCAGCACCCAGCCTATACTAATGCATGGGATTATTCTGTCCTAAGAGCAGGATTTTGCACTTGTCCTTGTTGAACCTCATGAGATTTCTTTTGGACCAATCCTCCAATTTGTCTAGGTCACTCTGAATTCTAGCCTTACCCTCTGGCATCTATTACTCCCCCCAGCTCCATGTCATATACAGACTTGCTGAGGGTGCATTCTATGCCATTTTCCAAGTCATTAATGAGGACATTGAACAAAACCAGCCCCAGAACTGATCCCTGGGGCACTCCACTTGATACTGGCTGCCAACTAGAAATTGAGACAGTAATTACTACTCTCTGAGCCCACTGCTCCAGCCAGTTTTCTATCCACCTCACAGTTCATCCAGCCTGTACCTCCTTAGCTTGCCTGTGAGAATGTTGTGGGAGACTGTATCAAAAGCCTTGCTAAAATCAAGGTATAGCACATCCACTTGTCTCCCTGCATCCACAGAGCCAGACATCTCATCATACAAGGAAATAAGGTTGGTCAGGCATGACTTGCCCTTGGTGAATCCATGCTGACTATTCCTAATCACCTTGTTCTCCTCCAGGTGTTTAGAATTGGATTCCTTATGGATCTGCTGTATGAATTTTCCAGGTAGTGAGTGAGGCTGACTGGTCTATAGTTCCCTGGATCCTCCGGTTTCCTTTTCTTAAATATGGGCACTGTGTTTGCCCTTTGTCAGTCATCTATGACCTCTCCTGATTGCTATGAGTTTTCAAAGCTGATGATCAGTGTATCTACAATCTCAGCTAACTCTCTCAGCACCTTTGGGTGCATCCGGTCTGGCCCCATGGACTTTTGTGTGTCCAGATTTTCTAAATTTTTCTTAACATGTTCTTTCACCACTGTTGGCTGCTCACCTCCTCCCCAGATGTGCTGCCTGGTGCAGTAACCTAGGAGCTGACCTTACCTTTGAAGACTGAAGTAAAGAAGGCATTGAACACTTCAATGCCTTCTGCAACACTTCAGCCTTTTCTGCATCCTCTGTCACAAAATTGCCTCCTCTATTCAGTAAGGGACCCACATTTTCCCTGATTCTCCTCTTGCTATTGACATATTTGTAGAAACCCTTCTTGTTACCTTTCCCATCCCTTGCTAGCTGCAACTCCAATTACACTTTGGCCTTCTTGACTT
>NW_017728995.1:52187396-52187767 GCF_001723915.1 Gavialis gangeticus
CCATCCACTACTACATTCCCCACCAATTCATCCCTGTTTGTGTTTAGCAGGTCAAGAATATCTTGACCCCTAGTTGGCCACTCCAGTACTTACATTTCATAGACATTTGGGCTGGAAGGGACCTGGAGGATCATTGAGTCCAGCCCCCTGCCTCGTGGGCAGGAAGTCAGCAGGGATCATAGGATCCCAGCAAGATAAGCATCCAAATGCATCTTGAAGGCATTCAAAGTGGGTGCTTGAACCACCTCTGGCAGCAGTCTATTCCAGACGTTGGGGGCTTGGACAGTAAAAAAAGTTCTTCCTCATGTCCAGCCTGAATCAGCTGTGGTGCAGTTTGTGACCATTTGATCTTGTCATCCCTTGGGGTGCTC
>NW_017728995.1:52188469-52188784 GCF_001723915.1 Gavialis gangeticus
TGGTGACCATGCACCAAGATGATTGGCTTCCATCAACCACCATCTTCTGGGTCCTACCACGGAGACAATTCCCCAGCCAGTGGATCGTGGTGAAGTTGAGGCTGCGGTTAGCCAGTTTTGCCAAGAGGTGATCATGGCAGATCGAAGTCTTTTTTGAAGTCAAGATACGACATCAATCTCTTCCCCCTGGTCCAGGTGATAGGTCACTTGTTCGTAAAAGGAAATGAGATTGGTCAAGCAAGACCTATCCGCAACAAACCCATGCTGGGTATCCCTCAGGATATTGCCATCAGCTAGTCTGTTAAGGATGGCCTC
>NW_017728995.1:52193784-52194466 GCF_001723915.1 Gavialis gangeticus
TCACCTACTCTGTTAAGGATGGCCTCTTTGATAATCTTTTTCCAAGACCTTCCCCAGGATAGAGGTCAGGCTGATGGGCCTGTAGTTTGTCGGATCTACTTACCTCCCTTTCTTGAAGATAGGCATGGCATTGGCCTTCTTCCAATCTTTGGGCACTTCACCAGAGCACCAGGACTTCTCAAAGATCCATGCAAGGGGCTGAGCTATAATGCTTGCCAGCTCCTTGAGTACCTTTGGGTGTAAACCATTAAGGCTGGCTAACTTGCACCAGGAAGTTGTCCCCAACACTCTCCAAAAACTTCCTGAATTGCCTGCACACCACTGTATCACCCTCCAAACAGATGTCAGGGTGATTGAAGTCCCCTGGAAAAACAGGGCTTGTGATTGGGAAACTTCTGCTATCTGTTTGAAGAAAGCCTCATCTACCACTTCCTCTTGGTCTGTGGCAGACCCCCAACATGACATCACCTTTATTGCTTTCCCTACTAATCTTAACTGAAAGTCTTTCAACAGGCCTATCCTCAGTTGCATACTGGAGCTCTGAGCAATCATATGGCTCTTTTGCATAAGGTGCAACTCCTCCTCTTCTCCCCTGCTTATCCTTCCTGAACAGTATGTACCCATTCATGACAGTGCTGCAGTCATGTGAGCTCCCACCAAATCTCTGTTATTCCAGTCATGC
>NW_017728995.1:52199466-52201256 GCF_001723915.1 Gavialis gangeticus
CTGCAGTCCTGGGAGCTATCCCACCAAGTCTCTGTTATTCCAATCATGTCACAGTTCTGACTATGCAAGGACTTCTAATTCTTCCTGCTTGTTTCTCAGGCTCCGTGCATTTGTGTACAGGCACCCAAGGTAACTAGTTGATAGCCCCGATTTCTCAGGAAGTATGAGAATACCTACCCTGTTGCCCCTTCCTGATTGCTCTTCCTCCAGGTCTCCTGCTTCCACACTTACCTCAGGGCTTTGGTCTCCATCCCCCAGTGAACCTTGTTAGCCATGGAAAAATGAGTATTTTCTCCTTTAAAGAAGAAAAACGTGGATTTTATCCTTTAAAGAAGAAAACCACAGGAAACCACAGGTTTTTCCTTGAAGGCTGGTAGAGTTCCAGCCTGCTTGTGTTGAGGGGAGGGGGAGGAGGGTGATCAGAGGCAGGGGGCACCATGTTTATGTGCACATGTGCACACATGGATGTGGCCAGCAGTAAAGCCCCAAGCAGCTCAAAGCTCCCTGCAGGTAAGTCTATTGGGGGAGCATAGGTGATGCATGGGAAGGCAGGGGACCCAACTTGTAGGGAGACTGAGGCACTGGCTCATGCTGACTCCGCATGGTGAGGGAGGAACTGGGGCAAAGTTGCTAGCTGATGCTGGGGGCAATGCCCAGCTTGGGTGGTGTGCAGTGCCCAGGGTCAGGCAGGAATGCCTAGCCATGGGATGTATATGGAGAGCAGGATGGAGCCACAGGTGGCTTGTCCAATGGCAGGGGTGGCTCCACACCACTGTGTGCACCCCTAGGGAGGGGTTGGGCTCCAGAGGCAATGTGTTGGAGGTGGTATAGGGGATACATGCCCCCCCCCCCCAATTTTCTGTGACCACAGCAAGGAATGGGGCTGCAGCCTGGGTGGACTGGCACCAGGCAGGAACCACCTCCATGGCCCAGCATGCAGTACTCATCATGGGATGGTGAATCAGGACAGTGATACTTGTTGCTGCCACCACTGCAAACCCCATACCACCTGCATCACATAATGCAGTGGCATCAGGCAGGGGGCACCTCACCTTGGCAGCCATGGCTGTATGGCTCGTGCAGGGCTTAGTAGTGGCAGTGGAAGCAATGAGTCTTGATGCTGTGCTTCACCCTCCCACTCCAGGTGCTGCCCACTGTACTGCAGAGGCGGCTTCTGCCCAGTGCCAGTCTGGCCAGGCTGCAGCCCAGTGCCCCACTGTCGGTGTAAAAATCTGGGTGGGGGGGTATGTGTCCTCTTTATACCTCCTGATCCATTGCCTATGGTTGGATACCCTTCTACCCCATGAACACCTCCCTGGGCCACATACTTGGTGGTCTGTGGCCTGCGGGCAGGGGGAGCAGGGAGAATGAGGGACACCAGCAAGGCTGTGGTGAGTGGAGGGCTGTGGGTTAGGAGTGAGAAGCACCAGTATGGCTGGGGGGGGCTGTGGGTTGAGAGTGAGGGGCACCAGCATATTGGGACTTCTCAGTGCCACAAAGCAGTGGTGGGGGGACAGCTGCAGCTGGACCTATTTCCCAGTGAGTGAAGGGGACAGGAGGAGCTCTCAGGCTCAGCAAATGGGCAGAGGAAAACCTGATGGTATTTAACACCAAAAAATGCAAGGTTCTCCACCTTGGGAAGAAAAACCTGCAGCGTTCTTATAGGCTCGGCAGTTGTACACTGGCTAGCCCTGTGGAAGAAAGAGACTTGGGGCTCATCATTGACCACAGGATGAACATGAGCCTGCAATGCGATGCTGTGGCTAGTAAAGTGAGCAAAATGCTGGCTT
>NW_017728995.1:52201526-52203132 GCF_001723915.1 Gavialis gangeticus
TTCTTTACTGTCTGAGCCCCCAAGGTCTGGAACAGCCTGCCATCAGAGGTGGTTCAAGCACCTACATTGAACACCTTCACGAGGAAATTGGATGCTTATCTTGCTAGTATCCTATGACCCCAGCTGACTTCCTGCCCTTTGGGCGGGGGGCTGGACTCAATGATCTTCCAAGGTCCCTTCCAGCCCTAATGTCTATGAAATCTATGAAATTATTTTCAGTGATTAATAAAACAAAATCAATCACCAAAATATATAGGTATTTAGATTCTGTTTTATCATAATAAGCAAGGCATAGATAGGCTTCCAAATTGCTTTAAAATAAAAAATATATAAATATTTTTAAACTAACTTTAACTAAAGTGCCCCTCCTGCCATTTTGAAGCATGGGACATTGAATATACATAATACTTGCAGGCACTTTACTTAGGGCAGCTCTTGGAGCCACTGTAAACCTGCCCCTCTCCACCCCAGACCACATGTAAAGATGTCCTTTGTTACAAGACAGAAACAGTTACAAGTTAGTTAAAAAGATGCAGTGGGATGTTTTGGAAAACTGAAGAAGTAATGGTAATCATTGCTTGCTATATGTCTAGCTATTACCAATGGACTGTGTAGTCAAAATCAATGACATGTAGAAATTGTAGCATTTAACTTGTAATTCATTTCAGTGTTTCAGAATACTGTTCTATTTCAATTCAGCCAAATCTGTGTCAGAGTTTTGACACTGTTTTGGTGATTCAGCCATAGGCTATAATGGAGAATCACTAAAATACCTATAATGTTATCATTTCCTGCCTGATTCAGATGAAAATTTCAGAAATGGTAGCCCCTTCTGAGAGCATAAAGCCTGCTAAATTTCAAGAAGATAGATGCAGAGGTTTTTGTGAAACTGCACCTCAAACAGTTAAAAGCAAAACTCGTGTCGTGTGTGTGTGCGCATGTGTGTTAAAGCAGAGCAGGATGGAAACACCAGGGATGGTAGCCCCTTCTCAGGGAATGAAGCCTGCCAGGTTTCAAGGAGATAGGTGCAGGGGTTTCTGTGAAGTTTCACCTCAAATTGTTCAGTGAAACTTGTGTCACGTGTGTGTGTGTGTGTAGGCAGAGCGGGATGAAACCAGCAGGGATGGTAGCTTGTAACAGGGGGTTTTCCTGGTGCCAGTTAGAGCTCTGCCCACCCACCTGTTTCTGGGTCAACCACCTGCCCCTCGTTTTCTGCCACGCCTTGATGGAAACCTGAATCAGATGTTTCCCAGGTGGGAGGATGCCCATTTAGGTTTCTTAGGGTGACATCCATTCCACAGCTCTGTACCTCACTTACACTGTGGCCCATGCCTTGCACATTGCATCCTTCAACCCCTCCAGCTAGAGTCCCCTCCCTGGGACCTTTGGCTCCCCCTTAGGCCCTGGCCCCACCTTCAGGCCAGTTGGAATCCCAAGCCTCTTGGTGTGGGCATTCCTCATGGTGGGCCCCTGGCCCTTTGACCCCCCTTTGGGTTCTGGTGCCAGCATGGACTAGTTGAGGGTACCTCTGATATCTTTTATTAAACCAACTGGATAGTTGGAGAAAGATATCTTAGCAAGCTTTGGGATTTAAAAACACTTTATT
>NW_017728995.1:52208132-52215236 GCF_001723915.1 Gavialis gangeticus
TGTTATCATTTCCTGCCTGATTCAGATGAAAATTTCAGAAATGGTAGCCCCTTCTGAGAGCATAAAGCCTGCTAAATTTCAAGAAGATAGATGCAGAGGTTTTTGTGAAACTGCACCTCAAACAGTTAAAAGCAAAACTCGTGTCGTGTGTGTGTGCGCATGTGTGTTAAAGCAGAGCAGGATGGAAACACCAGGGATGGTAGCCCCTTCTCAGGGAATGAAGCCTGCCAGGTTTCAAGGAGATAGGTGCAGGGGTTTCTGTGAAGTTTCACCTCAAATTGTTCAGTGAAACTTGTGTCACGTGTGTGTGTGTGTGTAGGCAGAGCGGGATGAAACCAGCAGGGATGGTAGCTTGTAACAGGGGGTTTTCCTGGTGCCAGTTAGAGCTCTGCCCACCCACCTGTTTCTGGGTCAACCACCTGCCCCTCGTTTTCTGCCACGCCTTGATGGAAACCTGAATCAGATGTTTCCCAGGTGGGAGGATGCCCATTTAGGTTTCTTAGGGTGACATCCATTCCACAGCTCTGTACCTCACTTACACTGTGGCCCATGCCTTGCACATTGCATCCTTCAACCCCTCCAGCTAGAGTCCCCTCCCTGGGACCTTTGGCTCCCCCTTAGGCCCTGGCCCCACCTTCAGGCCAGTTGGAATCCCAAGCCTCTTGGTGTGGGCATTCCTCATGGTGGGCCCCTGGCCCTTTGACCCCCCTTTGGGTTCTGGTGCCAGCATGGACTAGTTGAGGGTACCTCTGATATCTTTTATTAAACCAACTGGATAGTTGGAGAAAGATATCTTAGCAAGCTTTGGGATTTAAAAACACTTTATTAGGCTGAGGAAGCATCTGCAGCTGATGTGTGCTCTTCCTGGGTGGAATGAGTAGTAAAGAAGCCAAAGGCTGGGCTGCAGGCAAGAAAGCCAGTCAGTGAAAATCTAAATTGAGGCATCAGGGGGTGAGAGACAGGATGGAAGGGGGGGTGGGACAATGAAGGGGGATGTAGCAGCCAGGTAAAAGTGGAGAGGTACCTGGGGAGTCAGATGTTAGGCAGGTTATAGTGTGTCTTAAATCCAGTGTCTGTATTGAGTCCATGAGTTTTTGTATCCAGGAGGTTGATGAAGGTGCAGATCCTGCCTTATCCCTCTGCTCAGCAGGCAGAGGCACAACAACTGGAGGAACGGACTTAGCTGAGCCACTTGCCTCCACAACCTTAACCTCATCCAAGGTGCTTTCCAGAGAAGGAGACCTGGGTTTAGGGGAACTTTGAGGGGTGTGGAGCACAAACTCAGCTTCCCACTCCTTCCCCAGAGCTTCTCTAGCTATAGCACTGAGCTTCCTTAGTTCCAGATCCAGCTCCTCCTCTGGCACTGGAAGGGTCAGACTGAGAACTGAAATTGGGTTGGAGGACAGTGTCATACTGGTGCTTGTTGTCATGCTGGTAGTGCTGGGAGTTATTAATATTGCTGGTGTTAGTGGGGGTAGGGCAGGTGCAGACACTGCTCCCACCTCCTTGCTGCCCCTAGCAGCAGAAGCCTCATGCCTGCTAGGTAAGAGGGTGCATCTAAATTTGGAGAGAGGGGGAACTTGCAGCTCTCCCTGTGCCCCCTTGATCCCCTGGCAAAAGACCTGGCACCTGCCTTTCTATCACACTTAATGTTTGGTGTGCTGGAAAGTGTGTATAATTTATATGTGTTGTGCTTTCCTACACAATGATGGATGACACACTGCCAGGCAAAGCACAGCTTTCTTTTTAATTGGGGTGAAAAAAAAAATAACAAGAATAAATAAGAGTATTTTGGGGGCAGAAATATTTAAAGGGTTTAACAATAGGGATGGTAGGCAAGGGTAAGTAGGAAAGGATTGACTAATGGCTGGCTACAACTTGGTAGCAACACACTACCTACTGCTACCAGCCTAGACCCTTCAGATGCTGTGCTCTGCTGCTCGTGCTGCAAGAGACATTTCACAAAAGGCAGTGAACGGCTTCACACAGAGGCTTATATGCTGTTTTTCCGTCCCTCCCCCAGAGCACTGGCACTGGAAGGGACCTCAGGGACAGCTCCCAGACACTAGTCAGCTATAGATGTTAATATCAGAGCAGTCCTCCCCCCACCCCTTTACTCCTCCCTCTTCTGAGTTTCTGTTTCCTTGCAAGCCTGTTTCTGAAATATTCGGAAATATCTGAACCATTCCGAAACATTTCAGATGATTTTGATTCAGTTCGGAGATGTTTTGGAGCCTTCGTTTTCATTTCAGATTTGGTGTTTCGGGCACCGAAATGAGATGAAATGCTTCCGAAACAAAACGGCTGCCGAATTTTCACACCACCCTAATGCAAACACAAAATTATAGGACAGTGTGATTTTTTTTTTTTTTAAAGGACTAGGTCTTATTCATATGAAAGTTGAGGGGAATTTCCAAATGATTTTAATATAATGAAGTACAGTCAAATAGTGGGCAAATATTGCCAGTGGAGAGAACAAAATTTCCCCTGGCATTTCTTTATATAAAGAAACTTTGTACTTCTGGCTCATGCCACTCCCTGTTTTTCTATGTAATCTGCATTGACAGATACCTAAAGCAACAAAGCCACCTTCACTCTAGTGACAATGTTCAGGCATCCTCCTCCCCAAGGACTATTCACAGTAATTGACTTCTCAATCTGCACCCATTTATTTGCCCTTCTGAAAATCTTCAGCAGGTGCACACTGCAACTAAAAGGCTGTGTGGCTAAGCTTCTCTTGGTATTTAATAGGAAGCTCTTAAATAAGAGCTATGCAGTAGTTCAGTGCTGTGTACTTCATAAAGAATCAAATATTTATCAGGTCAGCATAACTTTACAAAAGATTTCAGTCTCTGCTTGAGAAACCTGATGACTGCTTATATTTTAAATTTAAAAATAAACAGTTCTTCAGTTTAGGACATTACCTGTTCCATGCTGGGCTCTATAATACCAATGTTTGGATTATTTCAATGAAAATCTCCATTTTTTTTTAAATTGTATATTATTTAACATGACAGCATAGCATACCAATTGAAAATGACACGATCAAACTAATAATTTTTAAAGACTGCTTTTACTCATTGTACATAAAATATTTTAAAATGACAGCCCTTGTAATACTGAAACAGCAGAGAAAATCTGAAACATTTTAAAAATCTGTTTCCTACTGGTTCATGGTTGTAAGCATTGCTTATGAATAGCACACAACTATCTGTAGACCTGGCTTTCTGAACTGGCATGTTATACAAATGGAGCAGAGTCTCTGCCAGTTTCCTGCCACCATAACCTATTTCCCCACTGTTCAGATAATAAAGGGTATAACAGTTTGTAATTCTCCTCCTTTCTATGTTTGGAATAGTGATCATGGGCACTTTGTACTATGAGGCACCTGACTGTCTCTTGGCACCCCAAAGTTGATACTATGTGAAAATCAGAATTTTGTACTTTGGTAATATGGAGAAGATGACTGTGAAGATCACTTAGAACATTTCATAGAATCATAGAAAATTAGAGTTGGAAGAGACCTCAGGAAGTCCTCTAGTCCAATCCTCTGTTCAAAGCAGGAAAATCCCCAAGTAGATCATCCCAGACAAGGCTTTGTCTAGCTGGGTCTTAAAAACCTCCAAGGATGGGGACTCCGCAACCTCTCTGGGTAACCTGTTCCAGTGTTTTGGTACCCTCCCAGTGTGAAAGTTTTTTCCAAATATCTAACCTAAACTTCCCTTGCTGTAACTTGAGACTAATGCTCCTTTTCTGTCATCTGTCACTACTGAGAACAGTCTAGCTCCATCCTCTTTTAAACCACCCTTCAGGTAGCTGAAGGCTGCTGTCAGATTCCCTCTCAGTCTTCTTTTCTGCAGACTAAATAAGCCTAATTCCCTCAGTGTCTATTCAGAAGTCATGTGCTCCAGTCCCTTAACCATCTTTGTTGCCCTCTGCTGAACTCTTCAATTTGTCCACATCCTTTCTGTAGCTGGGGGGCCCAAAACTGGACACGATACTCCAGATGTGGATTTCATAAAACACATGCTAGCAAACAGTGACTAGTTTAAAAAAGTTTCCTCTATTCCACTGTAGAACTCAAACTACGTTTTAAGAAAATCAGTTTGTAAAGACCTGTATGCACCCAATATGTGGTGCAGGCTGGAGACAAACATGCGGCATAGATAGAGGGATGGCATGTGTCCACACATGAGTCACACTCATTGTGAACTTAGTGTTAGGGCACTATGCATTTTCATATTTCCACAAGGCCCAGATGCTAAGGTTTAACTTGGCAGGGGTGCATTAGGAGATGCAGGGGCAGGGGCAGGTGCAGTCAGTTTTGCCTGTGATTCCTGTTCAGAAGTGTCAGCAGGTAAGTCTATACATACGTGTTTTAATCTCAGTAAGAACAGCTTGGTGTGGAGCTCTTTTGAAAATTGAGTACCACTATATTTAGAGTCAAAATGGGAGGTAGCCTGGAAAATCGAACCTCATTTAAGAGAGCTGAGTACACTCAAAAACACAAAAGAGAAAATTTATTTTCTTTTATTTTCATTTTATTTATATCATTTTAAAACTTCTAAAATATGACCAGTAGAGCACCATGAGGAACTTACTAGTTCACATAACACCTGATATCTTTGCAGTTGTGGCAGGCTCACTGCATTTGCCTAGCAAGCCAGGCCTGGTGAAGGACACTTTGGATTGGTGGAACATTTCCACCAATAACAGCAGGGAGGGGTGAGGCGCCCCTGGAATTGATTGAAGACTGCACTTTGCAGGTCCAGTGGACTTCAGGGCAGGGCCTCTGGTGTAAATAAAAGCCCAGTGTGCTGGGCAGACACTGGGCAGCCATGGCAAGGGATGGCGAGCAGAGAGGAGCTCCAAAGAAGACCATCATTGGGACCCCACCTGAGCCTTGATGGCGTGCAGATTGGCACATGGTGCTCAGACTCTGGGAGCTGCTCAAGGTGGCTTGAGCTTGCGAACTCAGCAAGTGGCTGGGTGGGGCCGTGGGTGGATTGTACGCTAAATGCGTACCATTGACAGGTTGTCTGTGTACCACAACTATGTTCTACTGCCATACCACTATGTACCACAGATTGAGAACCGCTGGGATAGAGGGTTTTAGTTGGTTGGTTCTGTTTATTGTGAATGCAAGGTTGTTCTGAGTAGAATAAACTGGTCTGATAACCTGAAGTAAGAGATGATTTGGCTATCTACGGCAGCAGGGTAAGTGACCCACTTACAACCTCCTCATGCTGTAAAGGTTGACAAATTTAAACCTTTGTGGACCAATGTGAAAAGTGCATTCTGATGTCAATAGCCTACCAGTGAAAATATCTTCAGAAGTACTGAAAAAGCTGTAGTTTAGGCATTGGAGGTGACTTTGCTTCCGATCAAGCCATGAGGAATAAACCCTATGTGGTCTTTGTGTATGTTGTATAGTGTAAAAGCAATATTGACATCCTGTCTTGCTCCAGAAATCAGTGGAATACTTGTGCATGCTGCTGGTGATCTGGTGTAACATGTTTTAATAATATCAAATGTGGCATATTCTCCTAAATTTGGAATAAGCCACACAACTTCCAAGTTATCTATAAGTATAGACCTATATGTGGGGCTTTGCTGTAATCCAGTCCACAAGTTTGAGGTCAGAAAGGATTCTAAGGGTGCACCTACACATGTTGCTATGGCATCATTGTTCCTGCACCATACATGTGGAGCGTGGTTATTTTTAGTAGCTACTTTGCCGTAGTGGCATGCTATACTGGGAGAACATGTCACTAAGGCCAAGTAGCTGCTGGGCACATGTAGACACCCATAGATGCTACGTCACCGTAGTGTGTTGCTATGGCAACCTAGCATCACATGTAGACATGTCCTAAAAGAACTAATGTGAAGTCTAGACCTGGAAAAGGGCTTATTTTATTTTTTTGTTTATTTTTACTAGAGGTAGATGAAGTTTTAAGTCATCATCTTCTATCTAATTAGTGCTCATACATTCTGTTTCCTTATAAATAGTAAACTACATGAACAAGAAAGTGATTTTGGATTATCTGAATCCAGAATATGCAACTAACTCCTAGGACAAAAGTGAAAAGATTGTCTCCCATGAATTAATTTCTTTCAGCATTAAATGAAAAACTATATGGGTGAATCCAGACAAAGCCACACACGCCTCATGTAGTGTCTCAAACCCCTTTGAGATGCTGTGAGAGGCACGCGCAGGAATGTGAAAAGTTTCCCTCCACTGCAAGTTTGCAGAGTGGGGACAAAATTAGACCTCTGGATATCCAGGGGTCAAAAAAAATGAAGTGAAAAAAAGCTGGGCAGGACACCATCCCGAACCATGCCCCGAGACAACTAGAGGATGGAACCTCCACAGAGATGCTTTGGCTGCCAGAGTGTCTCTATGGTGGCCCGCGCCCTGGTGCTAAAGCACGCTGCATGCTTGTGCAGGGCAGGCAGTGTGCAAGCTGTAGGGACCTGGACCCAGGCTCCAGTGCTGGTAAGTAGCGGGTTGGGGGGGCTAGAGGAGGGGGAAGAGGACCATGGGGAGGACCCCTGCTGGCCTCACCTGCTCTCCTAGCCCCCCCGATCCCTGCCCTACCTGGCCCCATCCCCTGCCTGCCCCCAAGACCCTTGATCCCTGCCCCCCAGATCACTGCCACATGTGGTCCCATGCCCTGCCTACCCCTCAACCCCCAGATCCCTGCCTCACCTGGCCCCACCCCCTGCCTGCACCATGATCCCCACCTGGTCCCACTCCCCGCCTGCTCCCCTGAGCCCCATGATCACTGCTCCCCCCCAGCCCAGTATCCCCACACTTAAAAACAAAACAAACAACTCCCCCTGGCACTCACCGGCAGTATAGCTGCCAGTTGGGGTTGCTGGGGCCCCAGCCCAGGGTGACAGCCCCAGCCTAGGCCCCACTTCCCCTTACTACCCTGTGCTGGCCAGGGGGCTCTGCCAGGAGGCCCCAGAGCCCCCACTGCCCCTGCTCCTGCCATGAGTAGAGTTTTGGGGGTTTTTTTAAGTGGCAGAGGCTGGGGGCACAGACATCAGGGGGCTGGGGATACAAATGAGGGATGGGGCCGGGCAAGGCAGCCATTGTGG
>NW_017728995.1:52215288-52225310 GCF_001723915.1 Gavialis gangeticus
TGCAGGAGCTGGTGGGGGATGGAGCCAGGTGGGGCAGCAATCTGAGGAGCGGGGGGAGCAAGCGGGGGTGGGGCATGTGGCCCCCTTCAGAGGGGGGTTGGTAGCCCCTGCAGGGTCCATTTGGCCCCTGTTGGGGGGGCTGTGGCTCCTGTGGGGGGAAGCAAATCATATAGGTATTTAGAATTAATTTTATGATGATGATACAGATACTGGTAGGCTTCCAAATTGCTTTAACACTGTACATATATCAATGAAACATTGACCAACTGATCAGTGTCTCTGTCTCTCTATATAATGGTCTTTTGCTTTAACTGTGGAGAAACATGGATTTTGGGGTATTTTACAGAGTGACTTTGGGATTTTTTTTTTTATCAGGGATTTTTCAGTTTTCAAATAGGGAACACCAGAATTCCTGCTAGGGAGGCCAGTGGCAGGACCCTGCCTCCTCAGAGCTGGCGTCTTAGACCCAGCTGGAGGTGGCTGACCTCCTGGCCAATTGGGGCCAGGAGATCATGCTTTGATGGTTCAAAGCAGGCCACCACACTGGAAACATCTTCCAGGTGACAGATGCCCAGATGGCCAGGCAGGGGCACACGTGGCAGTAGTGCCACACAAAGGCCAACCCTGCAGCCACAACCCACTGGCAGCTGGCCCAGAGGGGCAGATGCCTCTACTGGCTTTGCAGTCCCCATCTGGGTCTGGCAGGTGCACAGCAGGTCACAGCCAGGCAGCAGCCCTAACTGACAGATTGCTGCAGTGGGTAAAGGGAACTCTTAGGGCTGCTTCAGTAGTCCATCTGGCACAAAGGGTAGTGTCCCCAGGTACCAATTAGCCAGGCCCCAGAAGCTCCTGAGAGTGAGTAACCCTGAGCTACTTGACAGGGTAGCTTTTTATACTGCTGGGGACAGCACAGGTGCTGGCCCCGGGCTCTAGCTCCCCCTGGCTGCAGATCCAGGAGGAGCCAGGCAGGGTTATTTTGCCCCAAGTGGCATAATTTGCTCTACAACAAAGTGCGCGTCTGAGCACATGCACTGAGGCAAAAAGCCCTGGCTCATATTTGCACCGCTTCTATTTGAGCTGCTACAACTGCACGTGCTTGCATGTGTGGATGTGCCCTATGGTGTATTTGGGTTCATCCCTGACTGCTGAATAGTTTTATTGTCCATGGAGAATGGACATGTCATGAAGTTCATAGTAATTTATTTTGATAGGACAACTCCTATAGAGAGGATAGAGGAGATAAACTTTTAACTAGATTAATTTTATAGGGAGTCATTGTTCTGGGGTGATATGTTCATAAGCTTGGGTTACTAAATGAGATAGCACTACATTCTTGTGCCACCTGCACCTATTTGAGAGTGTGTAGCTTCATTTCTTAATCCCAGCTTCTGCTTAGGGACCTTGGAACAAATTGAGCAAAGCAGGAGTTCAGGTACAATATTGGTGAAGTATCTCTCACAGTCACCCCAGTTAAAAAAACATAAACTGTAGGTGCAGGCAGAAGTGACAGTTTTCGCCCTGTCTGGCCACAGAAAAGTTTATAGCTGTGACCAAACACAAGCGCATGGCTGCAGACAGCTTCAAAAATGGCCAGCCGGGTCAAAATCTGACTCCTCATTACATGAGGTATCAGATTAAGATGTTTCAAAATGTAGTGTCTTCTGTAACTTGTTTCTGTGGAGCTTCCAGCCTGTCACTGTTTTCAGAATGGGAGGGGGGAAAGGGAGTGAAGGGAGTTCAGTATGGGTCTTTATCAGGCTCCCCTTCCCCGCTCCCTGCCACTGCAGAGTCTGGGGTGGGTGTATTGGAGTCCATTAATGAGGAGAAGCCAAGGGCCTTATAAGCCTAGGTGGCAGAGTGGCCCTTGCTAGGCACATGGAAAGAGCTTTGTAGAGCCTGGCATTAACAAATCCCTGCAGGAAGTTGTACACTGAAGAGAAGTAATTGGTATTGGCTGGCCATGAGGCTTGGGAGGGTCTGAAGGGGTGGAAGGAGGCCACTGAGGATGCCTACAGGTTGTGCAATAGATTCTTTTATAAGACTGTTGAGGACTGCAAACTGAAAGAGATACCTGAACTCTGTGAGCTGTTGCCAAGCAAAGCTATGGGGCTGCTGAAGCTCCAAGAAAGCTGTGGGGGCTTGAGAGGCCAGAGAACTGTAAGAAGGGTGGTGGCCAGGCCTATGAACTCATTAGGGGCTGTTATCATGCCCAAAGCAAATGAGAGAGGAACAGAGGGCTCTCCAGCAGAAAAGGAGTTCCAGCTCAGGACCTGGCTGTTTAAGGACAGTCTTTGAAATGTATCTTTGAGAATATCAGGGTGTGGCAGGCAACAAGAGAGAAGGTGCCAGAGAATCCAGCAATTGAGGCAGTTCACCAAGTGGTACCAGACTGCCCGAGATACCCCAGGCTTGCTACAGATATTAGTGTTTGTAAGGCAAGCAAATTATAAGGATTTATTCTTGATTACAGTTCTAATGGCCATGGATGAGCAATCTCATAGCTTTTCTTCAACAGAACACAACTTTTAAATTAATCACAAGCATTAAGTGGCATAAAAAATAAAGCATCTATGCACTATTTTGTGTTTTTTACTCAAAATATAACCACATTACAGACAATCATTTGGACACCCCTACATTTACAAAGGTTTTAGATTTAGATTTTAATTGATCATGGGAATGTGTAACTCAGGCTTGTCTACAGTTTCAGCAACTGATTCAGAGGGACTACTTCCCATCAAACTGCACCAACACAGAGTATTTACATTTTTTACAAACCCATAGTTTATGCAGAGGTTATTTTATGTTAAGATACCACCCTCAACAACTGGGGACTAGCCAACCACAGATGTATATGAACAACAGATTTTACACATTAGATAGTTTTTATGATGCTGGTTTTAGTGCAAAGTGTAGAGTAAATCTACTAGTTGAGATCTATGCCATCCAATGCCATTTTTTTTTGCCAAGAAAAGCAATAAGACAATATTTAAACCAAAAAGTACTGAAATCAGACCAGACATGTACTATAAACGAAGGGTTCCTGGTACTGTAAATCGCTGCCAGATGTCAAGCAGGCAAATGCTTATTCTTACACAAAAATAATAGTTGACCGAGAATGTATTTTTTAAGCTTTGGTGTCCAGATCTCTGACAAAAAGGATATAACTGCAATTTTTAAAAATGATGTAGGTGGAAAATCTAAACAATTTTTCACAGAGTATTGTTTATCATACATCATAGTGGAGAAAAACTGTTTTCATCTTGGAGTATTGGGTCTCCATTTAATAAGTATTGGGAACAACTGCAGCTTGCCTTTCTTTGGAAAGAAAATAAACAATAGCTTATGATATTGGTTAAAAAATCTGAACCAGTTCATGTCCAGTCTGTCAGTGTATCTTTGCCTTTAATATTTACTTACATTCCAAGAGGAAACCGTGCAGAATACTCATGTATGCACAAATGCACTTGCACACACACACTTACAACTTTATTTTTAATTAAAATTTATAAATAATTATGCATGATGGTACCTGTGTGCTGATAACTAGTCAAGTACAAGCAGTCCTCAATTTAAGACGTTTTGAGTTGCAATGAATGGGACTTACAATGTTTATAAATTGACACTTTGTTTCGATTTTCTGACATAGGTTTTGACTTTACAACACTTGATCTGATGTGATGTGACACCAGTGAACAAATCTGCTGTCATCCATCTCCTGGAGAACATCTGTCCAAACTTCCCTGGAGACTTTTTCTTTAAGAAAGCAGACAGGACTCCAGAAAAACCTGCAGCCAAGACTCCTGAGAAGACTCCAGCCAAGAACCCTTATCATAGTCTCATAGTTTCATAGTGCTTAGGGTCAGAAGGGACCTAAACAGATAACCAGGTCTGACCCCCTGCCCCGGGGCAGGAATGGGTGCCGCAGTCATATCAACACAGCTAAATATCTGTCCAGCCTCCTGTTGAAGACCCCCAAGGTAGGAGAGAGTACTGCCTCATGTGGGAGCCCATTCCAGAGCCTGGCAGCCCTAACTGTAAAGTAATGTCTCCTGATGTCCAGCCTGAACCTTCTCTCTAACAATTTGTAGCTGTTATTCCTAGTAAACCCGGGTGGTGCCCGCGGGAACAAAGCCTCCCCCAATTCTTGATGGTCCCCCCTGGTGAGTTTGTAAATGTCCACCAGATCCCCTCTTAGCCTCTCTTGTGGAGGTTGAATAGGTTCAGGCCCTTTAGCCTCTCCTCGTAGGGCCTGCCCTGCTGCCCCTTGACCATGTGAGTGGCCCTCCTCTGGACCCTCTTAATGCTGGCCACGTTCCACTTGAAGTGCAGAGCCCAGAACTGGACACAGTACTCCAACTATGTCCTGACCAATGCCGCACAGAAGGGAAGGATCATTTCCCTGGACCTGCTTGTGATACATCTGTAGATGCATGACAAGGTGCGGTTAGCCTTACTGACCGCTTCCTCGCATTGGCAGCTCATGTTAATCCTGGAGTCAACAATGACTCCAAGATCCCTTTCTGCCACTGTTGACAAGAAGGGTACTCCCCAGCCTATGGGTGTGTTGCTGGTTCCTTCTTCCTAGATGCAGTACCTTGCACTTGCCTGCCCAGAAAGCCCAACCAAGAGCCCTTCAAAAAGTCCAGCAAAGTCACCTCAAAGAAGTCCTTGAAAATCAATATGATTGCTATTTACAGTATAAATTCATTAATGTAACTATATTACTCATCTATAATTGATTGAGTACAAAATTCTAGGTTATCTCTGGTGAAAATAGTGTATCAGGCCTTCGTTCAGGAACTAATCCTCCCTTTATAGCATTGTTCCTATGGGAAAATTGCGTCCGAGTTACATTTCAACTTAAGACGTACTTTTCAGGAACCAATTGTATCATAAGTCCGAGGACTGCTTGTACTTCCATACTTTTCAGGTGAATCATATACCAAAATAAAAAAAATGGCTTAGATGTTATGCATACCAGAAGGTCAAACAAGCACATAAAAATAGAACGAATGAAACCTAAAAAAGCAGAATCTAGTAATGTCTAATCAACAGCTTCTACTAATGAAAGCCATGTTTAACTATCTTTTAGCACCTTCAGTGATCCCATAAGTAGTGGATAAAGAAGAATCAACTATGCAACTTAATTGGACTTTGAAAAGACCCATCACAAGGGACTACAGAAGAAACTAAATAGTCATGAAATGAGAGAGAAAGTATTGCCATAGATCAAAACTTCTCTGTGTAACAGAAAAAAATAAGAGTAGCCAAAATAAATTGTTCATTTTAAATCTGAAAACATGTTAAGAGCTGGAAAAGAAGTTGAGTAAGGAGTTGATGAAATGGATAAATCCAGAGTAAAATCTGAAGAATTTCAGAAGCATCTAACCAAACCATGGTTCAGAGGCTCAGAGTGGGTATGGAAAATGCCTACAAATATATATTAGACAAACATCAGAAAATATGAAAAATAATTAATGCTATAGACTGGGACACTATATCAGAGGGTATATGCAGATGTTTGCTGCACCTGATCTATGAACACGTGGCTTACTTTAAACTGTGTGATTTTAGATTGGGAGTGGCTTGTGAATATGTTTGCTAGTGCCAGGAGCTGTGCCAAGAACCCAATACAAGTAAGTCAGGGTAGGCAGGATTGGGGGAGAGCTAGCAAGTCTAGTGGGGTGATGGGGGGTGGGGCTAACCCATTGCTGATCTAACTTAGTTCACTTCCTCAGCTGAACTAATTTAAATCAGGCTATCTTTTGCCCAATTTAACTTCTCCAAACATCTGCACAGGTTGGCACTTAGATCGACTAAATGCTAGTTAGGTCAATCTAAACGTAATGTTTGCACATACCCAGAAACTGCTTAATTGTCTTGCAAAGCAAAACGAACAAAAGAACTTTTGGTGTAACAAATGCAAGGCTGTTAAGCAGACAGCTTAACTCATAGCCACAGCATGTCAATGATGCCAAGAACTTCCCAGGATTTAAAGCAGGATTGTGAATTTATATGGATTGAAAAACTATAGAATATACAGAATTACAATATTAAACAAGAGATGGGCAGAATATTTGGAATAAAAAAAATCATGATCTGGGGTTTAAACATGTTTCTATCTATTACAAGTTAAGGACTGGATTAGGCTAGATCTCTTTTCTGTGATATTTCTTGCACTTTCCTTGATATGTCTGGTCCTAGGCACCATCAGAGACAGGACAGTATGCTAGATATGAACCAGTATAGCACTTCACATATACATTTTCCTATTCTGTCGTGCCCGGGATTGAACAGGGAAGGTGTTTGAGAGATTATAATAATGATGCTCTATAACTGTTGGCAGAAATGTAGGTGAATTCATATGATACTTCAAGATTCACAAATATTTCTACAACATTCAAATATACAGCAGCCACACAGTTCTCCATGTATTCCAAAACAACAATAGATTCAGTCCTGAAAGCCTAAAAATGACTGATTATTTCTTTCTCTAAGAAGACTATCATTAAGAAATGCATTTGAACTCCTTAGAGAGAATGTGGTTGTATATCATCTAATATCATACTTGCTGTGGTTATTGGCACCTTAGCTATTGCAATTCATTTTCAATAGCAGTCACTCACAAGAAGACAGGTTGCATACCTACCTGAAAAAAGATGTGTACCTACTTTCTGACTGCCAGAACAGACGTAAATGGTTCTTATTCAAGCATAGATGTTTCTTTTCTCAACTCTACTTGCTTTAATTATTTGCTGAGTCTAAACTACCAAATAAACTTTCTGGCTTTTTCTCAGCATCATGTAAGGGTTTTGTTAAATGTTGCACTTTGAACTGCTCAAATGTTGATTGGTGTTAGTGCTAGCTTGAGTTTGGAGCAGTCACATCTTAAAGCTAAAAACCTTCTCTGACTGCCCCCTACCTGCACAGCTGTGACTTGCCACTAGAGGGCTAGTGAGGAAGGGCCTAAATAGGAGCTAAAGCTCTGAGTTGCCACTGCAGGGCTAGTGAGCCAGGACAGACTGCTATCCCTGCTCTAGGTGGGGATGTATAAGATATGGGTTGGAGGTGGGGCAGGAACATGAAGCTGAGAGGTGAAGAGATAATGGAATCGGGCTGGGTAATGAAATGGGAAATAGAAAGGAAATGGGTGTGGGGAAGAGTGGTGAAATGAAGGAAGTCAACTAATGAAGGATTAAAAAAAGAAGTAAAAGAGAGAGAGAAGACTTTAAATGTAATAAAGAGGAAGTAAATTAAAGAAGGTCTTATGTTTTAATAAACTGGGAATCGGGATTGGGGTGTGGGGTTGCTGGTCTTGCTTCCTAGGGTAGCTGGAAGGTGGGGGTGGTAAGGGAAGGTGCTTTTGGGATAGCTACTGCCTCTGCCACTGCCCCTATCCCAGGAAGGAAGCTTCAGCTCTTGGGGACCGCAACTGGACCCTACCTTGTTCCCCTCCTACCTCTCCCTGCAGACCCTACTCCTTGACCTGTCCATATCATGTGACCGGGCTATATGGCATGTGCCATATAGAAACACCAAAAAATAAGAATAATTTTTTGATATTCATATGAAAATATGAACAAATATGTGCTCTTCAGGTTGTTTGCATGGGGTTGCACCTCTGGGGGTGGGAAGGTCACATCCCCAGCGACAGAAGAGGAAGCTGGCTTGGTGCCAGAACTGCCCCCCCGGGCAGTAAAGTTTGTGGAGTGGGTAGTTTGTCTGCACAGAAAAGGAGCAAAGGGGAGGGAATACTGTATGCTGGGATGCTAGAAGACTGCAACTTGGGTGCCACATCTTTGGGGAGGAACCAACAATGGAAAGCAAGCTGGGTAACATGGCTCTGGAGTGTCATAAACCGGCTCTGGAGTGTCATAACTTTAAGTTGCCTAAAGTTGATTGAAATTAGTTTCAGGTGTTAAACTGTGGACAATCCAGGGATTAAGAACCTGAGGACCTATCTAACATTACTTTTCTAAGTGGTCATAAGCCTCGGTGCCCCTTCTGCCATTTGTAAGGAATTCATGCTGCAATGATTAATGGATGCCTCCTTTGGACCCTTAAGGAACAGATCTTTTTTTGTGATGACTTCTGCTAAACTTGCCAAAATCATTTCACAGAGATCTTGGGCTTAGCTGTTTCTAATTCAAGCATTACCATCAGGTGACAATGTTTGGCTCTGCATCTGCTTGTGGGGTCTGCTCCCTTTTGGAGTCTCTGGCGTGCCAGCTGGAGGAGCTCCATGCCACAGTCCAGACACTGCGTGCCATCAGGGACTGTGAGCAGGAGACAGACTCTTACTGCCAGGCGCTTCTCCCCCGGGAGCTGGAGGGTAGACCACGGTCTCCCTCCAGGACAAAGGAGGACTCCGGGACCTCCCACTCTGTCCAGTCAGGGGCATGGACCACGTTGGTCAAGGGCCCTAAGGCCCGCCACAATAAGACCCTGCCCTGCCGGAGCTTAGCAACAGGTATGCACCTCTTGCAGACCCAGCAGAGCCTGCTGAGTTGCCAGCTCCCGCAGGCAACACAGGCCCAATTGCAGCTACTGCCCCCGCTCTCCCCAAGACAAAACATAAGGTGTTTGTTGTGGGAGACTCCATCCTGAGGGGAACTGAGGGGGCAATCTTCCGCCCCGATCCCTTAGCCCTGGAAGTCTGCTGCTTCCCGGGGGCCCACATCTGGGACATTGTGGAGATGATCCCAAAGCTCCTCCACCCCACAGACCACTATCTTATGCTTCTTATTCATGTGGGGCACCAATGACACAGCTCGGAGTGCTCCCAGCCAGGTCATGAGGCGCTACAGGGATTTGGGAGTGGGACTAAAGGGTCTGGGGGCACAGGTGGTGTTCTTGTTGATCCTCCCACTCTCAGGGTATGGCTGAGGAGGGAGAGGAGGATCCATGTAGTCAACCAAATACTGCAGCGCTGGTGTCATCGTGAAGGCTTTGGCTTCCATGACCACAGCCCGCTCTTTGGCGAGAGAGGCAGCAAGCTGCTGGGAAGAGATGGCCTCCACCTCTCTCCCTGGGGAGGAGGCTCTTCTCAGTCAGAGTGGCTGACCTGTTCCACCAGGCTTTAAACTAAGCCTATTGGGGGATGGGGGGACTACCGCCACTGCTGGCCCGCTGAGCAACCCTTGCAAAGCCAGCAGGCCAAGGCATTTAAGGGAGCCCACCCCTGCCCTAGCCCTGGTACAATCTGTGGGCAAGGCAAGAGCCCCCAAGGGGACACTTGCCTGCCTGTACACAAATGCCAGGAGCTTGGGAATAAGCAGAAGGAGCTCGTCCTCCTGCTCAATGCAAATAATTATTATGTCATAGGGATAACGGAGACCTGGTGGGACTCCACCCATGACTGGATCACAGGTATAGATTGCTATACCTTGTACAGGAAGGATCATGTAGATAAAAGGGGCAGAGGTGTAGCTCTCTATGTTAAGAAAAGCTACGCATCCCTGCAAGCTGATACTGGCGACCAGGGTGGACGACTGGAGACCCTCTGGGTTAAAATCCATGGGGAATATGGCACAGGGGACACAACGGTGGGATTCTATTACAGACCTCCCACCAAAAGTCCTGAGCTTGACCAGGAGTTCACCTGGGAACTGACTGAGGCCACATGCTCCAGGACCATGGTTGGCAAGGGTGACTTCAATTACCCAGACATCTCGTGGGAGGATCATTCAGCAAAATCTGAGCAGTTGCAAAGCTTCCTCTTCTGCGTGGATGACCTCTACCTGACTCAAGAATTCTATGGGCCAACGAGAGGCAAAGCACTGCTCGACCTGGTACTTGTTACTGGGGATGACCTAATCGGTGACCTAGTGATCGATGGGAAGCTGGGTGACAGCAACCACAAGCTTATCACCTTCACCATCCGCCGTAAAACTGGCAAGTCAGTCAGCAACACTGAAGTCCTTGACAAGCTCAGGAGGCTTGTTACTGAGGCCCTAAGGTACCATGACCCCAGGGAGACGGGAGTTCAAGAAGAGTGGCTGCTCCTCAAGGGAGCAATC
>NW_017728995.1:52228354-52232120 GCF_001723915.1 Gavialis gangeticus
GGTCCCTTCCAGCCCTAATGTCTACGAAATCTATGAAATCTCCATCAGATTTCTGCATATGGCTCAGCATGTGTAGCAAAGGCAGTTCTACTGAGAGTTTGAATATATGACAGCAGAGATTTTTATTAGTTTTGCAGGAATGTTTAGATGCATCATCCATGTTACACTGTGTACTACCTTCCCATACCAAAAGCTTGGCTAAGTAGTCACTTGTCTACTCTGGGGACCATTGGCAAAGGTTACAGTTATTTCTAATTCTCATGTGGGAACAGGGGTATGAGAAGAAGACTGTGAATTCCATAAACATCTGCATAGCTAGGCCAGGGATAAAAATCCCTTAAGATTTTTAATTTTTATGTAGTTATCAGATATGATAAGAACACTTAAAAACATCATCTGCTGCTGAAGGTACCTGCAAGTTAAGTTATATATAACATATGAAGGGATGCAATGTTATATATGGTAAGAGTCTGTCTCCTCTGGAGTCTGTAAGGAAAAAGTAACATGTGGAGGAATCATTTGTGTATAAAAAGAACACTTTTATACCAATGCAGTGAGGTGGGTAAGAGATGAAAATCTGGAGGATAATTGCATAGTGGCAAAAATAAAACTCCCACTTACCTCTCTTCTCTGAAGAGAGCTGTGCATCTGGTTTCCATTTACACTTCACCAACACTTCCATTGTATAGGCATTTGTTTCTTTTTATACCAATAACACATTGATTAACAAGATACTGTCATACTCCTTCCCTGTACAATAACAAAATTGAGTGATCTGAATATTTTATGTTTAGTTACACTCGCTTATTTAGTGTTCTATGTAAACAATATTTGATTGACAAAGATTAAACTGCTCTTATATAATACCATTCTTCCAGGGATGTCAAAACAAATAAAACCAAATCCTACGACCTATGACTCAGCACAAATAGAAAGATGTATACCTCATATGCAGCCAGTATCAAGTGGACATCAGTCTTGGGGCCAGTTTTGTTCAATATCTTCATCAACAACCTGGACTATGGGATGGAGTGCACCCTCAGCAAATTTACTGATGACACCACGCTGTGGGGAGTAGTAGATAAGCTGGAGGGCAGAATTCAGAGAAACCTCCACATATTGGAGGATTGGACCAAAAAATAAATCTTATTAGGTTCCATAAGGACAAATGCAAAGTCCTGCACTTAGGACAGAACAATCCCATGTCTGGTACAGGCTGGGGACTGACTGGTAAGCACCAAGTGTGCAGAAAAAGGACCTGGGGATTACAAAAGACCATAAGCTGAATATGAGCCAACAGTGTGACCTTGTTGCCAAGAAGTCTATTGGCATACTTGGCTGCACTGGTAGAAGTGTTTCCAGCACATTGAGAAAAGTGATTCTTCCCCTCTATTCTGCACTGGTGAGGCCACATCTACAGTACTGTGTCCAGTTTTGGGTCCCCCACTATAGAAGGGATGTAGTCAAATTGGAGAGACTCCAGTGAAGGGCAACAAAAATGGTTAGGGGGCTGGGGTATAGGACTTACAAGCAGGAGTTGAGGCAACTGGGCTCACTCAGTCAGGACAAGAGAAGACTGAGATGGAACTTAATAACAGTGTTCAACAACCTGCAGGGTAGTTTCAAAGAAGATAGAGCTAGACAGTTCTCAGTGATAGCAGATGGTAGAACAAGGAACAATGGTCTCAAGTTGCAGCAGGGGAAATTTAGGAAAATCTTTCTCACCAGCAGAGTAGTAAATCACTGGAAAAGGTTACCCAGAGACATGGTGGAATCTTTATCTTTGGAGGCTTTCAAGACCAGGCTAGACAAAGCCTTGGCTGAGATGATCTAGTTCAGGATGGTCCTGCTTTGAGCAGGGGGTTGGACTAGATGACCTCCTGAACTCCCTTCTAAACCAAATTTTCTGTGATTATTATTATTATTTTTTTATAAATCTCAGAAAGGAACAATCCCTTTCTTTCCTAGGCACATGTTGTCTGGAGATCTTTTCCAGAGATGATACTTGAGCCCCTAATGGATGCTTTAGTTCTAAAATTTTCTTCATCTGGCCTATGGGATCACTGAGCACTGAGACTACCACCATGGTGCTAGGTCCTGTGGGTTCCCTTGCTTTGTAGAACCATGCTGGTTCTCTTTTCTCAAGGCTTTTTCATGGCTGTGGATTTTGAGTCTGCATTTGCTTCTCATGGTGCCCTTGAGAGTAAGTTTATTTTCCAAACTATTTTACAAAGAGCGATGTTAACTGATTTGTCCAGTGTCATACAGAAAATAGCAGAATTAGGAAAAGACCTCAGGAACCTTGACTTCCAGTTCCACACTTTTTAATTAATAGACCATTATACTTGACACCTTTCTGCTTATGTGAAGAGATAATGGGCAGAGACAATTATAGAACACTTCAATATTTGATCCTCAAATTCTAGCAATTATGCTAGACTTCCATGTGTTTTAATTATCCAAAGATTTTTTTTATCCTGTATAAACTAAGACATGGCTCCTGAAAGAGGCTGTTGTTTTGGCAAAGCATTGCAGTGAATTTTTGTCATTCCAGGGTGCTTAATATATTATAATCTTGATGAAAGTTCCAGCTTCTAAAGAAAGAGCATTTCTTTATGGTATATTGGAAAAGGCTGTTACTTGTTCTGTTGTTTAATAAATGGTTCATTTATTTTTCCTCTAAAATTTTTAATTTCTTTTTTCACTTTTTCAGTGAGACTTTTTAATATGAACTATATTGTGCAATATCCCTAAAAGTGACCATAGTGTGAATAGTGTTTATAGTACTTGAAGAAAATATTTCAGCTATAATACCCCGGATGATGAATCATGTAGTATTCTGGTAGCTGAGTAGTACTGCATCAAGAAGACAGTTACAAAATGTGAGGGATTTTTCTTTAGTGATATAGGCTTACAGTGTTTATGGAAGTGTGAAACTTAGGTAAGCTAGCTTCTAGCATCCGTTTTAGAACCAATTTTTTTTTCATAAACAAGGCCATTTGGATGCAAACAAATAATAGTTTTCTCTACTTTTAAGTTTTTAATCTAGTTAATTTTGTATCAATTCAGAATTTGTCACTTACTCTTGTAAAGCCTAATCAATACATGTTATAAAAACAAGACCTGAGTTACCTTCACTTCCAGGAAGATCAGTGGAAGAAAGTGGTACATTTTACAGCTGTGTCCTTTAAAAATATGTAAATTAAAAATGAAGGAGTATATTGCTTTTATCGATTATTTATTCTACTAGTAAATACTATTCACTATGAATACCAGTTCGGCAGGGGACAGACACCCAAAATAACCAGAATTATTATTCTATTATTTCCATTCAGAGTCGCAACCTATTTTCATATGTCTATTTAGTGGCTTACAGGCACTTTCTGGACTTGTGACTAATATGAATCCAGAATCCTTAGATCTGGTCTTGATTTCTAGCTCTGCCAAAATCTGTTGTATGACTAGGAGCAAAGCTTTCACATTCTCCCTGCCTTTCCTCCCCAATGCAAAATGTGGATAATATTGCTTCACTCTTGCCCTATTGCTTCCTTCTTGTCCTATACAGAATGTAGGCACTACAAAGATACAGGATGTCTCTAAAAGCTTTGTTACACCTTACACTGTGAGCTGCTCAAATGTTGCTTGGTATTAGTGCTAGCTTAAGTTTGGAGCACTCATACTTGAGGCCAGCAGGGACCTGGAGGACTGAAAGGTAATAACCACCCCCTCCCCACCCTTTGCCCATTCCAAGCTTCCACTCTGCCCC
>NW_017728995.1:52232281-52235615 GCF_001723915.1 Gavialis gangeticus
TCTGTCCCAAGGGAACAGGCAGGGAAGGGTTAACCTGCTGCTGCTTCACTATGGCAGCCAGATTGTTGCTCTTCTCTGAGCTGAGCCCACCCAAAGAGTGGTGGTGGTGGTGGTGGCAGCCAGGAAAGCAGGTTAACTTTTCCCTGGTTGCTTGCCTGGGACAGACAGTGTGGGCAGCCCCAAGTAAGGGAGGAAGGGTGGGAGAGAGTGAGTGGCTATCTGGGGTGTTGGGAAGGATGGGAGGTTAAGGGGGACAGTGGGCCTGACTTGAGTCAGTGGGGGTGGGGGGAGTGGGTGCGGTTTTTACACTAAGATGTAGCCTAGAGTGGCTACCCCTTAGTGTAAAGTGGGGTGGTTAACATGGTGATCCCGCTCTGGAATGGCTTAACTTTGAGCTGCCTAACAAATGTTTAAAGCTAGTTTCAGGTGTTAATGTGTGGACAATCCAGGTGCTAAGAGCTCTAGGAGCCACTGAAAATTACTGTGAAACAAGGCCCTAAGTGTTTATATAGGGCTCAACACAGAGATTGGAGGTCTTAATTGAAGAGACTTTTATTGTGAAAATATTCACTTTGCCCTTTATCAGAAATACTACACATTTCTCAACAAGCTCTACAAGCAGTTGCTACTTCAATGGATAGCAAATAGCTATAACCATCAGCTAAGCAAAAGTTGCCTATATCAAGTGTGATGATGACCTTTTAACTCAAGACAATGATATAATATTTTTTGTACATATGTGTTATAGTTCTGGTATGTTTCATCCCTGTATCATATTCCATTGAGGCCCTAGGGTATTTTACTACTGTTATTTTCTATCGTTGGTGTGTTTCCCAGGAATCATAAATTAACATACTTGAAAGATCATTTCTGACCATCTTTAAGCTGCCTTGATATTTTTAATTGTCAGAAGTTAATTGAACCCTAAATGTTAGGTTATGAGACAGAATTTTGTTAAAGGGACTGATTGTCTTGTCAGAAAAGCAGTGTTATCCTAACAGCAGACAGGAGGCCCCTTTCATCACTTGCTTATTTTTAGTTGCTACATCAAAGAGAAAGAGGTTGTTTAGTTCCTCATGGATGCCTCAATCTTTCCTTTATTATTTTTGCCTAGTTTTAGTGCTGTTTAGTATAAATGCTGACCTGCTTCCATAAGTATAACAGAATAGCAATAATGACTTTTCATTTGGGCAGAATCCTGGGAAATGTGGTTGGGTCTCCAAACTTTGATAAAGAGCATGTGTGAGGGAGAGACAGTATTTTAGGATGCCTGCCCAAGGTTAACATCATGCTGGTAGGAACATCTGGGCCCCACATGAAAATTATTGTTTCTTTCTGCTTAAAGTCAAACCATTCAAAGGCTTCAACTATTCAAACATGAAACTTTTCAAACCTTCTTCCTCTTCCTATCCTCAAAAACTTATGATATGGATGCTCCCTATTCTTAGCTATGCTACTTTGTCATTTGGTAGTCTGCTTTTTCTCTCCCTTCCTAACTGTGAAGGACTTAGATCCAGCTTCCATTTATGATTCATTTTCAGACCAACTTCAGTGGGAATAAGGATGTTCCCAAATACCTAGCTGCAGATGGTGAAACATACCCATTGTCAGACATGAGGAATCTTAGGAGGTGGAAATATCCCCCACAAAAAATTCCAGTGCCAGGTTTTCTACTGATAATTCATGGTGTTTAAAATCAGCAAAAAATCACAATATTTGTTTGCTTCTCTCCTTGTCCTTTTTTTCTCCATGGCAAAATAGGGAAAAAGAGCAGGAGTGAAAAAGGGAAGAAGCTAATATTTTGATTTTTGAAGGGAAAGATTCTTTCTAAAATTAACGAATACCCTGTAAAAGGGAATCATTTTGGGGTTCACTGTTTTTCAACAAAATGTTCTGACAGACAGGACTGAAAAAGCTACCTTTGTCACCTAGTTCTGCCGCATTGCAGTTATAGGCAATTGTTAGAGACCTACCACATTTACAGTGGTAGTGGGGTGTGTGCCAGCTCCTTTAATCTTGCAGGTTCTCCTGTGTGTCTCCTCACCGTTGATTGCCATAGGGGTCCTGCTGCTTGCTACTTGCTCCTGATTGGTGGGGAGACAAAAACTGTAGTTTTTAATATGGTACCATAGTTGTTGCTTGCTGCTGATTGCTGAGGGGCCCTGGCAGCCATGCTGTCTGTTGCTGACTGGCCAGGAAGCAAAAACAGTACCATATTTAAAACCACAGTTTTTGCCTCCCCACTGATAAGGAGTTATCAGTGGGCTGCATGGCAGCTCCTTTTATTTTGCAGGTTTCCCTTCACATCCTCCCCTCCCCCAACTTTCGCTGATCACTCCTAATCATTGGGGAGGCAAAAAATATGGTTTTAAATATGGTGATGTTTTTGCTTCCTGGCTGATCAGCAACAGACACACAGCAAGGCTGCCAGGGCCCTTTGGCCAATCAGCAGTGAGTGGCAAAAACAATGTCATATTTAAAACTGCCTCCCCACCCATGGGGAGCAAGCGGCAAACAGTGGGCCTCTCTGCCAATCAACAGTGAGGGGCACACAGGGAACCTGCAAGATTAAAGTGTAGCCCTGTGGGTTCAGGCCAACTCTCAGGATCTCAATATTGTGCTGTCGACAGTAGGGTGTAACACAATTGCATGTATACAAACACACAAATCAATTAAATGCATACACACATACGCTACCAACTCAGGCACATATACATCCAAACCAGTCTAGATACATGCATACCTATCACCAATTCAAGCACATACACTATACACTCCAAAAGCTAAACACAGATCACTAATTTGTATATCATGCACACAATGACATATATATATATGCACACGCACATGCACACACACACACACAACCCACCTACACATAGGTAAGTTCCTAACTTGGATGGCACGGTATATATGTGTGTGCTTGGGGTACCTGGGATACTTGGGGGAAGGTTAAGGTGAGAGAGAGAGAGTTAAAGTGTAGGGAGTGAAAGTTGCCAGAACTGAGATTAGCACTGGTGAACTAGAGAGAAGCTCGATGAGGAACTGAGGCTTAGGGTTACTTAAGGTAGACTGGGGCTGGAAACTGAAGCAGACAGCTGAGATATTGGGGGGGGAGGGGGCAGATAAGTGGTGGCAAGGAGGAGACAGCCAGAAAAGAGAGAGAGAGAGGCAGAAACCTGGGAGCTTGGGCATGGAAACAAGCTGACATCTTAGAGACTAGGGGGTAGATAAGTGGTAGGAAGGAGGATACAGCCAGGAAACAGACAAAAACCCAACTCGGGGTTTCAAAATATAACATGTTTATTAAACAGACAACACACTACACAGCCCC
>NW_017728995.1:52235636-52244155 GCF_001723915.1 Gavialis gangeticus
CACACACACACACACACACACACACACGCACACACACAATGTCAGCAGGAGAAGGAGACTCAGTGGAAGGGCTGGAGTCCAGGTGGGGAAGAGAAGTAGAGTCCAAGTCGTTGGTTGAAGAGGGGGTAGGGGGTGATAGCTACCTATCCAGGCTGGAAAGGGGTCCTTGTCCAGCAGGTATTGTCTGGAGGAGGGTTGCCGGTAGGCCCTCTGGGTGGATAGGTGGTGTGGCATGGCGCTGGTCCAGATGGAGAGGGCATCCTAAAGAGTCAGTCTTCACTATCCCTTTTTATGGGGCAGACTACCTCTGATCTCCTATGGGGAAGGCCTGTCCAAGCAAGGTCAGTCCTGTCCCAGAGGGCTCCAGGTATTCTTACTGAGTATGTGCAGCCTGGCACAATGGTGGGTGGCCTCATCTTTTGTTTCTTGAATGATAAGGGTGGTTCCAAGGGCTGGGTCCTTGGTCCAGGTATTGGTGTTGATGGTTTGGTCATTCAGAGGGAGTTATTTTTAGACCTACTGCCACTGTCTCTCAAGTGCCCTCATTCATCCCCATTCATTCAGGAACCAAGTTACATAGGAGTGGTAGGTGTGAGTCATGGGTTAGACAACTGGGCCTGGGACAGGATGGAGACTTGACAAACAAAATGGAAACTAGACATGACTTATGCTAATTTACATATGTAGGCCTAAATCATATAGTACCAGTAAAACAGTAATATAGAACAGTAAAAATCAATATAAACATAATAGTTATACAATATAAAGAAGGAGGAAAAAAAAACCAAATACAACTTGCTACCAAAATAAAATGCTGAAGCTTATCCTATGTCTTAGCTCACTTATACTTATCTATAGGGAATAGGCAGGGTTAAGAAAAAGTCAGAAATGGTTGTTTAAGGGGAGGGAATGCATTCTAAAAGAAAAAAAAGAACAACTAGGGGTTTTGCACAAAAGGAGCCATCACACACCCCACTCCTGCTGTGAATTTGGTAGCTCCATAGAAATTGTTTACTATCCCAGGTTCAAGAACATTTGACTAGCCTCTCCTGCACTCTATAAACTGCAAAGCACTTCCAAATACTCTATAACAGTAGTTTTCAACCTGTTGTCTGCAGACCCCCAGGGTGTCCAGAGACTGTCTAAGGCAGGCTTGACCAACATGCAGTGCTCCAAGCCGTTTTCTGAGGCCCGAGGTGCTGCGATGGGAAACAAAAGTAAACACTGTACTTTCGTTTCAAGGAGGTGATGTGATACTGCTTCCTGTGAGGTCTTTGAATATGGCTTGCCAGCCCACTGGGTGATAAAAAGCTCATGATCTGGCCCCACATTCAAAAAGGTTGGACACCCCTGGTCTAAGGGGTCTGTGAAAGAGGAATTTGATCAAGCAAAAGTATGTGAATACCCACACTTACAATTCAAAGGGGTCTGCACTTCCATTTGAAATTTCCAAAGGGGTCCAAACCTCCTTTTGAAATATTCTAGGAGTCCACACACGAAAAAAAAATTGAAAACCACTTCTCTATAAGAAACTAGCATCCTTAGTTCAAAACTAGGAACATTAGGGGAAACACACAACTAGAGTATTTAGTACAGTTAGATTGATATGATCATCAGAGCCACGTAAGGAATTATTTTTATCAATTCCAAACCTTTTTGCAGATTCTTCCAGACTTATTTTCTCTATTTGGTTTGACCTCTTTTTTAAGGTTGAGATTTTTAAAATTTTGAGACCAGGTCTTTAACCATTCTTGTAAAGGAACTACATCTGATTGTTTAGTTTTGAAATGGAATTGATTATTATATCAAGGGGTGTTCAAAGAATGAAAACCCCAATGTTACACTCAGAATGATTTGCCTGTTAATCCAGTTTGTCTTGGATGCTAAACAAGAAGATCTAATAAAGATAATCTTATACCGTCCAAAAGCGTCCACCTCTCTGCACCACAAATTACGAAACTTTCAGGTTCTTGATATAAAAAAAACAATTTAGCAAGACAGTATTTTTTTCAACAAAATTATTTTAATTCTCATGTACCACTCTATTTTCTGTGTTATGTTTCAGAATTCTGTACATGATCTCTTGTAAATATACATTTTTTCAGCAATCTTTGAGATAAGCAAAAGTGACTCCAGTGAAAATTTTGAGAGATGTGTTTTTCTTATCAGTTAATCAGATAATTCAAATGATGAAAATATAGTGCTTTCAAAGACTTATTTTTTTTCATAAAGTCTCAGAGGAGCAGAGATCTATACCATAATCTTACACTTAGTTCATAAGGGTACAGTAACTTCACTATTAAGATTCTTGAATGGCAGAAAGCTTCATATTCCCTAGTTGCTTCAGTTACTCTTACATTCTTTTCAAGATGTGTCACATTTGACCTTTGCCACAAAGATGAGTTTTGTCTAGAATTTAAAAAAATAGGGTAAGGTCATGCAGGGATGTATAAATACTTGCTTTGCACAAAGCTCTTTTAACATCCTTCTGAAAATCATGGACCATAGAAAATAAGCTGAGGACAGGACCACTCAAGCCTAAACTGTCTGAAGGGCAGCTTTTAGGATGACCTTTTCCAATCCCTTATCAATTATCTCTGTTGTTGTACTTGCTTGTCTGTGGAAACCATCCTTGTGTAGCCAGGTGAGTACACAGTATTTCAATATTCAGCATTTTAATATTATTTTTCCTGTACATAAATGATTCTGAGGCTCTTTTTAAGAATTTTGTTAAATTTTCCAAAGTTCCAATTTTTTTTTCATTGAGGGTACAAATGTTTAAAGCCATGAATTAAGGGAAGTTCATTTTAAATGTTTTTAATGGTAGAAATCCAGAACAATACCAAACATAGACTACGTATTTGACTATTGTATCAGTATTTTCAAATAATTTTCTAATGCACCTGGGTCTACTAGATAAGGAAAGTATCATAAAAGTATAGCCAAACACAATCTTAGTGTTTCCATTCTATAGAAATCTGCAACACGTAAACATTATTATTTTTTCCTGCAAATTAGGACAGGAAGTTGAAATTTTAGAATTTTCTTTGGAATGGAAATTTCAAAAATCCAGTTTTGAAGTGCTTTATTTTGACATTTTTGATCAAAATGGAAATGCCTTCCTGTACTGGAAACTGAAATGCAGTATCATTATCATATCTAACAGCATATTGCCACATTATAAATAATTCTTGAGTCTGATTCACTCATGGTCCAGGCTTACTGACTGGGTCACATCTTCCACAGATCTAGCCCATCAGGCATCTCCCATGACACACCACACAGTTGCATGTCTATCAGTGCTAAGAATCTTGGTAATGAACCAGAGGAAATTGAGAATCTCATTGATAAAATAAATGTTGATATAACTGATGTTACTGAAACTTGTTAGAAGTATTCATGTGATGGGAATGTTAAAATCACTGTTTTATAACTTTTTTTAGGAGGAATAATAGTACTATATTCTGTAATAGAAATTAGAGGGCAGCATTTTATACAACATACTAGTTTTAAAGTTCTCAAGACTTCTGAACCACAAGATCTTGAATTCATTTGCTAATGAGCAGAGCCAAGCAGGAGGTATGACCGACCACTGAACTGCATATTAGAAAACACAGTGTATTACCCCCTAAGCAGCTGTCTGTAATGTGTTTAAAAATACTGGCATGGGAGACTTGCTGGAACTCTCATATAGCCACTAATAAAGACATGGCCGAGACATCACATGGGTCAGGGGAGTCACTGCTGATAGGTTGAGGTCCCTAGAAGCTGAAATAAAAAGGAAACAGAAGTGAAAGAGGTGGTGGTCACTGTGGTAATTAAAAGTCGCTACTGAGGAAGGGTGAGCAGCGCAAACTCTGCCTCAATTTTCTTTTTACCTTACTTTGGTTTCTACTGTTTACTTTTACAAACTGACTTAGGAAGGCTGGGTGGTGAGCCCAGAACCCTGCAGTTTTATGGGATACCTCATGGTGTGAGTTAAGTGAATGGTATCCAGATGGGCTCCTGGAGAAGAGTCTCACAGAGTTCACTGTATTATAGGTACTCAGCTAGAATCTCAAACTGGAGATCAGTGGTGGGAGTGTAGGGATGGAGAAGCTCCCACAAAACTACTGCCACACAGAGATTAAAGGTTGGCTGAGGGCCCACCACTACAAGGTAAGCTCAGATGACTGACAGAAGCGTTTGCCTTGTCACCTCTGTTGGACACTGCAAGCATCAACACAGGGCGAGACTCCTCTTGAAGCTATCTATCATATAACAGCAAGTTGTGGTGGGTGTAGCTTAAAAGAGGGGAAACTCCCTGTCTGATAAGGGTAATGAGTAAGCCAGTCAACCAAAAAGAGCCCATACCTATTGCACATAAAATATATCAAAGAGGAGGGGGATCCACCATTCTTTGTATTAACAGTTTTTCAGGGACTCGAGCAGTATGGAATAGGCACCTGTTAGGCATACTTAAGTACTTAATAGGTGAAGTTGGATCTAGCCCATAGAGAATTTTCTAAGGCACGAAGTCTTTCAACCAATAGGAAGTTACTCCGTATTTTGGACATCATTCCAATGGATAAATTATGATGAATGAATTAAATCACTGGGCTGTAAGTTAATGGTTGCATAACCTGATAATGATCAATATGAGATAACAGAAGATGATCACACTCAATACTTGGGGTTTCAAAAGGGCTAAACCTGAGAGAAACTATACAAAAAACTAGAAGGAAAAATGTGAGTGAAAAATGAGTTCTTAAAGAATAATGTAGTAGATGGCCAAAAAGCAATAATTATAGGCTGGTTAGCATGATATCAATCTTAGGCAAATAATGAAAAACTGGTATAGAATTCAATTAATAAAGAATTAAAGGATGGGGACATAATTAATGCCAGTTAACATGGCCTTATGGAAAATGAGTTCTCTCAAACAAATCTGATTTTTTTCTTACAGGAAATTACATGTTTGCTCAATTAAAGGTAACTGAGCAGATGTATTATTTTTAGCATTTTGAAAGGTGTTTGATACAGCACCAGGTGACACTGATTAAATAACAAGCATGATACAAAACCATTAAATTATATTAATATTTTTTAGAACTGAACAACTGGAGATTTCAAAGGAGGCCTTAATGGGGTATTATTATCAAAGGAGGTGCTTCTAGTCGGGTTCTGCAGGAGTAGGCACAAAGCCTGACATAATTCAACATTTCCTTACAGATTACTGATAGAAAAGATAAAATCATTGTTGATAATACATCTGGATGACACAGTGACAGAATGGTAAATAATAATGAGGACAGGGCAGTTGTCTAATATGATCTGAACGACATGGCTAGTAGTTTGCTTTTCAAGCAAAAAACACTGTTATACAGGTAAATTTAAACTTGCATATTTAAGAACAAAGAACTTAAGAACTCCCTATGAGCATTCTGTATCTAGGAAAGCAATGACTGAGAGACGTTTGGGTTAAAGAGGACTGGTAGCTTCTAGTGAAATGTTGTGATAAAGGGAGTTGGTATGATTCTTGGATACATGATTAGGGAAATAACGAGTAGTCATAGGGAAAGGATCTGGCTTCTTTATACAACACGGGTGAAACGTATTACAATATAGTACTTTCTTGCATACAGTAAAGCTAATGCACATATAATACACACAAAACCCACATCTTTTTTTTGAAAGGCAGAATAAAGAAAAGGGAGATTTCTAGAATTATGGATGCATAGAGCAGGGATAGAGAATCATCGCCAAGTGGCCTAGCCCCCCTTTCAGCTGAACCGTAACTGTTGTTGAAGACTAGTCTCTGAGTGGATCTATAATTTTGCAGAGTTAAAAGGCTGTGAAATAGGAGAAGAGAAACTAGAAGCAGCCAGGAAAAATGCCCTAGGAAAGGTTAGCTTGATTAGTGCAATGTCAAAACCATGAAATAAAGGAGTTGATCGTTAACAGTTCTGGAGTTAAGAACAATGAGTCCATTAAGTCAACTGAGTCCCTCAGCTGATTGGACAGTATTTCAAAAGCTGCTTCACTGTGGAATAGGAATCAAAGCAGGCTGATTCTACCCCAGTGAGAAAATCAGCTTCCCTGCTTAATATATGCACCCCATATAGGGTGAGGGGTCTGAGTTGGGGAGAAAGGTGTGTTTTCTTTCTGCATGTGAGAAAGTACAGTACTACTAACATTTTAAGGGGATGTTTGCAGTACTGTAAGGGGAGGGAAAACTAGAGGGTATAAAAAAAGGCAAAGAAATGATTTGAGGGTTGGAGAAAAGGTCCTTGAGTGAGCATAGAAGCAATCTTTAGTTTATCAAAATAAGATTGTGAGATTATTCAATTACAGGATGTAAGTACCTTCATTGGGAGAACTACTAGGTGTTAGAGAACAGGCCACAAAAACAGGGAGACAAAAGCCAATGACTGAAAGCTGAAAGCTGAGAAATCCAAAATAGAAATAAGGCACAAATTTTATGTAAGGGGCAAGGATTTGACTCACCCAGGGTAGTGTTGGATTCTTTCTGTCTTGACGTCTTTAAAATAAGGCTGTATGCCTCTGGAAGACATACCTAAGCCAAACACAAATTATTTGGCTCAGTACACAGGTCAATGGATAAAACTGAATGATATATAGGAGATCAGACTTTATATAATGGTTCCTTACTACCTTAAATGTAGTTTAATTTGTGTACCACAATTGAAATGGAGCTCCCTGATTAGGGGTATGCTCCAGTTAAATCATAAAGATATCAAGGTTATGTGCAGACATTACACTTAGACCAATCTAATTAGCATCAGTTCAATCTAAATGCCAATCTGTATTGATGTTTGGGGAGATTAAATCGGGGAAAAAATAGCTGGCCCAATCTAAATTAGTTCACCTGAAGAGGTGAACTAAGTTATATGGGAAATAGGTTAGCCTGATGACTGAACATCTGAGCACATTTGGAATGTAGCTGTGGGGCTGGGAAAGCACAAGTTACCCTTCCCATCACCACTGGGGCTGCATTCTTCATAGTTCCCGCACCCTGGCCAGGCTATTTTTAGCCCTCTTCTCCTCTTGCCACCCCCCATGGTTGGACAGATAAAACCCCTGCTCCCCCCCACACCCAATCCTGCCCACCTTTTCCTCCACCCAAGTTACTTAGATAGGTTTCTTGACATGGCTCCTGGCACAAGTGAACATGTGCACAAGCCAATTCTGGTCCACAATCACATAACTTCAAGTAAGCCATGTTATTGTAGATTGGGTACAGCAAACACCTGCACATACTCTTAGTTATAGATCTTGAAGCTAGCGGTCTACTTCCTTCATCAGGATGGTTTGCATAGAAACAATTTGATTATAAGGATTGTTTGCACTTAACAAATGCTTTTCTCTTAAGTCTTAACATGGTATATGTCTAAATTTTACCATGTACAATAGTACATTACAACTATTTTTAATAGTTGCTTTACATCATGCTTTACATCTTAGTGTGCTGAATTAATAGTAAATCCTATACTTATTGGAGGACTTTGCGATATAGCATAAAGACAAAAATAGAGTTCTATTGCAAAAAGAAACATTATGGTCATTACTAGAAAGAGAGCCAGCCAAATTCTGATCTCTGGTAGATACATATGCAATATAGGCATGTACACGAAATTTGTTTATAAAACATTTCTGAAAGAGGTTTCTTTTAACTATTAATTTCAAAAGCAAGTTGAATTTTCACTTTTCAAAATACATCCGTAAGTTTTGTTCAGTTTGATGGAATTTAACAGGATTCCATTGACCAGAGTTGAGAACAGGGCATATTATATAAAAATATTCTCACAAATATTACTTTAGTTTACATTAACCTGCTTCATCACCCTACTCTGTCTTTTATGTTCACTGCTAGAATCACCTAAGATTTGAAAGCAAACATATTTGTAGAAAATGTATTTCATAGCCACATGGCTGTGAATTTGTGGGAATACTAAATTTGTGGATTGAAAAGTTCATGACTGAGGTCTTTGCTGAGTCATGCAGTTATGAAAGATACCATCTGATTTATTTGACTTTACCTGTGGCAACTTGACTTTTGAGTATTTGATCTTTTGATTTGTCCTTTTAATATAGATACGGTTTTATTGTATAAACATGAATTATGAATGTTTTGGATAACTATTTGCTTGTATTAATTTCATAGGATTAATTTTTTGTAAGAAATTATATATTAAATCATTCCTGTTGACCCACTGGGACTTTCATCCTACTAATATTTAGACTTATTTCTTACACAGCAAAGAATTTGATATTATAGATTATATCACCTGTCTCACTATAAAGAAAAATTCTGAAAGAATATAATGGTTCTAAACATATTTAATTAAAGCATTTAGTTCATTCCCCTCTAATCTGCCATTTTAAGAGTTTGACTATTGATTTCAATGGCAACAGAGTCAAATCCTATAAGCAACAGTTTGGTACTTCTGGGCCAAGGAGTGGTTGGTGTATGTAGTTCTGTTAGATCAGAAGCAGGGCAATGACTTTTCATCACAAAG
>NW_017728995.1:52249155-52249628 GCF_001723915.1 Gavialis gangeticus
CAGTTTGGTATTTCTGGGCCAAGGAGTGGTTGGTGTATGTAGTTCTGTTAGATCAGAAGCAGGGCAATGACTTTTCATCACAAAGAACCGTTTGAATGAGCTATGTATCTATTATCTGTGCAAACTGTCCTCCCATGTCCCTCAATATTCATAGGCCTTGAAGGCCATGTCCACATGAGTGTGGACATTTGGTTCCCTGGGAAAAGTACCTTGTGCTGCCTCTACTTGTCCCTGGGGAATGCCTGTGCCATGCACACTTTGGCATGTAGCAAATTACCCCGGGTAGGGGAGGGGAGGCTGGGGCGCAAGGCCTGGCCACCAGCTACAGCACAGCTCCAGGCAGCCCAGCTCTGCTTTTGATTGGTGGGTGCTGCCCATGTGTGCACTGTTCCACATTTTTTTTCCCCCTGAGTTTTTTGACCCCTGGATATCTTTGCAGCATGGAGAACATCTAAATGTGCAGGTGTATTTGT
>NW_017728995.1:52254628-52256309 GCF_001723915.1 Gavialis gangeticus
TTCCCTGGGAAAATCACCTTGTGCTGCCTCTACTTGTCCCTGGGGAATGCCTGTGCCATGCACACTTTGGCATGTAGCAAATTACCCCGGGTAGGGGAGGGGAGGCTGGGGCGCAAGGCCTGGCCACCAGCTACAGCACAGCTCCAGGCAGCCCAGCTCTGCTTTTGATTGGTGGGTGCTGCCCATGTGTGCACTGTTCCACATTTTTTTTCCCCCTGAGTTTTTTGACCCCTGGATATCTTTGCAGCATGGAGAACATCTAAATGTGCAGGTGTATTTGTGGCACCACATGCCACATGGTTGCACTCATCTGGATGCAGCTGAAGTGGTCAAATGATTCATATCTCAATTGAAGGTGATCCCCAAATGCCTGATTCCTCAGGAATATTCATTTGGAATCTTTGCATGTGGCTTTGATCCCTTCAATAGATTGAATCAGCTCTGAACCCTGACATTCCTGAGCTTTAGGGAAGTTCACATCCTAGTATGAACTTTGCAGCTTAGGCATAGCTCTAATTTAAATCAGAGCTACCATCACCCCTCCAGTCCTTTGAAATAAAAGAGTCCTTTGAACATAAATATTTGGTGATTTAGCTCCAATCCACTGATTTCCTTTTCCTTTTTCTGTGGAAAAGTTCTGTCTTCCTGGTTTATAAAACGAAGGAATTAAGGGGAACACCAATCAATTGAAACTACGGTGACAACAAATGCTCCTCTTGCTGCAATATAATGATAACTATTTCAGGTCAAGCTCTCCTCTAAGACTTACCAAATCTCCAATTCTGAATCCATAGCAGCAGACAAGTGAAGTATTCAATTATTAATAAATCCATATTTATAATTTTTCTAGTCCACTTTGTATAATTTATTTTCTTTCTACACTGTCGAGCAGCATATTACAGAAAGGAAACCTTAATTGTATCATTTTCATAGAATCGAGCCAGCTGCATTATTACTGGTTTTACAAGCAATAAAAAGCTTTATACAATTATGCCATACCACTGCTTTGTTTTGAATATTTCATATTAAGCAGTTGGAAGACTTTTCCATTTCTTGAAAAGCATCCAGAACGAATAGAGTTTTAAATGTTAGTTGTAGTTGGAGCCAAAGCCAAACTGACTCTATTATCAGAATAACAGTTTTAGGCTTCTGTGACTTGTATTTGGGTTAACATCAACCAGGCTACACTCCACATGCTCTGTCTTCTGGTAACTGCATCTTTTGAACCTCCTGGGGGAGATGAAAGAAGTTTCCATATAGGTAACTCAGGAAACCTTAAAGATGAGCTGTTTTAAGACCAGAGTTCATGTCAGTAATGTCAATAAACCAATTCAATTTATTCCTTGCTCTCAGCTCCTTCAGCCATGGAAGCTACTATTCTGAGCTCATCATGGGACTGAAGACACTCCTTTAATTAGCTTAACTGAAGAAGTAAATATACTAATGACTGAATTAGTGACATTCTTCCAGAGAACCATGAAAAAGAATATGTAAATAGAATTAAGTACTGCCACTGAAATTTGTTTTGCCTTTTCAGATGGTTGCAAAATACACAGAATCAAATGTAAAAAGGATTATATATCGGGAATTGTTTTAAATGATCAAGAAGAATTTCAGGGCAAGGAGTCACTGTGCTGCCAAGAGAAGCTGTTCTGTTGGAACATTTATTGGAGCCCAATCT
>NW_017728995.1:52261309-52263850 GCF_001723915.1 Gavialis gangeticus
CTGAAATTTGTTTTGCCTTTTCAGATGGTTGCAAAATACACAGAATCAAATGTAAAAAGGATTATATATCGGGAATTGTTTTAAATGATCAAGAAGAATTTCAGGGCAAGGAGTCACTGTGCTGCCAAGAGAAGCTGTTCTGTTGGAACATTTATTGGAGCCCAATCTTTGAAATACAAACTATCGCTTTTTGACACATTTATTTTCTTAACATTCAAAATTATTATTTTTGGATGCTAAGTTACTCGGCCAACTAAGACTGAACTTTGGCTTAGCTTCAGCTGAGCCTTTTCTTAATGAGACTCAATATTTTTAGAATTTTAGAAGAGACCATTCTTATTTGTTAAATGGGGTAAGCATTTTGATCAGCTGCTCAAAACCTATGTCCCTGTAAGCTCATCTGAATGCTGGTATATTCCCATGTTTAATAATAGTGTAGAAGGCAAAATCTGGCATACACATATGAGTTCTAAATAAGAGATTCTACATGGACAGATTATTTAAAAAGGTATTTTACAATTAGTTTGAATCCAGATCTGTTATTTGAGGGAGCTGGAAAGCTGTCATGGGTCATTGACTGCAGACACTGTGCATATGGGGGGCAGGGGAATGAACTGATGATAGGATTTCCCTTGGCATTTGAGTGTTAACTTGCTTCACAAAGAACATGATTGTGATGGTCCCTTTGTGGATGCACAAAGGAATGAAGAGGACACAAGAAGCCTTTCACCTTGTAAGCAGGAGCCATCTAGGCATAGCAGCATTATTCTGCTCCATTGTGCAGTCAGGTGCTACTCATTAAAGAAAGGATAATCAGAATCAAGCTAGACGTGAACTGTGAATATTAAAATAAAATGCATACAATCTGAGGGGTGGGGGAAGGGAGAGAGAGAAAAATTCTTGATGAGGGAATTTTTCCAAGTAACTTAAGTTTTAGAAAAACTCTAAGGCTAACAGAGAAACCCTATTTGTGGGATCTTTTGAGATTCTACACGAGTGAAAGAAAAAAATGACAAAAGTTGGTAGTGCTCAGTGGTTAGTGCTTCATATCCTTCACCTGTGTGTGAATGCTAGGCTGTTAGTCATTAAGAGACTTGTGCTCTATTTTTAGCAAGGTGCAAATCAGTCTACTCTTTTAGTGTTGGCCACATTATTTCATTAAATGGTTTGGTTTAATAGCCACAGCCCTATTCATTAAAATATTTTTTCTGGCATATTCAAAGAAGACATTTTAAAAAAAATCATTGTACATAGTCCTTTTATTTCCTTTTCCTTGCCTTATGCTGCTTCTGCCTGCCTACCTGCCTTATGAATGATGTGGTAAATTAACCCTATTTCTGTCACATTAACATCTGTATTTGTTAAAATTACATTATTTTGCTGTGCTGTGTCTGTGTAGTGGGTGGATGCATAGACTTCTGTGATCAGGGCCAGAGCAATCATGTAGAATTCAAGAGGGGTCAGAATTGAGGGGGGGGGGAGCAGGACTGGTGCATTGTGGGATTCATGGAGGACAAACTAGTCCACTCATCCTGCAATATTATCCAGAATAAGATGCACTAACATGGTCCTGTGCTATAGCAATGTTTTATCCTGTGAACATCTTTGGTGGTGTGTCTTGCAACAAGGAAATCTGAATGCTTGCACCTTGTCCCAGAAGAAAACAATTTATTCTGCAGCCAGGGTGATGTCTGTTCATAGCTTAACAAGAAACAAGGAAAATATCAGCGTTCCTTGATAAAGGAATGAAGGAGCTAAAATGTATTGGAGGAATTGTTAGAAAAAGCCCTCTGCCAAGGCATAACTCTTTTTTAATTTCAGAAAAGCTCCCAAATCTAGTCAGAGAATTAAATGCTGCTGTCAAATATCTTGGCTATTAGTGTCTGACAAAACTATGGTATCTGCCATAGTCCAAGAATTTGGACCTACACAACTGAAATCAGTGGGAAATTTGTGACTTCAGTGCTGTAGAATCAGACCCTTCTTTCAGAAGATTCTGCAAACCTGAAGGAGCCACTTAGCTTTGGGGTGGTTTAATTGTTCAAGACTCACCTTCATTACCCCATCTCAAATGAGCATGAGTCGCTTTGTGATTAGTACTTTATATTACTGGAAATAATTCTCAAAGGGCTTATCTCCTGAAAACAGACAGCACAGAGGAAGGAGAGCAAACAGGAAAGTAACAGTCAGGAAAATATTGTGAATAAGAGAGGTACTTTTATCCTTTCTTAAAATTAAGATCATTCCCTCTACTGTGGGTTTAAGGTCATAGGTGAACTTCCTTTACTCACCTACAGAATGTGCCTGGGCTGACCTGATTGGATCGTTGTTTCATAGTTTCATAGTTTCATAGATTTAGGGTCGGAAGGGACCTAGTAGATCTTCTAGCCCGACCCCCCGCCAGGGCGGGAGAACAACAAAACCCCAAAACAAAAACGGGACTCAAATGAGTCCAGCCAGGTAGGCATCCAGCCTCTTCTTAAAGACCCCCAGGGTAGGGGCCAGCACCACTTCCCTTGGAAGTTGGTTCCAGCTCCTAGC
>NW_017728995.1:52264574-52266393 GCF_001723915.1 Gavialis gangeticus
GCATCCGGACCCGCTGACTTGAATGCGTCCAGCCCCTCCAGAAGCTCTCTAACCCGGTCCTCCCCAACCTGAGGTCTGAAGGCGATCCCCTCGAGTCCGGCTTCTATCACAGCAGGGAAGTCCCAGTCCCTGCACAAGAAAACGGAGGTGAAGAATTGGTTAAAGAGGTCCGCTTTCTCCTCTGACGCAACCACCAGATTGCCCAGCGTATCCTGTAATTTAGTATGAACCGTCCTTATTAATTCCAGTCTGCTTTGTGATACTGTGTGATGGGGAAGTAAAAAAGGAAGTGCAGGGTTTCTTAAACTGCTTTTCTTCAACAATGTCAAAAAGAGGAAATTATTAATAACAAAAGAATATAATATTCTTAGCAATTTAAACACTGGGATACATAAATAGATTTGGAGACCACAGAAAACCTTCATTTATCCTTCTTTTGAAAAGATAATAAAAATGATGATATGATATACAAATGATAACAAATTAAAAGCTTGCTTACCCAAACTGTGGTAACTTTTTCATGTATCCACTACATTCTGTGTGAAGTAGAAGCTACAGTGTAATAACTTAGTCTCTTTCTCTCAGGGGTAAATTGTTCTGGCCTAGCCTTCATTTAGCAAAGACTAGTGCCAGACACAAGAAACAAATATAGACAGGAAGTGATGCAACAAAATCCACCTCCTTCCCACCCCATCCTTTTTAACTTTGTGTGATTTATCTGTCCCTGATTTTCTTAATATGATACTCAAAGGAAAAAAAGTCAGTGAAAATGAACTGAGTGCATTTGATGTGTGCCAAAACTCTTCTTTGTAGGTATTGTGAGAGAACACATACAACACCAATTTAAGTGTTTGACCCTCTTCTGTTATCCATGTACATACCAGCATAAATTAGACTTAACTCTTGACTTCTGTGAAACTGCGTTGGAATACTATTCAATAGAACTTTGCAATGTTGCACATCTTTCCAAGAGCAAAGTGTAAAATCAGTGCAGTTCCCTCTTAAGGGCTAGGGACAGACATTACACATAAACCAGTTTACATGATCAGAAACCAGTTTAAACCTGTAACAGAACAGACATTCAGTGCACATAAACCAGTTTCAAAATGGCCGAAACCGGTCTGTGATAAACCTGCTTGAATGTAGTATCAGACTTAATTGATTTGGCTCAAACCAGTTTATGCAATGTCTGTTCCAGACCCCTTCCTGGTTTAAATTAAATCAGACTCCCCCAGAAACCCGGCATGCTGTCTGGGCTGAGCGGAGCTCTGTTCTCTGCTCCAGTGAGCTGGGCTGGCCCCTCCCCTCTGCCCTTCAGCCAGAGGAGGGGCAGGGTGTGGCCAGACACTGCCCTGCCATCCTGCCATGGCCCCTGAGGCCAATTCCTCCCTCTGTCAGGGGGCAAATCTTCTGCCATTCACAAAGACTGCTGTTGCTGCTGCAGCCTGGGCTCCAGTTACAATACTGCTTAGGAACATGGTATATGATATTGTGTGTGGCCCTGTGGTTCTAGGCTACATATGGTCTCAAAATTCATCTAAGAGCTGCAGAGTAGAAAAATCAATGTTTGGAAGGCTGTTACTTGAGCAAGCAACCTGTGCTGGTTTAGGGCACTGCTGGGAGTGGGAAAAAAAAGGTTGAGTGAGAGTTGTTGCAGCTAAGGTCATAAAGCTTGTTTCTGTTGTATGTTCCACATTTTGTGAATATTTCTGATAAACCTCTTCCCTAACTGGACTTGTCTTTCAAATAAGGAAGTGCCTTTTTTCTTCCCACCTGTTATACTACTAATGTTTTCAACTGCACTCAGCACTGCATAGCC
>NW_017728995.1:52271393-52282427 GCF_001723915.1 Gavialis gangeticus
TCTCTAACTGGACTTGTCTTTCAAATAAGGAAGTGCCTTTTTTCTTCCCACCTGTTATACTACTAATGTTTTCAACTGCACTCAGCACTGCATAGCCTAAGTGATCTAAGTCCCATTTTCAAACATGGAAACTTAAGCAAACTCAACAGAACAATTTTGAAATAATTTTAGAGATTGGAAACTAATCCTCTAATACCATACTCAGAGTTGTAGGCACTGTTTACAATCGTTTCTGTAAATCAGCAAGCACTGGATTATTCACTCCCTTGTACCTTCTACTTATGCCTGTTCAAAGTGAGAGAGAGAGAATTTGAGATCAGAATGGTAGCATTTTGCATCTACTCTTCACAATGTATATGATTCCACAAGGTACATGGTAGAAGAATTATTTAACCAAGAAAGTGCTGTTTGCTTTTCCAAAATGGTGAGCTAATTGAGAAAAAAAAGCAGCAAAAAAGAATGTACGATTCATGTTGCCAATTAAAGTTAGTGTCTCTTGGTTTGCAACTGAACTAAAGACCACTGTTGACACAACCTCTGAAATTTCAAATAACACTTATTATTTGTTACCCATGTAAGAAATCTATGGGTTACATGACTTCCGTAGTTGCAGGTTACAGTATCATTCTACTGCCCATGCTGGTGAAGTATACCCCTTCATTCCCTGCATCCTTGTTTCTTAGGGCTCCATCCATGCTAATGATAGAACAGAATGAAATTTGTATAATTTCACATTTTGGATGACTTATTTTTGTGAAAACTTTATTTTTATCTAAAGACTTTTAGGGAAAAAACCTTACATAAAGCTATTCCTTTTGACAACTCAGCTTGATAACTCATCTTAAAACAGAAGGTTGTTCTTGGTAGCATGATAGAAATAAAGACTGAAGACTCAATAGTTAATCTATTAGTCAAGCCTCTCAAACAGCTTTGCTAGCTACTGCTCACGTAAGGCTTTAACAGTGACTATGATTTAATGCTTCTGCTATTCCTCTACCGTCTAGTAGATTGGGAGGATTTTATTCCCTTTTCATTCCTGGTATCCTCCTTAGTGTACATATTTCCTCCTGAAAGTTATCTGGCTCTGTACTCAGAAGAGGCTTTGTCCCTACATGTACGTATTTCCTCCTGAAAATGGTGAATGATACATTCCAATAGGAGTGTTAATTAAATACCTGCAACCTGCAGCATTCTGGCATCACAATAATTTGGCACGTCTCATGTATCAACCTGAAAACTTTTTCAGCTCTTGGAATGAGTGAAGTCATAACTGGTAGAAAGGTAATATGAAGTATCTGGATGTCTATAATAGATTTCAGTTGAAATCAGTCATGTTGAACTCGTACATTCCCAATGCACTAATGATGTTATGTTATCTTCCCAAGCTTATTGCTTCATTAAGGTTACATTTAAGAAAGTTATGTAAATTATTCACCACAAGTTTAACCTTCAACAGATCAGGGTTTGATATACACATAGTGTAAGAGTGATGTTGTAGCCATGATGGTCCAGAAATTATGGAAGAATCAAAGATTTCTTAGGGTTATATTTTATTGGACCAACTGTATATTTGGGATAGAGTTAAACAAGCTTTCAAATGTTAATTAAATACCTGCAACCTGCATTCTTCATCAGATCTAACCAGAACAACCAGAACTGTTGTTGAAGAGGAAGAGAGAAAATCCAGGGTCTGTATAGATTGGATGCTTCAGCAGGGCTTTTTGATGCTTTTGTCTGAAGCTGAGTCAACCAGCTATTAGATAAAAGCACCAAAAAGCCCCACTAAAATGTCTGATCTATACAGATGCTGGGCTAGCTCCGGATCCAAGAGTGTTGCCTCTTCTGGGCATCCGCTGGGCTTGGTGCAGGAGCATGTTGAGTTTAAAGCACTGTTTTGTTTTAGTTTTTTAACATCTGCAAGATTCCATAATTAGTAGAAGAAAAGAAACGGATTACTGGGAGGTCAAGGTCTACTGAAAGGGAGGAGGGTCATCCTCACCTTTCATGTGTGGAAAGAATTCAGGAGTCAGGTAAAATGTAATGTGCCATAAAACCAATATCAGTGTTTAGTCCTTGGTTCTTAGTGCCCAGCCAGCTTATGATTTTTTGTTCCCAAGTTTGCCTTTTAAAGATGGTATGTAGATTTCCCATAAGCAGTAGGATAGCAACATCAGAGAGGGAGTGGTTGTTCTTTGAGGAATGTGCTGCTAATGATGTCTCCATCCTTCATAGTTTTTTCTGTGAGAGTTCATTCTGTTGTGTAGTTGCTGTTATCATAAGCAGCATATTTCAATATCTGAGTAGTGTAAGAGTTAGGCAGCTATGATAATTTTAAGTGGCGGATTTCAGTATCTTCCATGTTGTGGTTGTGTAAGAGAATGAACTCTCAACAAAAACATAAAGGACACAAACACACATGCATACACATCAAGTCAAGTCAGTCCTGAGGCCGCTGTGACCATTGGGCACCTGTGATGCTATAACTATCATCCTACTTTAGTTGAGTTGCTTTGCATCATTGGTGATGCTTTGGGCAGAGTGACCTGGCGGGGCTCACGTCCTCTCCAGGTATGGATGGCCATTGGCTCTCGGGTAGCTTATTTGCCAGGTCTTGTTTTTAGTTCTGCTGGGTGTCCACACACCATCCTCACCCAGGCTAGCCCAGGTGGGAGCACCGGTTTTAGTCTCTGACAGCCGGACCACGGAACAAGCTATGCTGGTTTACATGGCACCAGAGAGCAGACCAAGAGACGCCTGGCCTGACATTAACACAAATACACACGCACCCCCCCGTCATTTAAGGGGGCTGGGATGGCTGATGTTTTCTATACTGCAACTTTTTATTCCCTTCCAGCTCTGTATTGCCTGCAAGAATCATCCACATCCCTTTAATTCTTTTCTGTTTTTTAAATGCATATTACTACTTCTGCAGGCCACTTGTCCCTTGCCACATTGAATTAGTGTTTCCACAACAAGCACTTCCTCTGATCTTGGAACTGTCACAGATGGTGTAGAGGAGTTGCTTTTTGTTGATTCAGGGCAGCAGAGGACAGATGCTCCAGTGCAGCTGTAATACACAATTAAAATAGACTAAAAGAGTGTGAGGAAAAAATAATAGAACCCAATGAAAAGCTGCAGGACCCTTGCATGTAATTCAGGATATGGCCAGATGTACATTTGGAGCTGTTTCAAAAAGGGAGTTGCTGATTAGGAGCATTTAGCAGCTTTTACATTCTAACAGTTATGTGTGCACGAGCTGAGAGCAATACAGATGTATGAAAACTCCACCCACCTTAACACTGGATGAAGCAGGGCTAGAAAGAACAGTAGAATGTAACAGCTGCTGCTCAGCACAGAGTGAGACTCCTTCCCCCTCCCCTTTTTGAAGTGACTCCAAATGCACATTTGTCCTTACCTTTACTCTTTACCTTTGTCCTTACCTTACTTCTAATTCCCAAAGAAGGCAATAGGCAAGTTCATGAGACATTATTCAACTGCTATATATTCAATCATAGAAGTGTTGGGTTAAAATTAGCCAAAGTGAAATGGAGCCAGTCAAACTGTAAAATTTATATTTAGGAGGTATTCTGGTTTTGCCTATATCTAAGAAATAATTCCAAGATATGTAAAACCCTGGCTGCCTTCACCAGTTTTGCAAGAAATATGATCTTCAGTGATTCTCTGCTAATATATAGATTGTAAAGTGAGTTTCTTTATATTGCCAAACTCATCAATTGTTAAGACCGTGATCCTGTTAGGTGCACCACTCAGCAGGAGAAGAAAGTGGGCAGCATTTCACAGAAGCTTCTTCCAGGGCTGAGTTTCATATTTAGAAATGAGTGGGTCATTCCAGGCTGCTGTGAGCGTTGTACTTGCACAGCACCATCTGCCTGAGCTTTACATCCATCCATCTCTCTCTCTCTTTCGTGTTCTCTCTCTCTTTCTCTTTCTCTCCAGATTTTGTACTGTCATCCCTCACTATACAGTGACCTTCACATAAGTAGGTAGTGATATCAAAGCACCTAAGAGTCTTCATAGAATCTCTGGCACTTTTCCATTTTGGAGCTCATATAAGCTCTGTCTAAGGTAAGGTTTTTTGTTATTCCTGAATACTTAGCACTTTTTATCTGTAAGAATCAAAGGTAGGGCAATATTATTCCCTTAGTATGGATGAGGAAATTGAGGTGCAGAGGAGCCAAGTGACATGTCCAAAATCAAATTGGAAACCAATAGGAGAACCAGAAAAAGAACCTAAGGCTCCTAACTCATTCTGCTGCAGCACTGCTTAACATTCCTTTTTGTGCAATAGGGAATTATTATTAGTGTTGAGATTTAAGTCATACAAGAGGCAGGAAATTAAACTCTGTCATGCTGTGTGTTGATTGCAAAATAGGTCTTTTATTGAAACTGGCCTATGTTACCAGCTGTTCATCATACTTGGAGAAAGAATCACTTATAAGTGATCTCATACAATGATATGCACGTTTAAAAAACAAATCAATGGTGACACAGCACAATAAAACTGTACTTATTTTTTAACAACAATATTGAACAAGCCTTCTCCTTTCCCACTGTTTGATAGTGCACCAAAAATCAGAAACACAGTATTGTGAGAGAACTTAAGAAAATATTGTGCATGCTAGAGAAATCCATGCCACTTCCAAGCTTTCTCCTCTGATATTATTGGTTCTGCTTCTCATATTGGACTTCTAGCAAAAAGCAAGCATCTTAAATATCTTAAATATCTCTTTATCAGGTCTTCTGTAATCTTCCTAAGCATAGGATAAAGTTATTATCATTGCTTTCTAGCTCCAGCAAATGTAGAAGGAATCACGATCTCTTCCCTGAGAATTATAGCATCTAAAGAATGCATATCTTTGGGGAAATGATCAGTTTGGCCATGATTAATTCTAAAGATGCTTATGCAGAGTACAGAATGTTTTATTCAATAAAGATGTTCCCTCTTATCCAATATAAGTTTGACTCTCTAAAAGTATCTCTTGAATGTCTATTATAATTTTTGCTATGCTCTCAAAACACTTTGTTAAGACAGGTGCTTAAGATAAGAATCTCCTATTCAGGTAAGCACTCCAAAAACACTCACTGTGTAAGATGAAGCACTGAAGAAACACTCAGAACATTTTGAATAATTCCTTTCCCTCCCAGACATAATACTCTTCAGAATAATGTGCTATGCATTTCAGATACTAAACAGGCACATAATAGTCAGGCTAATTTCAGCAAAATGTAAAGATAAAGACCTTTAATCTATGGTTGAGTGGGAAAGAATGGGTTAGACTGTAGGGATATCCTACTTACCAGTTTAATTATTGAACTTAAGAAGTTCCTGAGAGCTTCTTAAATTGGAAACAAACTGTGAAAGACTTGCTTTTTAAAAGACTGCAGTTTAAGATGAGGTTAAAAATGTTATTTTTACACTGTTTCTTTTGGCACGAGGCTCTCACTTTGTTATCTTTCATATTTCCATTGGTCCTATCAGTTATTTTATTATCTTATTGCTTTCTTTTAATCTTGTTCTATAGCAGTACAAGAACATCTGTGATCATCTGTAAGATCCTAGTCACGAACTGGCATGAAGGCAGCAGTTATAAGAAGGTTGTCTAGCACTTGAATGAGGCAGGAGCTCTACTCAGCAATGGTAACTGCTACTGAGCAGCCCTCTTCAGTATCTGCTCTGCTCATACCACATGGGGAGGGAGATAGAAAAGGTTCCCTAAGTATAGTCTATTTACCTTTTTCCTGATAACTGTATCACCTTTACTGTGGTTGAAATCAATGAACATACACAATCAACTTCAGGACCTGGAACATCAGGATCCTCATGGATAATCCTAAGAGTGAATGCCCAAAGCACCACCAGCAATCATGGCTCAAGAACTCAGGCAACACAAAATTGACATTGTTTTACTGAGTGAGACCCAGCAAGTGGGAGATAGGCAGCTCAAACAATGAAGCAGCTATATCCTCTTCTGGAAGGGTAAACAGGACTGACTTCATGGAGTTAGTTTTGCCATTACAAATGAATTAATAAAATCAACTCTTTGAATTCTATATCAGAATTAATGAGTGCCTCATGACTCTGTCTTAAACTGGTGAGGAGCCAATAGGCCACTATCATCAGTGCATATGCGTTGACTCTTGATGATACCACTAAAACCAAGGAGGAATTCTATGCCAACCTTGACTAAGTCCTTTCTGACATACTGGAGTGAGACAGACTTATTCTGCTTGGCAATTTCAACACCAGAGTTGGAAAGGAATTGAACCTTAGGTAGGAGTGGGAAAGATCAACTCCAGTGGCGTCCTCCTTTTGACCAAATGTATAGAATATGGACTCATCATCACCAATATCCTTTTCCACCAAAAAAACAGGCACAGGACATCATGGCAACACCAACAATCTAAGCATTGGCTCTTGATTAACAATGTCATTGTTCATGCCCAGGATTGCAAAGATGTCTGCATCACCCAAGCTATGCTAGCAAATGACAATTGCTGGACTGATCACCAACTCATCTGTTTGATTATACCACTCAAAATGGCTCCCAAATAATGGCTGCAGCAGAAGCAATGCTCATGGAAAATCGACATTGAAGGACTAGAGGACCCAAACAAGTGAGACCTCTTCCACCAGTGCCTCAATGAAAAACTAGTAAATTCCAATCAACAATGGGAGAATGCTGGTAGTGCTTGTGGTGCTTTCCAATCCACCATCATCAGTGCCTCCAAAGAGGCACTTGGATTCTTTACCAGGAAATGTCAAGACTAGTTTGGTGTGAATAATTGGGAGATCCAAGATTTGATCTGTTGGAACTGGATTTATGACCCAGATACCTTGTAGACTCAAACCCTCAGACCAATGAAAACCTCTCCATTTGATAATAGGTAATTTTTATTGATACACAGTGATAGCAGATGAGAATAATTTAGGCAAGGCAGACAAAATAACCTCCCCCACTCTATATCTACCAGTCCTAGGGCTGTCACAGAGGGAAGGCACATCTGTCCAGTATACAAGCTTCATCCTGAGTTTCTTTCTGGAATGTGAGATGTCAGAAGCCTGGAGATGGGCTGGTGGTGTGCCCTCTGTCCATGGTGGCCTTGTATTCCTCTTGGGAAACCTTTGCTGCTCTGAAATCCCTCTGTTTTGTATTCTTTCTCCCTCCTGATGACTCTTCATTCCCAGGCACCATTGATTGGTTTCTCTGTGATGATCATACTGTTCACATTTTGAAGTGTCAGCGTATTACTTTGTTCCACAAACCCATCGCATGCACACAACTTCATTTTGTCACTTACCAGTCTCCTAATTCGGTCCATCCACCAAAACCAGAAATCCCAACGGTTCTGCAGATGGGCACTGTGACCTGATGCCAATGGTGCAGAGTTCCTTATCTCTGTTTGGGTAAACTGTTCATGTTATGGAACAGTGTGGCACATGTCTTCAATCTTCCAGCCTATGTGTCTGCTGGCTTCAGACACAGTGGACCTTGATGAAAACTTTGTCACAAACAGACTTTTTAAAACCAATTAACCCTCGTTGTTCTCCTGGACCATTGTTCTAATGCATATCTACTTTACCTACAAGACAATTTCTGAAAGCAAACCTTTAAATATCATTTTCTAGCCATTAGATCAACTGCAAGACTCTTGTGCTTGGTAGAATGGCATCATCACCAAGCAAAAGAAATTGAATCTCCAACAAGGCAAGGTAGAGGTCCAAAGGAGGACCCATGATATGTAGGAAAGATGGTGGGAAGATGAGGCAAAGAAGATTCAACATCTCACTAACATCCACAATACGTGTAGTTTTTTCAGTGCCACCAAAGCTATCTATGGTCTGAGCACTCCCTTGAGACCTAAAGATGGAGGGGACCTGATCAAGGAAATGGGAACCTCAATACCCACTGGAAGGACATTTTGAAGACTTTCTCAATTGAGTTAATGTTGATGAGAATGCTCTCAACTCCATCCCACAATACCCAGAAACTATTTTGGAATCCACCACTTGATGAGGTGAGGAAAGCCAGCAAGCAGATGAACAAGAATAGGGTTACCATATGTCTGGGTTTTCCCAGGCATGTCCTCTTTTTGAATCCTCCAATCTCCATCTGGGTGTTTTTTTGAAATATGAACCAATGTCTGGGATTTTGCTCTACTTATAAGTGGTGGAAGGCTGGGGCTAATGGGGCTAAGCCCTCCCAAACTGGGCTGTTGACAGTGGCTCCAGTGCCACTGCTGCTGCCATGTTACACCCAGCACCCCCCACTGCACACTTCTCTGCCACTGCATGTAAAGCACCAGCCTGTGCCAGACCCAGAATGGCCCTTGCAGGAGGGAGGGGCAGGGTCAAGTGGGCGTGCTCCACACTACCTAGCCCCCTCCCCCAAATAATATTTTCTAGTGCTGCTTATGGCTGCACTCTTGTGATGGGAGCAGGGGGAGGGCAACTACAGGCCATGGACACATGTGTCTGAATGTGCACACACATGGCCAGCATGCAGCCATGCAGGGTGGTGGAAGCTGCCTCAGCAGCTGGATGCAGGAAGTCTGTGGTGGGTGGGGGTTACAGGGCCAGGGCTTGGGGCTGGCAGTGCCTGCTAGGGGAAGCTGTCTGGGTGCTGGGACTGCAGCACAGCAGGGGGAGTGGTGGGAAGGTACCTGCCCCTCCCATGGGGGGAGGGGGTGGGAGGCCCCTTGGGGGCAGCAGGGAGCTCTGTGGCCAGGGTGGTAGCACTGGGGCCAGTGCCCGTGCTCGAAGGACAAGGCCAGCTGGGAGATGCTGCCCAGGAGGGGTGTGGCCAAGTCACCTGGATCAGCATTGGAGCCCCAGCCCAGGGCGGGTGGGGAGGAAGGGCGTATGCCACAGGCATCTCCTCTTCCTTCCTGCCTGCATCAGGTCCAGACTTGTTCTGCTGCCACCTGCAGGAATTGGAGACGCTGTACTCCATACTGGTCAGGACAGGAGCAGCTGGGGGCCCCCTCTGGCAGGGCTGCAGGAAGCAGGGCCTGTGGGTCAGGTGTGAGGGGCAACAGTAGGTCCAGGGGTCTGCATGTCAGGAGTGAGGGTCAGCAGCAGGGATGGGTGGCTGTGGGTTGGGACTGAGAGTTGAGGGACCATGCGCAAGGAGTGAGGGGTACTGGCAGGGATACCATGATTGTGACAATCTTCGAGAAAGAAGAGACGTTCAGCTGTCAAAATTACAGAGTGATTGTCTTGCTGTCCATCACAGGAAAGATCATTGCAAGAATATTGCCAGTGGTGTCCTCCAGGGATCGATGCTTGGACCCGTGCTCTTTAATATATTCATTAGCAACTTTCATGAGGGGGTGGAAAGTGCAATTATTAATTTTGCAGATGAGACCAAGATGTCGGGAAATGTCGGCATACTATAAGATAGGGTCAGGATCCAGAATCACCTTAACAGACTGGACTCATGGGCAAAATGGAATCAGATGAGGTTTAACAGGGATAAATGCAAAGTCCTTCATCTGGGTAGGAAGAACCCTCACCACAACTACATGATGGGTGGTGGTCCACTGGCTGGCCAAGCATCTGAACGAGACCTGGGGGTTACGATGTACTGGAAGATGAATATGAGCCACCAGTGCGATGGGGTCATCTGGAAAGCAAATAGAACTCTGGTGTGCATCAGCCATTGTGTGTCCAATAGATCCAGGGAAGTGCTCCTCCCTCTCTGTTAGGGACTGGTGAGGCCTCAGCTGGAGTACTGTGTCCAGTTATGGGCACCACACTTCAAGCCAGGCCACCTGCATGGGCAAGGGCATGGAGGATAGGCCCTATAAGAATAGACTCTGGGAATTAGGCCTGTTCAGTCTCAGTAAGAGAAGGCTGAAAGGTGACTTGATAGCTGCCTGCAAGTACATTGCAGAATCCTTCTGAACTGTCTTCTTCCACTTGCTGGAGAGCTCGTCTCAGAATTTCAGTGTGTTAGGGCATCAGGAGACACAACTGATATGATCTTCATTGCTTGTCAGCTGCAGGAAAAATACCAGGAACAACATAAACCTCTCTACATAGCTGTCTTTGACCTCACAAAAGGCTTCATCTCTGTCAACTGAGAAGCACTGTGGAGGATTCTTCTGATGCCCACCAAAGTGTGCCACCATTTTTTGCCTTCTCCATGAAGGTATGTGAGCTGTGATTCTCAGTAACAGATCTATCACAGATCCCTCTGAGCAGTTAAGCAAGGCTGTGTCATTGCTCCAACATTCTTCATAACGTTCCTTATTGTGATGCTATGTGTGACTACCAACAAGCTTCCAGTCAGAGTGGAGCTAATCTACCAAATAAATGGTAAACTGTTTAATCTCAAATGAGCCAAAACCAATACCATCCCACCCTCAATCATTGATCTCCAGTATGCTGATGATGCTGTAGTGTATGCTTACTCAGAAGCAGACCTTAAGGGAATAATCAATGTCTTTACTGAGGCATATAAGAAAATGGGACTTTGATGCTTAATATTCAGAAGACTAAGGTCCTCTATCAACAAGCTCTTACTAAGCAGTATCCAGATCTAGTAATTCAGATAATTTGGAGAACATTGAGTATTTCCGGAACCTTGGAAGCCATCTCTCACAGAAGGCTGACATCAGTGAAGAGATTCATCATTGCCTTAGAAGGGCAAGTGCAGCCTTCAGACACCTGAGGAAATGCGTGTTTAAAGAGTGCAACATCAGGTCCAAAACCAAGGTTATGGTTTATCAAGCAGTCACTGATCCCCACCTTACTTGTATTGAGCTGAGATATGGACAACATATGAGAGACACCTCAAGTTACTGGAGAAGTACTATCAGTGCTACCTGAGGAAGATCCTTTGAATCCAGTGGGAAGACGCATGCAGCACCATAAGTCTCCTCCCATAAGCAAACATCATGAGGATTGAGGCAATAATTATTTGACATCATGAGTGACTGGTACCTCCTGAATTGGGCGGGGGGCACCCACAGAAGCCACCAACAGCAGTGGCCTTGTCGGGGGGGGGGGGA
>NW_017728995.1:52282631-52297941 GCF_001723915.1 Gavialis gangeticus
GGGGGGGGGGGTACAAGCCCTACTAACAGCATCAGTGTTAGCCATCAGGGGGGGCACCGTCCCCGTCAGGGGGGCACATACACCCCCATGCACCCCCTACCAGTTGCCTACGTCTGACATCAACTTTGCTGGGCTGGCCACATCATACAGATGTCTGACTCCCGCAAAGCAAGCTTTATTCTCCCAGCTCAGCCATGGTGTATGCTCAAGAGGAGAGCAGAGAAAGTGCATTCAAGGATGCCCTCAAGGCCAACTTGAAAAAATGAAACATGGACATCACCTTGTGAGAGATTATCACCCAGAACTGCCCCAAATGGAGGAAGGGTCTGGTGCAAGGATCACAGTATTTTGAAACCTTACAATAACAAGAGATGGAAAAGTGGGAACAGCAGAAGCATGAATGACACGTGCCCCTGGAGGCTGGGGGGGGCAAGGTGACTGCCCGCAGGTGGTGGCAGCAGTGAGTTGGAAGCTCCCACATGTGGCTGCAGTGGTGGCAGTGGTGGGGGGGTGACAAGTGCCAACTGATGGCTAGTGATCACCTGCAGATGCTGCTGGTGGTGTTGGCAGTGAGGGCAGGGGGTGGTGAGCGGTGACCACCTGCAGGTGCCACTGGCAGCATCATTGGTGCTTCTTTCAGGGGCTGCACTGCCAGTCTCGGGGTGCACGTGCACCTGTGTGCACCCCCTACATGTCACCAATGAACAGAAGCAGCATGTCATGGACCTATCAAGAATCTGGAGCCACCACCCTGCATGGAAACACATGCCTGAGTTGCAACAGAGTCTGTTGATCCTGAATTGGCCTCATCAGCCATCTTCAGATCCACAGATAAAGCAATCATGGAAAACAGTTATCCTTAACTGTGAGGGAGAGGGATTACCAATGATTATAGCAGTATCATCACTGAAACTACCATGTTACAAAAAGATTGTACTGTTATACATTTGTTTTGAAAAATAATTATATAGCTCAAGCAAGAAGTCTAAAAAAATACTCTAATGGAAATGTACTGATTGCTGAGAGAAGTCAGATTTACAGCTCTGGAAAATGAAATAGTCCTCTTTATCCGCAAAGCTCGCTCATTGGGAACTTCAGAATTAAATTCTATCAATATGCCTCAACCCCAAATTATGAAAACCATCCTAGATCTTATGCTGTTCAAATTAACTTAGCTCCAGTTGCTTCAGTGGAGTGGGACCAGTTTATACTGGCTGAGTGATAAGTCTCTGGGGCATATACTCATTCTGAACCTGTTCTTTGCCAACAAAGATGGTCATTAATGCCACCTAAGAAAGAATTTTTAAACATGTGATACATTATAGTAAACTCCATATGCATACATTAACTCTATAAAGCAGGACTGTTCAAGTTCTAAGTGACCGGGGGCCAAATGCACTGTGGGCTGCAACAGTGGGGGGTCACACTTCTATGGGTTACACCAGGGCAAGCCACAGGCCCCATGTGTGTCTTTGCCTGCTCCCGTACGGCATCTGTGGGAGCCTTTACCACCACTGCACCACATCTCTATGTGGTGCCCAGCCCCTACCATCACTCTCAACTTTCCACACAATGCTGCACAGCCACATCCTCAGGGTGCGGTCAAGTAGTGTAAGCTGGAGGAGGAAAGGGAAGCTATGCAACTTCTGACTGAAGTGATGGTAGGGAGGTGTCAGGGAGAATCTGGGGGTCACAATTTAGCCTTCAGTTGGAGAGTCCTGCTACAAAGCAAGGCAGAGATTTTGCTGTTAACAGTTTTCTGTGCTTTCTTTTTCTTCCTAAAACAGATGCACCTAGCTTCTCATTAAAAATCCCAAGTAATTTCCTATATCTATAAATAGTGTAAATGAATTCTGAGGTCAGGTTTCTGAGGAAAGGAAGGGTGGAGAGAAGCAGAGTTAGGACCCTGGACTTCCGAAAATCAGACTTTGATTTACTCAGGAAACTCATAGGCAGTATCCCCTGCAAAGCTAGACTGAGGTGGAGAGGAGTCCAGGAGAGCTGGCTGTACTTCAAAGAAGCCTTACTGAGAGTGCAGAAAAAAACCATCCTGATGTGCAGGAAGACTAGCAAGTATGGCAGAAGACCAGCTTGGCTGACCAGGAAACTCTTCAGTAAACTAAATAACAAAAATGAAGCATATAAAAAGTGGAAACTGCCAAAGCACAGTTGCAGTTAGCAAGGGATATGAAGGGTAACAAGAAGGTAGGAGTATACTACAAGTATGTTGGTAGCAAGAGGAGGATCAGAGAAAGGGTGGGTCCCTTACTGACTGGGGGAGGCAGAGAGAGGATGCAGAAAAGGCTGAAGCACTCAATTCCTTTTTCACCTCAGTCTTCACATGAAAGTTCAGCTCCCAGACTACTGCACTGGGCAGCCCTCAGTGGTGAAAGAACAGGTTAGGGACTATTTAGAAAAGCTGGAAGTGTAAAAGTCCATGGGGCTGGATAAGATGCACCAGAGGGTGCTAAGGAAGCTGACTGATGCGATTGCAGAGGCATTGGCCATCATCTTTGAAAACTCATGGCAATCAGGAGAGAACCCAGATGATTGAAAAAAGGCAAACATAGTGCCCTTCTTTAAGAAAGGGAACAAGGAAGATCCAGGGAACTACAGACCATTCAACCTCAGCTCAGTCCCTGGAAAAATCATGGAGCAGATCCTCAAGGAACCTATTTTTAAGCACTTGGAGGAGAAAAAGGTGATTAGGAACAGAGAGCATGGATTCAACAGGGGCAAGTTATGCCTGACCAACCTGATTGCCTTCTATGATGAGGTGAGTGGCTCTGTGGATGTGGGGAGACCAGTGGATGTTGTGTATCTTGATTTTTAGCAAGGCTTTTGATATGGCCTCCCACAAGATTCTTTCAGGCAAGCTAAGGAAGTATGGATGAATGGAATGTAAGGTGGATAGAAAACTGGCTACAGCATTGGGCTCAGAGAGTAGTAATCAATAGCTCGATGTCTGGTTGGCAGCTGGTAGCAAATGGAGTCCTCCAGGGGTCAGTCCTGTGGCTGGTTTTGTTCAATGTCTTCATCAATGACCTGGAAGATGACACAGAGGGGACCCTCAGCATGTTTTCAGATGATACCAAGTTAGAGGGAATAGTAGATACACTGGAGGGTGGGACTAAGATTCAGTGACCTAGAAAAATTGGAGGATTGAGCCAAAAGGAATCTCATGAGGTTCAACAAGAACAAGTGCAAAGTCCTGCATTTAGGACGGAACAATCCCCTGCACCAGTACAGGTTGGGGGCTGACTGACTGGGCAGCAGCTTTTCAAAAAGGACCAGGGGGTTACACTGGACAATCAGTTGAATATAAGCCAGCAGTGTACCCCTGTTGCCAAGAAGGCCAACAACATACTGGGAAGCATTGGTAAGTGTGTTGCCAGTAGGTGAAGGGAAATGATTATTTCCCTTTATTCAGCACTGGTAAGAACACATCTGGAGTACTGTGTTCAGTTTTGGGCCCCCCACTACAGAAAGGATGTGGACAAACTGGGCAACAAAAATGATGAGGGGGCTGGGGGACATGACTTATGAGGAAAGACTGAGGGAACTGCGCTTATTTTGTCTAGAGAAGAGGAGACTAAGAGGGGACTTAATAGCAGCCTTCAACTACCTGCAGGGGGTTTGAAAGAGAATGGAGCCAGACTGTTCTCAGTGGTGGCAGATGACAGAACAAGGAGTTAATGGTCTCAATTTGCAGCAGGGAAGTTTAATTTAGATATTAGGAAGAATTTTCTCACTCAGAGGATAGTAAAACACTGGAATATGTTACCTAGAGAGGTGGTAATAGCTTTATCCTCGGTGGTTTACACAACCTGGCTAGACAAAGTTTTGGCTGGGATGATCTAATTGGGGATGGTTTTATTTTGAGCAGGGGGGTTGGACTAGATGACCTCCTGTGGTCCCTTCCAGCCCTAACTTTTATGATTCTATGAATGTACTAGTAGAGGGCATTAAAAAAGCTGCAGGCCAACTTTTGCTTTCTATCCTACAAATTTCAGTTTAGAGCAAGTTCTTGGATTTGGAGATCCTCCAAACTTAAAGCAATGTAAGCTAAGTAGAATTTGAAGATTCCCATTTGAAAAGATTAATATAAAATTTGAAAGGCACATTTTCATTATACTCTTTTGAAACCCAAGGGAAGTGCATAGTGTAAAAATGTGTGAGTGTATTGGTAGAATGCTTTTTGAGGATGGTCTTCTTATGCACTACTTTGTTAAAATGCATCTCTAGAAATATGAAGACTAGTGCAGGGGCAGGAAAAGTCTGGCCTGTGGGCTGGATTGGGCCCATGGTGGAGTCCATTTCCCAGAAGCCTCTGCCTCTGTGGCTGGTTTCCATGAAGACTCCCGGAGGAGCGGGGCCATGATGGCATAGGGCGAGGGTTTCTATGGAAGCTGTGCCCAGGAGTGCTGGCAAGGTGCACAGGCGGACAGGGAGCTGCTCTATGGCTTGAGATCTTGTGCAGGTGACAGCATTGTCTGGAGCTGGGGCAGAGCTGTGATCTGCTTCCCACACAGCCCGGAGCAGCTCTCTGCCCAGTCACATGCCCTTGCCAGTGCTGCTAGAGCTGGTCCCATGGAAACCCTGGCCCTACGCTATCAGGGTATCACTGCTACTGGGGTCTCCATGGAAACTAGCTGAAGCAATGCAGGCAGAGGCTGCTGGGAAATGGAATCTGACTGCCAACTGGATCCACCATTTTGCCCACCCCTGCTCTAGTGGGCCGAAGAGAGGCCAAAGATGACTTTGAAACTACTACTGTTAATTGTGAAGAACTCAGAAAAACATATTCAAAGTAGGTCACAGGTTGGCCTTTTAGAGCTTAATTCTGGGTTTTGTATATGGAAGCTAATATTCCTAATCAAAGTACTATGCACAAAAAAAATGTGGGAGAAGTGTAGAAATATTTTCAAGTATGCAAGTAGCAAAACTTCCTAGGGTTTAAGCAACAGTACAAAGCTACAAGATTTCTCCAGGGCCCAATAGCTAACATCCATCTAATAATATTTAGCACTTAGTACTTTGAATACATCTTCAAAGAGCTGATCTAATAGCAACTAATTTAATTTTCAAACCACCTGAGTGAACAAGCATTATCATCTCCATTTAACTGATGGCCAAAGCAGTGTAAAGTAGTTATGGAGAAACAGAAATGCAGTTGTATACTCAGCTACTTTAATTCTACCCCTTTACTAATATAACCTGCCTTTAGGATAACTTTGTAAAAGAAGAGTGAAAAATAATCAGAAGGGCCCGATCTTGTTTTCTTCTACCACTGTAAGTACCTTCAATTATGGAGTCCCATTCACACCAGTATACACAATAGTTGTGGCCAGCCCATCTGCAGCACTGCATTTCAGATGGGCCTGCAATGGATCACTGGTGTTCTGGTTGCTTCTCCCTTAGCTTTCTTACTGTGGCAGGCCTCAGGGCTCTTGGGGTGCCTGCCACTTTAATAGGTCAGGCAGCCTGCGAAGCCACTGGCAGGTTCAGGCCAGGGGTAATTGGGAATCAGCTGACCCAGGAAGCGGCAGGTAAGACTAAGCCTGATAGAGTCACCTGATTCAGGAAGAGGGATGAGCTTAGAGCAAGTATAAGCCCAGGCCCTGAGAGAATCTGGCAGTAGCTTCTTGGAGCTTGCTGAGAGAACACCACCTTAGCAGGATGGCTGTAGCTCCAGAAGATCAACATGGAGGATAATGCACTAAAGCAGTCTGGAAGTTTGGAAAAGAACTAAGGGGGGAAGAAGGTTTCTTGGGACCCAGGAAGGGGTCCAGAGCTCAGTTTGAGGGTCTGAGATTGTGGGACCAGCAAGGGTCCAGGAACCTATTGATGGGCTGAGAGTATGGGACCAGAGAGTCTCCAGAAACCCCAGAGGAGGGGCTAAGTGATAAAGAACATCAACGAGAATGCCATCTGTGAGGCATGGGGCATGGTGTAAGGGAGGAATGGAGCCATGCAATTAGCCCATAAGGCAGTGGCCATGGGTACCTGGTGGCCATTTTGAGAACTCAATTTGGGAAGCCCTGGGACAAACTACCTGATGCTAAAGTAAGACATCAAGGCACGGTGGGCAACTGAAGGGGTGATTGCCCAGAAAGTGAGGGCTGCAGGTACTCCAGGGGCTTCATAGCCACCCCTGGAAGGACACCCAGCCACACTTATCTCTTCCAGAAGGATCTCTTGGGTGGGGGGGAAGAAGAATCATAGCAAAATCAAACCTTCCTTTAGCAGCATGTTACAGTAGGACTTCAGGCTGCCTTAACTAGAAAAGTCAATGCAAGAGTTGATGCCTGTGCCAGTAAGTAATGAGGGAATTACAGGTCCCAGCCACAATCCAATCTACAGCTATTACTATCAGTGGCTGTGACATCAATCCTTTGTGTTTGCTGTCAGTGGTGGATTAAAGCTAAATGGGCCCCAGATCCACAAGAATTGTAAGGCATCCATTCTTCCCCAGTGCTCTTTCCTCTAAGAGGGCTGCCCATCTTACTCCTGTTCCTGATTCCTTGATCTTCTTTCCAAGTGAGGTAATTCAGCCATTCCTAAAACTTCCCTGTGGCTGACTGACTAGCTGGCTATCTGCCAGTTAGCGGTGTGCTGTGCCGTCACCTGCTATTCTACTTTTGACTTGCAGCTACCTTCATGTCCCCTGTAACTACAAGGACTGGATCCCAGTCCCCCAGCCTCAGTTCACCCCTTTACATATTCAGTTCTAATGATGCCAAACTTGATTTTTTTTTTTATCCCCACACAGTTCTCTAACTTGTAATGGTCAAACCTGTGGACTCAGGGTTTCAACTTAAACAAACTCACTTCCTTGTGTTAAAGGCTGGAACTGGTGAGGGGAAAACTACAAATCACTACAAAATGCAGAGGGGTGGGGATACCAGAAAGAGAGAGACTTGATAAGAATGTGGAAAGAATGAGAATTGCTTCTGAGTTTTTTCTTATGCCAAAGAGTTTTCTGCTCTGAGCAGAACTTCAAAAGTCAAACATTTTGTCTGGATTTGTTTTGGATTGTGCAAATTGCTAAGTTCCATGCTTGCTGCATCTCTCATCCTTACTTTAGGGACAGGAATGGAGAATATCATTAGGACCCCCATAAATCCTGTCAGACTAGAAATAAGGTCAAGGGCCAGGTGCACACTCCATTCCACATCTGGACAGGTTCCTCTATTTGCTACCTACCCCATACTACTCTGACAAGTCACTATAATAATATATATTAGAAAAGTTGGGAGAACAACTGTTTTTTTGTTTCCTTGCAATAAAAATAGTTTAGAGTTAAAGTAAATACTTTTGATATCTTGAAGAGAAACATTTTAGGGCTTTTCCCACAAATATAAGTTTAATTTTGACCTAAATGGAAAGTTTTGTTTATGATTGAGCCTTTTTAGGTGCTTAGTAACAAACAAACAAACAAAGAAAAACAAAAACTGAAGGAAACTTTGTAACAAAAACTTGTTTTTGGTTGCAAGATTGAAATGTCTGGAAAGTATCAAAATGGAATGTTTTGCCAATTTTTTTTTATTTACATTTACAAGAACAATTCCATGACATGACTTAGTATGACCAAATCTGCAGTATATACCAAAACAAATTTTTTTTGGCTGAAAAACTTCAGTTGCTCTATTGAGTAATGTAAACCTGGCTGTCGGGCTACCAGCAAAGCCACAACCCAACTCCAGATCCCTGGAGGTGCCCACAGCTGTGGATCACCTGTTCTCCTGGAATGAGGGAGGTTTCCTTCACCGGAAGGCACCTAGTGTCCCTGGACTTTCAATTAGACACCACACAATTTACAACTCTGTACACTTTATTTTCAAAGGGTTAAAGAAAAGGAAACTAATTAATGCACAAGTAATAAACTGTCAGAAATTTATTCACACCCTCAGTCAATAACATTGTACACGATGATGGCCTGGGATGATAGTGTATACGGGTAGCCTGGACCAGATGTCTGGGAAGGTGAAGCTGCTTCCATGCCCCTCCCACAGGAAGTGCGGGCTGGTCCTTGCTATGAGAGTGTCTTGAGGCATGCCCAGCGGTTGCAGGTGCTCCCTCGCTAAAATTGCTGTAAGGTAGCTTACCTACCCAGACCCTCATCCCCAACACAACCGGGAGCAGGTCTGGGCTGGAACACTGTCACTCTCCCCTACCCACACCCACACCCACCTGCTTGCCAGGCAGTCAGAGTTCACCCCCTACCTTGGGTCTTAACTCTTCTCACGGGGGCCCTGCCCTACATGAGGAGGGCTCATGTCCCCTAGCTCTGCCTCCCAACCAGAGCTCATGGTGCATGGTGATCTGGATCAATCTCTCTCAATCCCTCCCCCCCCCCGCAACTACTGCACCTCCTGCTGGGAGAAGAGTCCTCTTGTTGGGGGGTCTCCAGAAGGGCTGGGTGCTTCTCTGAGCAGCTCGGGCAGGGCTGCCAGGGGAAAGGAGCAAAAGAGGTGCTGCAGCTGGGCTTCCCAACCTTCCAGCCTGCAATGCAGCCTGCACTTTCCTCAAGCTCTGGTAGCTCTGGGGACAGGATGCCATACCCAAACTTCCCTCAGCCTCTGGGCTTCTCTCATCATGACTGTCCCTTTGTAGCAAAAATAGTTACTTTTCTCTATGTTTCTTTGTTCCTTGTTTTAGTATTAACCCCTGCATTCTGTAACTTTCCACCCACTTGGTACAGGATAGCCCACTACGTATGTCTTATAGGTTGCTCAGGTTTTGGTTTGAAATGACCAATCAAAATGTAACACGTCAACTGAAAAAAATGCTAGCTCAATAAAAGCCACGTGCGCTCTTTGTTTAGGGTCGACACTGATCTGAGCAACAAGCTCCTCTGTCGGCCTGCTTGCAAGCAATAAAATAGAGTTGGACCCAGCCTGAAAGTGTGACTCTCTTCTAGAGGTGAATTGGACTAGCCTCTAGGGGATAAAATCAGCAATTTATGCAACACCTTTCCCCAAAAAGGCTGCTTCCAGAGCAGGCTTCATTTGCCCTTAGCACATGATCTCCAGGGAATCATTTTCCCCTTTCCACAATGTCTGCCTCCAGAGAGGGATTCATTTGCTTGTGTCACATGATCTCTGAGGAGCCATGTTGTCCCACACTGCTGCCTGGCTGAGTTCACCCTGGGACCTTGTTCTCTCAGGTAAAGGGATGTCATTGTTCATTACAGTAACTTGTGTCCAAAATTGTTCATGGCATTTGTAGTTAAGATGTTCAAGTGTTGAAAGGCATTATCTATCATGATGCCTATTGGCCAGAACAAAAATTCTAGATCCAATTGTTTATTTCCACCAATCCTACAACAGGAGAGCTGACAGATGTATGACTCGCCCTTCCTCCTGCAGCATGCTGCAGGTTATCTATTTTGTCACTCTTTATCTCACTCACCCCTCCTCTTGCAATCTTTTTTCCATCTGGTTGAACCTCTGAACTTTGAAGTGCTTGAAATGTAGATCTCTATCAGGATCTATATCTGTATAGCTTGAGGCAGGAAGGCAGGACATCCTACCTGCAGCCACGTTCTCTCCACTCTTTCCCCCGTAGACCTCTCCCCCACCACACACACACCTATGGCCTGGTTTTAGAAGTACTATGTAAAGCATACAAGGTCGTGTTTAGCTGATATTGCTTGAAGAACCTGCATTAGCTAATGCTATAAATTCACTCCTATTACACATCCTAATTTCAGGTAATCAAAACTGTGCAACTCAAATCAAGTCTGCGCTTGAAGGTTGTTTGTGGTTAGAACTTTTGCCTTTCTTATCTTGCTCTTGCTTATCCTTCCATAATATTAATCTACTAATGAAATAGTAGCGATATCCGCTTACAGGGCCACAAGAAACCTTTTAAGGTGAAGATGTGTAACATGATCATGAAATGCTCAGAAATGTATTCATTGCTATAGTTTTGTCTTAGTAAATCTCTTCAACATCTTGCAGGACGGCCATGCTGTGGCTGCTAGCTATTAGGGCTGCACACTGCTTTTCAGATTTACAGCTGTGTGCTTGTCATTTCCAGATGCAGTTTTACTGAGACAGTCACTCAGGAAACGTTGTGAGAAGCAGCAGGTTTCCAGTAAAACATGCCCATAAACACCATGGTTGCTGGCAAAAAAGTCTTACACCCAGATGCTTTAGGAAAAATACAGTCTATTCTTTGTTCACTTTTACCCTAAGGGTTTCAGTCAGATCCATAAATATATACAATGCAACAACCCATCCAGCTCAGCTGATGGGATACATAATGTCCCAGTGGCAGACATTTTTACTGTTTCTTGGCATATTTTGCTCATGGGCTCAGATTTATTGTTGAGCTCAGAAAGACTGTCCAGTTGAAATTCTTAGTAATTGGGAAAGGAAGTGTTATATCACAAGGTCTGTTAGATACAGTTAACTTAAAATCGATTCTGAAGAATTGAACTAATACTCAGGTAACCCTTTTGTCAGCAGCCACAAGGTCTGGTTTCAAATTTGGGGCCTAAATATATTTTACCTTGGCTTGAGCCCCCACTCAGACCACCTGGGAAACACTAAATAAATTAGTAGAGTGTCCTGCATAAAAAAGCCCTCTCCTTGCAAGCAGTGTAAACACAGAGGATACATTTATTACAAAAAAAAAAGGGCAAAGAAAACAAAGAAAAACAATAAATACAATTTAAAACACTACCAACTACAAGCCATAGTTCATAAATTGCACCCTCTTGGGGTGGTTTCACCTGTGCCTAGGCAGTCTGGGACTTGGGATGCCCGCAAAAGGAAGTTCCAAAGGCTTGCAGTCTCATACCTGCTGTTCAGTAATGGGCTGGAGAGGGGGCTTCACTGGAGAGTCCTTTTTGCTGCTCCTTGTGTTTGCTGAGCCATGGGAAGCTGCTGGAGAGCTTGGGTCCTTCTGTGTTGCAAGGGGCCACTTGTCGCTCCCTGCAATGCCCACTTCCATGTGGTGGCTTTGAGGGGTTAACTACATCTTTTGTCCATATGCCAAACTCCTGGAGTCCTACTTTCAATCCCAGAGTAAGGGGAAATGCATAAATGAGTTGCCCAAGACAGAGACTGAATTCTGACTTGGAATCACAAGTAGGCCTTTGCTTCTCCTTGCTTAAGCAGTTTATGTCCTTATTTTAATTTTTCTGGTCAGCCCTTATGGGGCAGAATCAAGGCTCAGGTCACTCCCCAGCCTAATGGTACAGAAGGAAGAGTATCAGTCCCCCATGGCAATTGCTTTCCCCATACATTAATGCTGTGGGCAGTATATTCAAGAAGGTAAGGAGTATCTTAAATCCTTTACTTTCCTGTTAACTGACCTGAACAATTCAGTAAGGCCCTGAATGCTGAATGCTTGGGTAAATTTGCATTCAGACTTGATTCTGGATGCTAAGCTCATCTGTTGGCTTATTTCTAGCTAAAAAATGTTTTACGAGCCATTTCAGATCAAGTTCTTCTATAAACCACATTTTTCATAATGAAAATGGTTTGGCAATGTGTCAGATACATCATTTTTAGTCTACTTATTTTTCATGTCCTCTTGCTTAAAACAAAAAGTGGAAGAATTTCACAAAATCTTTGTTGACACATACTTTCCCCTTTCATGGAGTATAGCGTCTCAGAAAAGTAAAGCTTGCATATTTTATGTCTGTGGACATTTTTTACCTCACCTTGTTTGGAGTTGGAGTGGTATAATCTTTTCAAACTCAAATAGCAGAGCATCAATTGCGTATTTTCTCTTTCTTCATCATCTTTATACTTGAATAGGGCATTGATTCCTATCAAATTTTGCTTTTTCCTTTTTAGCCTGCATCCCTTCTGTAGCATAGTAATCATATCCTCAAAGCGGCTTTTGCAGAGTAGGGTAAAACCAGATGTATTCATTACTAGGGCTCCCCAGGCATTTTACTGCAATGTATAGAGATGTACTGAATGAAAGATACCTACTGCTAGCCTGTCAGCTAGTATACAGGAATGTGTATCCCTTTTCAGAAAGTGTCTTGTCTCTTGTGTCATGGACCCTACCTGCTCTCCAGCAATTTAAAAAGCAGTGGGCTGGCAATGCAAAACAATAGTGACAAATTGAAATATAGGAGTGGTACTTCATAATACCTCCCATCCACACACATGCACTGTGTTGTGTAATTTTTGGCTCTGGGGATTACAGCTCATTTTGCAAAAGGATATCTATCCTTCAAAGTTAATTAAAAAAGAAATAGCATTAGCAACACATCAATAATTCTATAATGCAAAAATAATGCACCTACTGTATGTTGACTGGAGTAGACAGTTATTGTGGAAATATATTTCCCTGTAGACTAAAAAATGGTTTGTTGATATAAAATGTTCAAAACTGTAAACAGAGGACACTATTCCCCTGTGGATGTCATATTTTCTACTGAAAAGACAAAACTATTTATTACAAACTAAAATCTTCATTATCTCAGTAGCTTCCTTCCCAATTCAACATCCCTTGCTCCCTCCATATACACACTTTCCCTTGTAAATCCCTATTCTTTTCTCTTCCATTCTCTTTATTGTTTTGAGTTATTCAGTTAGGTTGATAAAAAACAAATAATCATAGAATCATAGAAAAATAGAGCTGAACGAGTCTTCATGGAATTGCCACTAGTGCTGTAGAAGCTGGACCTAGTGAAGGCAGGACTAAGGAAGTCTTGTCCACGTGAATCTCCGAACTAAGACCAGTAATACTTCTCTAGGTTTGTCCCTAATGGCTGTTCTCAGGCCTAGTGCAAACTAAGGACTTGAGTGCAGGTGCTGAGGATGGGCCTAGAGTAGCCTTACTGGTGAACTTCTGAGTCCGGAGTGTGCCTTTTAACACAGATAAGTAGTATATACTTGGCTCTGTCATTTCTGGTGCATGTGGTTGCTGTGATATAGACAAATTTCAATAGATCCTGTAGTTCAGTGTTTCTCAATCTTCTTGTACCAGGACCCATTCCTAACACTGATTGCAAGTCCCAGTCCAGTAAATAGTTCAAGTAGAAAACACAAGTATTTTGGCCCTAAAATACTTATTGCACTACGAATTTAAGCAGCTCAACAGTCTTAATTTTAAGGACCGAAATCAACTTAAATAGGAAAACATTAACAACAATATCAACACGTGGCCCTCCATTACTCCCAAATGACATTCATCATTGTGCAATTTGCACAATGCAAATTGCCAGAGCCCCTCACTCCTGACTTGCAGTCCCCTGGTCCTGCCAGTGTCTCTCAGTCCCAATGCACAACTCCACCCCTCCCCCCAGCCCTGCTGGTGTCCCTCACTCCTGACCTGCTGCCCCTAAGCCCCAGCCCTCTTGTGTGTGGGAGAGGGGGTGGGTGTGTGGGGCAGGCCAGGGTGTATGTAGGATTGGGGGGCAGCCCCCAGATTTGTGCATCTACAGCAGACACGGGGCTGCAGCCTGGCCAGACTGGCATGGGCAGGAGGTGCCTCTGCAGCCCAGCGGGTGGGACCCAGCATGGGAGGGTGAAGCAGAGCAGGGCAGTGAGGCTGCTGTTGCTGCCACCAGGACCACTGTGCCAGCTATGCCATCAGCATCATGAGGAGTAATGGGGGGGGGAAGGGTGCTGCACTGCCCTCACCTCTTCCCACCTCCAGCTTCTTGTGCACCAGACCACTGCTGTACCACACCACCATGGCCCAGCCACCACCGCTGCCACTCTCCTCAGGCCACCCATGCTGCCTGCCACCTCTCCTTACCTCTGGGGTACAGTCACAGCCTGAGAGGAACAGCAGTGGTGGTGGCTGGGCCATGGTGGCAGGGTACAGCCATGGCCCCGTGTGTGAACAGATGGTGGTGGGAGGAGGTAAGGTCAGTACAGCTTCCCCCTGTCTATTACTCCTCATACTGCTGGCAGTGCAGCTGGCATGGAGGTCTTGGCAGTGGTGGTGGCAGCAACAAATCTCACCTGCCATGCTCTGCCCTTCTGCACTGCATCCCACCCGGTGGGCTATGGAGGCAGCTCCTGCCTGTGCCTGTCTGGCCAGGCTGCATCCCCATGCCCACTGTGGGTGCACAAATCTGGGGGGAAACATACCCCCTCCATGTCCCTCTCATGTATTGCACTGCCAAGCACCAAGCCAGGGTGCACCAGCCAAGTGCCAAGCCCAGCACCACTCGCAGGGGACTGAGCTGTGCTTAGTGCTTGGCAGCACCACTCACAGCAGACAGAGCCTGGCTTGGTGCTCAACTAGAGCAGCCCCATCCCTTGCGAGTGGCGTTGGGCTCAGCGCTCAGCTGGTGTGGTCCAGGCAGTGCCACTTGCAGGGGATAGTGCTGCGCTAGCTGAACACTGAGCCCAGCTCTATCTCCTCTGAGCAGCAGTGTGGCATGTACCCACCTGCTGGTGCAGTGAGGACATGCAGGAGCAGGTGTAAGTTGACCCATATTTCTGATCCCAAAAGTTAGGTTGATTTATACACTGAATCTATGAAATTCCTAACTTTTTGGATCAGAAAAATGCGGTCAACTTATACACCATGTCAAGCCTATACACCATGAAATATGGCATTGCTAAAGATGAACTAGAAATCCAGTTCTGCACCAGTATTCTAAAGTTGTGTATATCTGGGGTCCTGATTTGGACCCATATCTAACTTTTAGTCAGATAATCTGGTCTCAACAGGTTGTCTTAGTTTTTTGCCATTCCTGGTATATGTTTGTAAGTGTGCCTATTACATGTTCATATATCTACATAAATAAGGAGCTATACATATGAAAAAGGAAGCATATTTCAGAGCTGGAATGATGGCATTATTCAGGGGGGGCCATGGTGAAGCATACAAATTAGGTGGTAGGTTTCCCTAATGAAGGCAGATAAGGCGTATTTCTTTCAAAGACGTGCAGACCCATTTTTAATTACGCATCTGTAGGTGGCTTTTATTTTTTTGCTCAGTTTTTATGGGGGTTGTTTTTCTGTCATTCAGCATTTATAGTGGACATTTCGTCCCTTGCACTTTGGTATCATGCATGGATGCAGCATAACCATTAATAGATTTAATAGATTTCATAGACATTAGGGTTGGAAATGACCTTTATTGCAGGGCCCCTGGCACGGCTCTATGACCGATCGTGGTGCTTGGGCCAGGTGCCAGATGATTGGAAGGTAGCAAATGTGGTCCCCATCTTCAAGAAAGGGAAGAGGGAGGACCCGGGCAACTATAGGCCCGTCAGTCTTACCTCAATCCTGGGGAAACTCTTTGAGAAGATCATCAAGGAGCACATTTGTGATGGGCCGGCATCAGAAATGATGCTCAGGGGCAATCAGCATGGATT
>NW_017728995.1:52298192-52307904 GCF_001723915.1 Gavialis gangeticus
GGACATCCGCAAAAACTACTTCACAGTTAGGGCGGCTAGGAGCTGGAACCAACTTCCAAGGGAAGTGGTGCTGGCCTCTACCCTGGGGGTCTTTAAGAAGAGGCTGGATGCCTACCTGGCTGGACTCATTTGAGCCCCGTTTTTGTTTTGGGGTTTTGTTGTTCTCCCGCCCTGGCGGGGGCTCGGGCTAGAAGATCTACTAGGTCCCTTCCAACCCTAAATCTATGAATCTATGAATCTATGACCTCACAAGATCATCAGGTCCAGCCCCCTGCCCAAGGGGCAGGAAGTCAGCTGGGGTCAAATGATCCCAGCCAAATAGGCATCCAAGTGTTTTTTAAAAATGTTCGGAGTAGGTGCTTGCACCACCTCTGTGGGGGAGTCTATTCCAGGCTCTGGGGACTCAAATGGTAAAGAAATTTCTTCTTATATCCAGCCTAAAACAGTCTTCCCAGAATTTGTGTCCATTAGACCTTGTCTTCCCTTGGGGTGCCCTAATGAACAGATGTTCTCCCAGTTCCTGATGTACACTCCTTATATACTTATAGGCTGCCACCAAGTCCCCCCTGAGCCTTCACTTCTCCAGACTGAAAAGTTCCATGCCTCTTAGCTTCTCCTCATAAAGCCTGTTCTCCTGTCCTCTAATTATGCATGTGGCTCTCCTTTGGATTTTCTCAACCTTCCTTTCTAAGGTGTGGAGCCCAGAACTGGAGGCAGTACTCCAGCTGCAGCCTCACCAAGGCCGAGTAAAGTGGGAGGATGACTTCCTGGGTCTTGCTTGGGATGCATCAGTAGATGCAAGCCAGGGTTTTGTTTGCTTTGCTGGCTGTGGCATTGCATTGGTGGCTCATGTTAATCTTGTGGTCAATCATTACTCCCAGGTCTCTTTCAGTCATGGTGCTAGTGAGTATAGCACTTCTGAGCCTGTAAGTATGATGTATATTTTTTTTCCTGAGGTGGAGCACCTTGCATTTCTCCATGTTAAATACCATCTGGTTTTGATCTGCCCACCTTGTGAGTCTGTCCAGGTTGGCCTGAATCACCAGCCTATCTTCTTGTGTGACCACATGTCCCCATAATTTGGTGTCATCAGCAATTGAGCCAGTCCACTTCTGATACCTGAATCCAGATCGTTTATAAATATATTAAAGAGTACTGGTCCAAGTATGGAGCCCTGGGGGATGCTGCTGGTCACCATGCACCATGTGGATTCAGTTTCATCAACTATCACTCCCTGGGTCCAACCATGGAGCCAGTTTCCGAGCCCTTGAACTGTAAGGTTGTCAAGGCTGCAGTTCCCCAGTTTAACTATGAGGACTTCATAGGAGACCAAGTCAAAGGCTTTTTTGAAGTCCAAATAAATGATATCAACCACTTCTCCTTTGTTCAGGTCATGCGTCACCTGGTCATAGAAGGAAATGAGGGTCATCAGGCAAGACTTACCTGCAATGAAGACATGTTGGCTATCTTTCAGAATGTTGCATTCTGTTAGCCTGTTGTTAATGGTTTTGTTGGTGATTTTTTTCCAAAAACTTACAAAGGATTGAAATCAAACTGATTGGGCTGTAGTTCCCTGGATATTCCTTTCTCCCTTTAATGACTGTTTAAGTCCAGGATATAAGTGTAGGATGTATGTATATGCATGCACACATGCTAATACACACATGCATGTAATATATTCAATATTGTTCTCATTTGGAAATTGGTATCTTAGTTTGTATCACCTATAGTGTTAAAATAATGAGTTTCTTATATATAGCATCTTGAATAATGGACATACACCATCATTTCTTGGGGTTCTGTTTGTGCACTGTATTTTTATAGCCCTAAAACTCTGAAGTTAAGAGTTCTATTAATACTGTTCTATTCATACTGCTTTATTATTTTTAATGCATCTGTATTTTTTGTGAAAACCATCAAACTGTCTAAAACAAGAAAGCTGCAAGAGAATGACACTTTACTGGTTTTGAATGCCTATGGTATTATACAATTTAATAAACCTTTCAGATTCTGGGATCTTGTGATTAAATAAAAAGCTTAAAGGCTTGATCCACAAATGGACTTAGCCTTTGTGTTGCAGCACTTGATGTTTAGGTATCTAATTCTACTTTATGGAATTAACATCCAAGTTAGGTGCCTAAACCAGCTATTAGATGCACGGGGAGTGTTAACCACCTGAGAATGAAATATAGCAGTCACCAAGGTGAGTGAACAGCTGCCCAAGCTAGCAATAGGAAATACTGAAGACAAGGGGCTATTTTAAATGCCATTCTTCACCAGGATATATGTGCCTTATCCTAGTCTATTAGCTGGCACTTCCCTCTGTCTGAGGTTCGTACCCCAAACCCTTCTCTCGGAGTTTGGCATTTAGCCATTTGCAGATGTGAGCAGAGAAGGAGAGGGAATTATTTTAAATACTGATTTTGTGGCCTAGGGGTTATGACACTCACCTAGAGAAAAGAGGTTGCAGCTCTTGCTCCACTGAATACTTAGTGAAATCTATGGTAAAATAGGAATTGCAAACTAGGTTTCCCCTTTAGCAAACACTATTTCTACTAAGCCAGGCGTCAGCAACATTCTTCAGCAGGGGGTTGGAATGACCCAGTTTGGGTCTGAGAAGGGTTGGCACTAGCACCTGACTTTCTACCCTGCACCTGTGTGTGGTATGGTTTAAGGAGAGCCTCCCTCCACCAGAGCCTTCCTTCCACCAGAGTCTCATTTCCTTGCCACATAACTGTGGTGTGGTGGAGGAAGAACTCGTATTCTGCTGAAGCCCTGGACAAAAGCCATACAGTCAAAGCCATGGCTTCACGGGTCAGATCCAAAGTCTTCACAAGCTGCCAACCCCTGTAGTAAGCTATTACTGCTTGGTTTTTCTCTCCCTCTGGCCCAGTTATTCAGAATCAGTGGAATGAGGAGAAGCTTTAATGGAAGAGGAGGAGAGGTTTTTTGTCTGTCATTACCCTATAGCTTGGTATGTTAAGTTACTCCACTGAAAGAAATGCAGCCTCAAATCCTCACAGGTAGCAGAGGAAATTGAACTTGAGTATCCCTTGCCCTGGGTAAGTGCACTGACTACTGAGCTCTTGGGTTAAAGAGGCACTTCCTCCTCAGGCTATGTTCTGGATGGTCCATGATCTGAAAATATCTACCGGATCAAACTTTTTAGATGAGATGGATGGAGGAATATTAATTTGTAAAATTCAGTGAGCCTAAGCCACTCAGTGTGCCCAGAACTGGAACTTTATGTACCCACTGTTAGAAACTTTTGTATCTCCAGGATTAATACAGCTAAGGAGATGTTTTGAGAACTGCCATTTTGGACTCAGGCACCTATTTGGGACTCAGAAACCTAAATTGGGAGGTAGACACTAGTATAGTCCCACCCAAGTCACTTTGTTTTTACAAGTTAAAGGAAAGAAAGGTTAGAATTTCTTGGTCCATTCAGTCTAGGTGTAGGGTAGTACTAAGGTTAGCTGACTGCATGGTTGTCTTGTATTCCAGCTTGCTGTTATACCATTACATTTTATTTGTCACTGAATTATTTTCAATCCTAGTACCACTACACTTCTGAAACTGAAAGTGGACAAGCGTAGGTCAAGGGGAAGGAAAATTAAGGGTCATCTTAAGTTTATACAGTGGTGCCTTTTCATTTTCTATAAAGCTAACTACATTTAGGCTCCCTGTTGGGTAAGCTTTTTCCTGTCTATTATTTTCAAACAAGACAGTGCATATGACAGTCTGAGAATCACACCAGCCTGAACACAGATGGTAGGGATTACAGCACACTGAGCCTTGACCTTCAAGAGCCTGCCGTTTCTTTTCAAGGTTTCTCTTTGACAGCTAGACTGGCTTTTGTCAATTAATTTCATTACTGTATTCCCCCCCCCCGCCCTTATGATCAATTACCTGTGCTTTAGAACATGCCTCAAAATTATAGCAATATTCAAAGCTGGTTCCAAATTGAAAAAAATTAGAAAAGTCACAATGAAATACTGGAACATTTAACTAATCATGATGAAACACAGTCCAACTTCTTCTCAACTTTTTAACCAACTACCTGTACTGATAGACTTTGACCACAGTGCAAGAGGAGGAATGAACTCTATTATATGCATTCATGAATCTTCTAGTGAATTTAATTTAAATACAGATGAGAAAGATTTTTACGAGATGGCCACAAATTGTTATAGATGTCAGTACAGAACCTACATTTTGTTTTTATAGCAAGGAAGGTAAATGTCTGTGGGACCAGTTACAGAAGCTGCCATTTTTTCAGAAACCCCACTGAAATCAGAGAAGTTGGTGGAATAGTAAGGAGTTATTCAGTAGGGCTATGCAAAGCTTCAGTCCCTGATTCCATTCAGTGGAGATTTGGCCTGATTTGGTGGCCGAATCTCCGAATCTGAATCAAATCAGGAGAACCTTTAATCTTTCTGAATCAAATCGGAACCTTCCAAATCAATTTGGAGAGATTTGGTGATTCGGACACAGACACAGCTTTAAATGTTTTTTCTACATACCTCAAGGTACCAGGTGACTTGTGAATGTTGAGATGGTGGGGCAGATGGAGTGTCCCACAGGAGCACAGGGGTCCCCACAGCGCCCTCGGCAGCAGACCTGAAAGTGGACCAGAAGCACTTCTGGTCTGCTAGATAGCGTGCGGCCCCCCCCCCCCCATGGCCATCTGGCTTGGCAGCTGTGCCTCCTGGGTCTGGGGTGGGACCCGGTGTCCTCTCACAGCTGATCGCTGAGCCATGAGTATGTGTGTGGGGGGGAGGGGGTGCCCTGCGCACTTCCTGGCAGACCCAGAAGTGGACTGGAAGTGCTTCCAGTTCACTTCTCGGTTTGCTGCCGAGCACACCTCCCCCCCACCACCCCGCATCCCCATGCTCCTGTGGGATGCTCCATCCACCCCAGCATTGCAGCTTTCATGAGCCACACCTGATACCTCAAGGTATATACAAAAGACATTTAAAGCTGTATCTATGGCTGAATCAGCATAGAATTGTCGATTTGGATTCGGCTGAATTGAATTGGGGACAGTGATCTGAATCAATGAATTGAATCACTGTCCCTGATTTGGGCCAAATCCAAATCTGAATTGAATATGGCCCATTTTGCACACGCCTAGTATTCAGGCCAAACAAGGCTGGCAGAATTTGTCCAATAGAAATTAATGCTCCTGATTTTTGTTTTGGTTAAATGGTAAATCCAAACAGTCTCCTAATATCATATTAAGTGAAATGCAGTGCTTGCCCTGAAAAACACATGAGAAAGCCACATGAAGACAACTTCTTTCAGTGCCACCATTACATCAAGATAATGCAGATGCACTGGTAGAACTAGAAGCAGACCACGGTTTATTGTTTTTAACATAGACGCTGGGCAACTGAAAGTCTGAATACTTACATAAGACTTTAACAGATGACATGAGGGTAAAAACAGACACAGGATTTCTCCCAGAACAAAACTTTTTGATTTGGGACACTACCCATGTACAAGCCTATTGTCTGACTCTAAGTATCTGTTAAGTATCCAAGATAAATGCTTTTCCTAGGGACAATTATATCTAATTAGAGGTAATTGTCATTAATTCTGTGAACAAGCTACATGCATAAAAGAGATAAAAGAGATACAGCTTTTCTTTAGTCCCAGGTGTTGAGTTGGACCCACTTCAAATGTGACACTTGTTTTTAGCCTGACTTGAAAGCTAGACTGTAGGCATGTCTACATGAGGCATTTACTGAGAAGTTGACTAATTCCAGTAAGTAAACACCTCAGTATCTACATGTGCACCCTTATTAGGGTGCAGGAAACTAATAAACTCTGCGGTAGGCTAGTACTTGTATTTACTTGTATAGCATTTACAAGTACTACCCTGCTGAGTAGGTATTTTTTGTGTTCAGCAGTGCACATGTAGACACTGACCCGCTGGCTGGGGAAAAAGGGTGCTCACCTCAGGGGCCCCCTGCCAGCTGGGGCTACTCTGCCCCAGTTTAATGTGCTACAGTCTGGGTGCATATGGAAACGGCATGTCTGGGAGCTTTTCAGAGCAGTAAGTGCCAGAGTTTATTGCTGCACATTAATGGCATGTGTAGATGCACCCAGTGAGAAGTAAGTTATTTCTGTTTCTGGGATTAATTGGACACACAATAATTTTTTTCACAGTACTCCGGCACTTCTGTTAATTTTCACAGCATAGGGAATGCAGAATTATTTAATAAGGTACAGAAAGTTGGCCCAGCAGTCTAGAACCTCAGAAAAGGTCTGATATGAATTTGTTCCTAAAACTTATTGTTTGTGGCCTTTATTGTTTTATTTGAAACATTTTATCCACCCCTAACCACAGAACTATGAGGTGAAAACTCTTTATATAGGATAATTGCCATATCATCATATATATAACCCATACCTTTTCCTCAAAACCAGCTGAGGAAAATTGGAAATATAATGTGAGGAAATGACCTCTCCATTGGTCCAGAAATTTGGCAAGAGCAAAAGGGGAGGTGGAGCAGTGGCAACATTAGTTGCCATGGCTCTGGAAGCCATGGCAATTAACATTTCTCATTCCTTCCAACACCAAATTTCAGGACCCATGGGGAGGCTGCCTCCCCAACCACATGCTGGACTGGGTTGGTATGCAAGTTGACCTATGGCTAGACCTGGAAGCTAGGTCTGACCTGGCACATGGCCCCAGACCTAGTGCCCCAAGTCAGATCCTATGAACTGGCCCCAGAGCTACATGCTAGGTTGGATCCAGTGTGCTGAGTCTGGGACCACATGCAGGCTCCGGGGCTGTGTGCCAGGTCATGCCTGGTATGTGGTTCTGGAACCAGCACTGGTATGGCTAAGTCAGACATGGCCATGAGGCTGCAGGCTGTGTGCCTGCACAACAGCAGGGCCTGCACACAGCTCCCCAACCCCAGAGCATGGCCCCTAGCCTGCAGGCTCCTGTGCATGGTGGCCACTTAGTCCCAGTGATCCCAGACCTCAGATACTCTAAGGTAGGGTTACCATATTTTCAGTTTCAAAAAAGAGGACACCTGGCAGGGATGGGGAGGGTAATATGATTGTGGAGGGGGTGGGGGGGCAGTGATATGCCTGTGCCCTGCCCCTGCCCCTCATTCTCAAGCCAGAGCTCCCCCAGCCCTACTGCTGCCCCTAACTCCTGGCCCACAGTGCCTCATCCCCCCTTAGGCCATGCTGAGGCCCCTCACTCCTGACCTGCAGCCCCCCTGGGACTGTCTGTTCCCTGCGCTCCCAACTCACAGTTGCCTGCCATTCCTGGAGCCCCTAACTCCCAAACCACAGCCCCACCAGCCCTCCCAGTACTCTTCATTCCTGACGTGCAGCCCCTTATCCCCCCAGCCCTGCTGGTGCCCCTCACTTGTGACTCACAGTCCCTTGCCCCGCACCCAGCCCTGCCAGTGCTCTCACTCCCAACTCGTAGCCCCCTGCCCCCCGCCCAGTTGTGCAAACATCTCCTGGCTGCCCTGCCCCTGTGAGCACAGACACCGTTGTGGCCCAGCCATGCAGCTCCCTGCCATCCTTCCCCCATTCTGCTCCAGCCCAGTGCTGAGGAAAACTTCAATGATTAGCAGAGCAAAATCCTAAATCCTGGACATCTGTTGATAGTAAAAAAAACAACCCAGCTGTGTAGAGATGGGAGGACCACAAAAAAAGACATGTCTGGAAAACAACCCGGACATATGGTAAGTCTACTCTAAGGTAAGATCTTTTTTTCTTCTTGGGGCTGACTCAAAATGGGATGTGTATTGTATTTGGGGATGTGTTATATGGGATAAAATACAGTAGTAGTAATAACTTGATTACAGGCTAGACCACAGCCTGTACGTATTTGGCAGTACAGGGGAAATAAGGCCTCCTCAGGTAGAAGAACTGAGAACTCCTCTGTATGCAGAATACCAGCAGCTCTGGTACAGGCATAGATGGGAGTGGAAACATAATCTGTATATCCAGTATTTCCCTTCTCAATCGCACAGAAGGATAAGGAAGTTATCAGAGCATTTTTTTACCTAGCTCTATCCATCTGTCTGCCCCAGGGTAGTAATTTGCTCCTGGTACAGGCCAATCGCAGATTAGTTCCCAAACGTGATAGAGCAGAAAGGGAGCAATTATTAGTCACTGAAATGCCCTTCTGGGGCAATATAATTTTATACCTTCCCTTACAGTGAGCTGTATCTAAAGCCACAATCTGACCTTGAATAAAAACTGTAAGAGTGCTAACATAGAAGACAACTGTAGAGATAAAACTCATTGGTAATAAACAGGGCAGCTGCACATTAATTCTCATTAACATTAAATAGGAGTTACCAGTGTTAATCCTGTGTTTCCTGGACCAAACAGACCAAAGTTTAAAACTATATCTGTCTCAAATATAGTAATATTTAGTAATATAGTAATATCAAACTACAGCGAAATAACTATAACAACATGTGGGTGCTATAAAACATGTTGAAATGTAGTGTTATGTCACCATCTATATTGTTATTTCTTACTATAATTTATTGTAGCAAAATTATAGTTCAACCACTGGTTTAGGATAAAAATTACAGTTTTAATATGGCATTTTTTTAGTTTGCATAATTTTCAGAATCCAGTACAGTAAGGCTTTTGATCCAAAATGAACAGGTGCTAAAAATGCCATGCAAGATTTGCTTATATTTTAAAACTTCATTAAAAAGGGATTTATGATTAGTAAAAATATGAGGGGGGCAGGAAACTAATTAAAAACTGGAGCCCTTCATAAATTTAATTTGCTTTTGCCACTTTAGTTAAGTAATGTTTTGCAAAATTCAGAACAATTGGTCTGCAACTCAGCTCCCAGAGCAAAAACAAATGTTGCATATTTTCAAAAGAAATAGTTATAGATTGTGAAAAGCATGCTATTCACTCTGAAAGCTGACAAGCCACAAATATGACTACTTGTTTTCTCTCCAACCCCACTGACAACAATAACAAGCTTATTTTTAACCTAGATGCCTAGCATGGAAATGAATTTTACCTCCCTCATGGACTGATCATACCCTGATGAAATAAATAAGAGTTTGACTACAGATACTGATGGAAGTAAGGTATGCCTTTAATAGAGTCACTGAAGTTGAAGGCTTGCACTAGTTAAACAGAGCTTGTCCAAGAATATGAATTTATGACAATTTGGTGAAAAAGCAGGAGTATATTACAGGGTTTCAACATTTAGATTCTTGGGCAGGTTTTCTCTGGGGCAATCTTCCCTGAACTTAATTTATCTTTCTCCGTTAGTCCTTACTTCATAGGTGTAGCACCTGTTCAGTATTTTTTAGCATAAGGCACATGTTATAAAGCTACAGTTGCCATATCTTGTGGGACACTTGTATAGCCTCTTGCTGCTGATATCCTTTGCCAGCGTTTGTTTAAGATCTTTGTAGATTAAAATTAGTAGGGTTCTATCTTGTGCAAAGGTTAGTATCATGGCTTTGTCTCTTCCTCTTTAAAAATAACCACACAGGGACCACAATGGCACCATTGAGGCCAAATAACCACCGCTTGTCTCATTAGCTTAGGGGAAGTCCTAAGGCATGGAATACAGTGGGTATGCACATAACAATCCTAAAACTGCTATGCTCAATCCCAGTTCACACAAACAGAAAGCTGATAACATATGCCATCTGGGAGCACCTTGTGCTGTCCACAGGTATGTATCTAATTC
>NW_017728995.1:52312904-52314357 GCF_001723915.1 Gavialis gangeticus
CCTAAGGCATGGAATACAGTGGGTATGCACATAACAATCCTAAAACTGCTATGCTCAATCCCAGTTCACACAAACAGAAAGCTGATAACATATGCCATCTGGGAGCACCTTGTGCTGTCCACAGGTATGTATCTAATTCAAGATTCTAAAAGTGTTTCTGGAAATGCTCCAGAAAGTGACGTTTTTGCAAGGAGTGTGCGAGAAACTTATTTTTCAGTGGTAGTGGCAGTAGTAGTCTCTGAACTGCTCTGGAGACTGAATTGATGTAGCCAGTGATTGCAAATAGAGGTCTCTCAAAGTATATAAAGGGATACTATCTTATTCCTATACATATATAATTAAAGCTTCTGTTAAAGTATTTGCAGTGCAATAGTGATAAAATATAAACCTAATGGAGTTCATTAAAGTATTGTATTTTATATTTCATTTTGCCTGCCAGAAAATTTTCACAGGGATTGCCAGATATCAATAAACAATTTTTGTCTTTTTTCCCCCCAAAGGGAATTTTACATGATGATCTGATTGTTGAAATTTTTCTATAAAATAAAATTAAAAACTCATCAAAGCAAAAATGTACAATGCAGCAAACTACCTAAAAGGATCAAAAGCTTAGCCTTTACTTCACAAGGGCTGCATCTATACCAGATGCTGAATGCACAGTCACTGCTGCACAGTTATTTAATACAAGTATAAACAGTACTAAATGGCTGCCTGGTAATCCGAGTACTTCACAGTACCGCCGATGAATGTCCTTTTGTGAAGTTACTGTGCAGTAGCCTAATGCTACTGCTCAATAAAGTTATGTCAGTGCTATTGTGCAATAGTATTGGGCTGCTGCACAGTCAGCATCTAGTATAGACATGGGCAAGATTGTGTTTTTTTTAATGCTCATTATTCTTTATTGCAGTAAGCCTAGTTGGGAAAAGTGTTTTGTACAGAAAGAAAGATTTCAGAAATATTTTTTTTTTTCTTCAGAAGTTCGAGGGGTTTGGTCAAATACCAAGAACTCAAATTTATGGGTTTTAGATGATAACCTGCAATTTATATAAGACCTCTGACATTTTCTACACAAATTTCTAGTTGGTCAGAAATAATTGCCCAATGCAAAATGTTTCAAACTAAAAAAACTGTCTGTGCAGCTGCACAAAATGTTCCTTTTTAACTGATGCTTCAATTGTGGAAAACTTATTTTTTATAATACTTCACTGTAATACATCCTCACAACAGAGGGATTTGTTTAATGCCAACAAACTGCTTAAGTTGTTTGCTGAACTGGTTGAAATGACTGAAACTTTTGTGAACAGGAGAATAGAGACAGTGAAATACAAATATTTAAATTTTTTTTTTTATCATATGATGTTGTTGTTTGTTCTTTGAATTTGAAGATGACCATGTGAGCCTGCGAGTGGCTGATCAGGCCAATTTGTGGTTTGAACTGCCTGTGGCACACTGA
>NW_017728995.1:52319357-52320985 GCF_001723915.1 Gavialis gangeticus
TTGAAATGACTGAAACTTTTGTGAACAGGAGAATAGAGACAGTGAAATACAAATATTTAAATTTTTTTTTTTATCATATGATGTTGTTGTTTGTTCTTTGAATTTGAAGATGACCATGTGAGCCTGCGAGTGGCTGATCAGGCCAATTTGTGGTTTGAACTGCCTGTGGCACACTGAGCAAGAGATGATGCTTTGGGTAGCTTAATCAACAGCAGACATGCTACTGTTGTGAGATTTATATGGTTTGCGCTTCTGCTCTGCCTCAGACATTTTCCTCTGCTCTGGAGTAACAGCATGGATAAGGCTTGGCCAAGCGGCATGATCATGAGTGAGATCTTCCCAAGAGTTTGGGTTAATATTGAAAGTTTCAAGGATGACTGGAGGTAGTCTGTGAAATGTTTTCTTCTGGTTTCCCTGAGAGCACTTTCCCTCCTTTAGCTCACTGTAGAAGACCTTCTTATTATATGATAAAATATGATAAATATGAGTATCAGTTTAAAAAAAAGCCTGTCCCAAACATTCAGATGGGCAAACCCCAGTTACACAGATGTTCACAACTAGTGAATAACCAAAAGAATTAATGTGGTTAAACCAAGCACCATTCCAGAATTTCAGTTACTTACAATTAGTGTATAAAGTTTGCAATTGTCCTTAGTTGGCAAAGTGTTAAAGATGTTTTACTCTTTGTTAACTCCCCCCCCGTAGGATAATCTCATATAAAAGTGACATGATTGTTATTAATCACATAGCAATGTTATAATGAACCACCATAAAAAAATTGAGTCTCATTAATATCTAGGCCAGGATTAATTAAAATAACAAATAAATTTGACAATTACTAATAATAATAACATTTTTAAAGAATTTGCTGAAAGCCCTCAAGTAATTTTTATCAGCATCACATCCTATAATGCAATATTTTTAATTAGAAATTAATTACTTAAAGAAAAGATCCATGTTTAAATCTGAACAAGCATATAGTATATCTTTTATTTAAGGAAAGAAGTATAAATGTTATTGAAATACCTGCTGTGATTTCTGGGACCCAAATTTTGAAAAGTACTTAAGCACTTAAATGGTTGGTTTAAATATTACTGAAATTCTTAGTAGTGTTGCTCAGATGCTGCCTGACACCACAAGTACCTAAGTCCACTAAGTACCTCAGTTTCCACAAGTTAACATTTGCAGACCCACCTGAATGCTGCTACTAACCTAAAGCTAATAACTTACTGAAGTAGTCTTATAATGCTCTTACTGGTTATCTTTAAAACATTTTAAATCTGTGCAATGCTATACTGTCATAACCCTAGAAGAATTTTACAGCAATCAAGTTAATGCTTTATGCTGTCTCCAATTGACACAACTGTGACTTGCCACTAGAGGGTCTTGAGCCAGAACGTTGGGGTGGGAAAGGATGGGGGAGGGTTGTGTGTAGCTTAGAGGCAGAGAAACCTGCATCAGGGCTGTTCCTTGGGAGGAGAAGTCTCAAATAAAAAAAGAAAATACTGTTTGAAGTGAACTGGGTAGGGGGAGAAGTAAGGAGAAAGGAGTGAAGAAAAAATAGAATAAAAAAAAAACCGAAGGACCAAAATCTTATAGATTCATAGATTCATAGATTCATAGATTAA
>NW_017728995.1:52320996-52324513 GCF_001723915.1 Gavialis gangeticus
CTGGTCTCCTCCGCTGCTGCTGCTGCTGCTGCTGCCGCCGCTTGCATCCGTTTCACTGAATTGGAATGGGAAGGGGGTGAGTGGAACAAACTGAGATCAGCTGCTCCTGATCAGAGCAAGTAGCAAACTGATGAGCTGAACCTGGGTGCTCCGAGTGATCAGGATTGCACCCCTGGGGACAGGAGAGGGTGTTGGCTTTCAACTAGTCCTACTCCCTGGACTGTAGAATTTAGCAGAGTTGAACGTTTGCTCACAGAGCAGAAGAATGGGAAGGGCTGAGAATGCTGCATCTTGCGATGCCGTAGGAATGAAAGTAGAGTGTTTAATCTCCCTGGAGCATTCTAACAATGCCATGTACCAACCTGGGTAAAACTGTTCAAAGACAAACTTCACTCCACATGGCATAACTCTAAAAGGTTTGGAGAGTGCTTACCATAAATTAATACTCTTTAATAGGTAAATACTCCCATTTTAAGTGCCTTTATCATGGTTTAAAGGCAACCTGTAACATCACTTTTAATGGTGCTGATCAGGATTCTTAAATTGGCCCCAGTCCCGTGAGCATGTTCTGAGCACAGCTAACATTGGACTCATCCCAGGAGTAGAAGGACTGGATGCAGGTAAAGGGGCAACATGGCACCTATAACAGAGGGCAGTTGGGGGGGGTACAAAATGTTTATGTGTGTCTTGATGCTGGGGGAAGTCATGTTGAGATGACTTTAAACATAGATGTAAACCCCTTTTCTGCTGGATTTGGAGTAGGGGTTTGAATTCAGAGTGTAAAACTAGGAGGATTTCAGAACTAGAAAGGAATAGTACAAAGCAGGATAAAGGAGCTAGAAGGTAGATGGGATAAAATAATTTAGCTATGGATAAGCACAGATTCACTATGCAAATAGGGGAACATGAATACTGGACAGGAAGGAACTAGCTGTTGTGGGCTTAGGCAACCATGTAGAGTGTAATAAAATAACAAAGAGTTTTTGGGTAAAAGGAAATAGATTTGGGAAATGAAATGGAGAATAGGAAGATTTCATCTGTCTGTTACTAATCACCCCCACACCCACCCACACACCCACACACACACAGGGAAAGAATTTCCCAATTGTACTTGAAAAAGATGAAAATCATTGCGAGAGCAAGGGGGGGGGGGCGGTGGAAGGAACTGTCATTCACATGTGAATTGGAGAGTGCAATCTGGAAAGAAGATGGTCCAAGAGAGGACCTCTCTTCTGAAAGATGATCTGAAATGAAAAAAGCTTAAGAACCTCTGATGTACTATATCATTTCAGGACATAGGCTTTTAAATGACTGCCTCTTACAGAGCTGTATTTTATGGTGCTATCTGGTACCCTGTTTTATACAAGTTAATACTCATCTATATCAGTAAATCTCCCCCTCCCCCCCAAGAAGATACATGCTTAAAATTTAAAAGTAAAATTTAATTTCCTCTTCATACCAAATATTGTGCTTCAGTACCATATTCATGCTTCAAGTTCTGATTTGCTAAATAGTTGTTTTCATCTTCTGTACTTTATATTACCCCTTTTTGTCAGTTATTTATACATTTTGTATCTTTTCCCCTGACCTTACCTTCCCACTGATACAGAGATGCCAATTGCTGCTGTTTCTACTTAAATCTACCAACTCTAAAATGCCTTTGTGACCTATTTGTCACCAAGGGAGAGCTTTCAAAACACTGACAAAAAAAGGAAGAAAAGGCCATCATCTTACAGCAGGCTTTTCATCTGTGAATACTGCTAACAATGCTTTTTCTTAAGATACAGTACGCTCTGTGAAAGTGCTCAGGGCCAAATTACACACAGCCACTGGGGGTGTACTAGATAGAAGAGATGGTCCAGGGGATGTAATAGAGATGGTTGGAAATTTTCCAATTGAACATTTTTTGTTAGAAAATACTAATTTGCAAAAGCAGAATTTTTTTTAGGAATGTGTTGTATTTGACTAAAATTTGTTTTGAAGTAAAATTGGGGAAACAATTTTGATAACATCAGAATGTTCCATCTTTATTCTTTTTGTAATAAAAGCCTTTGTTTTTTGTCCCCACTTCAAAATTACTTTGTTCTAGTTCTTTAAACATTGAAAAAAGTAAAAGTGAAAAATGCCTGAATAAATCAATGAAACATTTCAATTGAACTAATAAAAAAGTAGTTGAATTTTGGGTTTTTCTCAAAATCATGAAACTCCACCTGAAATGAAAAATTTTCTTTTTCCATAACTATAATCATACATAAAGATAGTATCACTACTGAGGCAGCAATAACCTACCTATGCATCACCTGAGTTTCATCAGTGGAAATAGAGTCTATACTATTTTAAACATGAGCTAAGAACTTCTTTTTACTGCTTCAGTTGTTTACATAGACATAATGGGACAACTATAAATTCATTTTAATTATACATTGATATAAAATCATTGACATCAGTGAAATTTGGAGGTATGAGGCCATTTCAACTTAGGGACTTGAATATTAGGCCAGTGTGAAGCAGCTAGTATTCACTTTGGATTCAGGGACACTGATTTGATTTGGTGATTCGAATCACTGTTCTGAATTGAGTCAACCCAATCTGATTTGGAGTTTTGGCCGCTGCTGAATTGGCCAAATCTTCGAATCAAACAGGCCCCATCCCCCACCTGGTCTCCCTGCCCCATCAATGACTGCCCTTCCCCGCCCCGGTTCCCAACTCGTTAAAATAAATAAATAAATAAAAAGCCCCGCATTCACTGGCTGCTGCCAGGCAGGGGGGCAAGCCCTGCTGCCGTCCACTGCCCTGTGCTGCTTGGGAGGGCTGTGCCATGAGCCCCCAGAAACCTGATGGGTGCTGCAGCAGCCAGGGAGTGCGGGGCTTTTTTTTTTGTTTTTGAAGAGCCGGGATGCTTGGTCCGGGCGGGGCAGCTATCAATGGGGCTGGGAAAGCAGGTGGTGGATGGGGCCTGCTTGATCTGAAGATTTGTCTGATTTAGTGGTGGCCAAATCTCTGAATCAGATTTAGTTGAATCAATTCAGGACAGTGATTCAAATCACCAAAACAAATCACTGTCCCCGAATTGGCTGAATCCAAATCCAAAGTGAATACTAGCTGCTTTGCACTGGCCTCATATTCAAGTCCCTACATTGAAATGGCTTAATACCTCCAAATTTGATGGGGGTTCGTGGCAAAGCCCCCCACACAGCGTGGGGCAGTAGGGTGCAGCAGGATTCACCCCCCCGCCTGGCAGGAGCCAGTGATTGCAGAGCTTTTTTTTTTTCTTTTTAAAGAGCTGGGATGTTGGGGCTGGGCAGGGCAGCCATTGACGTGGCTGAGAGAGCAGGCAGGGGTTGGGGGTCCCCCTATGGTCCCCCCCCCACATACTGGCACAGCGTCTGGGTCCAGCTCCCTGAGGCGGTGAGCAGGGACTGCCCGAATCTCCGAATCTCTCCAAAGCTCTTTGAATCTTTTCTGAATCAATTTGGAGACCTTTAACTTGATTCAGACCTTTTTATTGGTCTCTCAA
>NW_017728995.1:52329513-52331165 GCF_001723915.1 Gavialis gangeticus
AATCTCCGAATCTCTCCAAAGCTCTTTGAATCTTTTCTGAATCAATTTGGAGACCTTTAACTTGATTCAGACCTTTTTATTGGTCTCTCAATTTGATTCAGATTCAGAGATTCGGCCACTGAATTGGGCCAAATCTCCTCTGAATCGAATCAGCATCCAAAGCTTCACACAGCCCTATTGAATATAGCTTCAGGCAGTTCACTTTTTAGGCAATTGAATGTGAATATTAGATCATAACAGTTATTTTTAACCTAAATAAAACACTAATTATTTTTTCTGTTGTGAGATTTAAAAAAAAGCAACACAATATATCCTCTTTCAAATCCAGCACTTGTCAGAATAAGAACAATGATCCTCTTTATTGTGTCTATTTACTAGAGTGAGTTTAAAAATCTCCTATACATGCTAATAAATTCAATAAAATGAGAATCCCAACATAAAGATTTAATTTTCAGGTCCCCCTAAACCCTTTAATGTGAAAAATTGAGTCCAAATCGTATTTGATTAAATTTCAGAACACTTTCTGCAAATGTTATTGGTACTTTAAACTGGATTTCAGGGGGAAAAAACACCCCTTATTTTGGGAATTCATTACTCCATTTCATATAAAACAGCCCCCACCATTTTATTTCATTATTTTGTGACATATTCACAGATATCACAAAAGGATTAGTTGATTGTAGTTCCAAACATATTAGAACAATCCCTTTACATTTGACAGCCACTAGCAACCTATAAACTATAGACTTAATATGGCAGAAGTGCTGAAATATTCAACAGCTTATTAATAGTCAATACTCATTGTTCTATCTGATTAAAAAATACCACATTCATCTAATTATTTAAAATTACAGCAACAGGCCTCTGTAGCTAGAAACAGGAACCTTTGGAATTTCTCACTGAACATTATAAGAAATAAATGAGCCAGGCGTGGCTGATGAACTCAGACTGGTGGGGCAGTAGAGCATCCTATGGGAGCCGGGGAGTGGGGGTGTTGCAGTCAGGCAGGCACTCCGGATGGTAGTGGGGAGGCTGCAAACCCCTTTGCTCCTGGTTGGCTGCAAACCGTTCCCTGCAGGATGCTCCACCTCCCCACCAGTCTGAGTTCATCAGCCGTGCCTATGATGAGCACCACATACTCTGGCGGTCTTCCTCCACAAACGTGCACACACATATATATATCATTCTGGCACATTTTGATTTTACTGGTCAATAGCTGCATCTACATGACACACTGTGCAGTTGTTACTGCACAGTCATTTAGTACTTGCATACACAAGTACTAAATGATTATGCAGCAACCAGACTTACTGTGCAGTAGCATTACCAAACGGCTTTTTGGTGATGCTGACTGCTCAGTAGCTCATTACTACTGTGCAGTAGTGTCACATCATGCTTTGTGCCATGCAATGCTACTGAACAGTAATAATGAGCTACTGTGCAGTTATTGTATCGTGTAGACGCAGCCGGTGTTGTATATCATCTAATACAATGGACTATGTTTAATTCATAGTTTCATAGTTTCATAGTTTCTAGGGTCAGAAGGGACCTGAGCAAATCATCTCGTCCGACCCCCTGCCATGGCAGGAAAGAGTACTGGGGTCAAACGACCCCAGTAAGGTGGTCATCCAACCTCCTCTTAAAAACCCCCA
>NW_017728995.1:52331179-52337978 GCF_001723915.1 Gavialis gangeticus
GCCTCCCCACATTGCCGACTCATGTTCATCTTGGAGTCAATAATGACTCCCAGATCCTTTTCCACCTCCGTGCTGACAAGAGGGGAGTTCCCCAGCCTGTATGTATGGTGCCGATTGTTCCTCCCCAGGTGCATCACCTTACACTTGTCTGTGTTAAACCCCATCCTATTCTCCTCTGCCCATCCTTGTAACCTGTCTAGGTCCAACTGTAGCTTATTTTAAACACAGAACATAGTGAAACATCTATATAAGGCATCATACAGAACAATCACATAGGGCCAAATTTTGCTCCCTTACTCATGAGGAACCGCAACTCACTTTGTGAGTAGTAGGCTGTTCTGTTACAGATTGGTGGACTAAGCCCATCATGCGTGGCAAAATCAAACAAAACATTACAATGCCATTGTACTCTAAACTTCACTTAAGATGCATTCCCTGATAATATGAGGTGACTACAACAGTTTTAAGTATTATAAACTTGTATTACACCTCACTTGAGTATGCGTAATACTATTTCATGTTCTGAAATAAGGATGCATTGTGATTATGTAATATGGATATAGGCCCCTGCCACCACAGCACTGTGCCAGTGCCCTGCACCTTGCACACTGCACCATGTACCCCAAAACCATATTGGATTGGGTTCCCCCAACTGCTCTGTGTGGACACTCCTCAGGGGTTTCCCCCAAATTTCTTGGCCATGGGATCCTCTGGATGCAATCCCTGTATCTGAAGAACAACTGGTTTGGATTCATTTTACCAAAATCTTCATGAATTGTATCTCTTGATTAAAAAAAAAAAACAACAAAACAACAACACAGACTATCTCCTTTATAAATTGTTTTCATAGTCCAGGAAGTTAATCACTTGGGTTTTTTTGTTTCTGATGTCAGAGGATGGGTGTATCTTCAGAAAGCCATCCTCCATGTTAAGATGCATGTCTTGACTAATTTCCATTAGAGGGAGAGGTTTGCTACTCAAAATATTGCTTGAAGAAATATCGTGTTCCTCACATCTTGCATGATCCATTATCATTAGTTAGAGCAGGTAAACAGATGTGTGTATATGTAGGATTAACCTTTGCAACAGAAGAAATGAAAAGGAATAATACTTATTAACATGCACATGTGCTGGACTTGTCCAAATGCATTATGTGTAATAGTTCCCCCTACTCAGAGATCTCTGAAGCATGCTGTGGTAGACCATAAGGTCAGGAAAAAGGCTTAATTGCAAGAGCAGTTTCCATTTAGCAAAGGAGTGAGCTGAAAAGTGGTACACAGAGTTCCTATTTTTGTAACATCCCTCTAAGTACTCAAATGATGCTTAGCTTCATGTTAACAATATTAGTAAGAGGTGAACCACAAAGATTTCTTAGATACAATTTGTTTTCTTACATTAGGCAGTCAGTAAAACCAAGAGCCAGATCCACAGCTGGCTGCAATGAACTGTGCCTATTTACAATAAATACTAATCTGGTGGTACAACAACATACAAACCATGTTTCTATCTCACTGGCTAGGTTTGATGGACTTATTCTGGATTTCCACTGAAGTCCCAGAGCTCAGAATAAGTCATAATTTGTTTAGGATGTTTAAGATAAGGGGGCTTAAACTGCAACCACTTTGACTATCAGGGCAGTTCTGAATCAAATTCCTATATAAAAATCTCTGATGTATTTAATCTTATGGCTGGATTAAAACCTGTGTGTTGGGATATGATTTAAATGCCATGTGATTTGTGACCAAGATATCACAATGTTCTTGAAAACAGAAATCTATCATTGTGTGATATCCACATCCTTCAGGATGGCTGGAATGATATATAACCAGTTGATACAATAAAATTACCTCAGTTCCTGTTTTGGATGATTATTCCCTTCAAGCTATGAGTAGAATTACCCATGGAATCAATGGATGCTGGCTCCAGCCATAAGAAAGGGACACTGATATCCATTGACCCAGAATAGATAACTAAGCCAGGACATAAAATTCTGTTGTCTGTCCCAAGTGTTCTGCATTTCACGTTTTATTATATACTGGAATGTCAGAAGTAAACTATTAAATGAAATTGCTTTTAGATGGATAATCATGCTCAGAGTAGTCATCAGTAACTTAGTGTCAAACTGAAAAGAGATATCAAGCGAGGTACAGTAGAGCCTGGAATGGGGTATAGTACAGGATAATATTGGGGAATTCGGTGTATAGGGGTTTGTGGCATAAGCCCTTCTCCCTATACACTTTTCTGTTATAGCTCTAGCCTGTTTATTACAACTATTTCTGGTTTTGGAGAGTGGGTCCACTTCTGACAAGATTTTCTACTATTCAGTTAGTATGACTGCACTCCTTTGCAATCTTGGTATTTATTTTCTTTTGGACTGAACCTTTAAATTACTCCATATTTTTTCATTTGTACTGCAGACAATTGCAGAGTCTAGAAAGTATTTTCATTAATCATATTTAGCCAAAATAGTGAGAATTCCCAAATGGTTGCTTTTTACAGGAAATACACCCTGCAGAATTTTATTGCCATTTAAAAAAAATTTAATCCCTGTTGTTAAAGAAACATTTTCTTTTGGCTCCTTCAATTGCTAATCAAGACTTCCAGGATTCCTTTATGGAGTCATTACAGTTCTCAAAAAATTGTGTCCATGTTTACTTGTTTCCTTTGCTCTGATCTGTTTTCAGGCAAATGAAAGGAGGCTACTAAATGCTCCAAAGCATCTTAATGTTATTTGCCTTTATAAAAAGCTGGGATGCTTGCAAACTTCCTAAGCTATATATAGCCTATAATTGAATATACAGAGAAGTTAGAAATAGAATAATGCATCTGTCATAAATACAAATAAAATAGCTTGAGATGCCTAAGTGTAAGCATCAGTGCATCTCACCAGTAATGCTTCCAACTTCAGGAGAGGACATTTTGATTTTTACTGGTGTATAAGACCAGAACCAAGCCTTGAGTTTATTGGATTCAATGCAAACACACGAATCATGAGGCCCTACACAGGGCCCAAAGCTGTGGTGTATGCTGCTGGCCTAGACCGTAGGGCCACCTCTGGGTATATTCTCTTCGGAACTTTTAAACAGAATTCTCCACTAAAAATCAATGGGGATCTCTGCTTAAAAACTGGTGACACAATACGATGCTATCTTATAAAATCTACTTGTGATTTTATCATGAGCCTCACAGTACTTGCTGTTCTTCAAGTTCCATTTCTTGAGACACTGTAATTATATGAGAATTTTGACACAACTAAAAAAATATTTAGTTCTTGTTTGCAGAGGAAAGCTTGAAAACACACACCAAGTGCAGACTTCAATGTCAGAAGTCAAATTAAAGAAGCCAATATTATTATTAGTAATTCATGTGATTTTGAAGTTAGTTTCAAGATTTTGGGGGGCCCAGTCCAAGACTTTTTAACACCTGAGATTGGCTGATATTGCACTTATAAATAAAGTTGTCTGTATAGGAAAAGTTGTAATAAAGTTGTCTGCATAGAAAAACTTATACTTTGTTCTTTTATCCTTGTCTGCTTTGTAATTTCCATGTGCTTAGGCAAATGATGTAGTTATTTGCACTTGGAAAATGTAAATCATCCTAGGTTGCTCAGCCTGAATTTTCACTGTTTTCAGTCTTTTTTTACATGATGACTTAGCAAGCAGTAAGTCAAAATTTGCAATTAACTTAACTTCATTTTACAAGTTACTTTAAATTCGGTAGTGAATACCCAGAATTATTTCACTATTATCTTTTCCCCATATCATAGTATCATAGAAAATTAGGGTTGAAAGGGACCTCAGGAGGTCATTAGTCCAACCCCCTACCAAGGCAGGACCATCCCCAACTAGTTCATCCCAGCTAAGGCTTTGTTTAGCTGGGTCTTAAAAGCCTCCAAGGATGGAGATTCCACAACCGCTCTGGGTAACCTGTTCCACTGCTTTACTATCCTCCTAGTGAGAAAGTTTTTCCTAATATTTAACTTAAAACTTCCCTTGCTGGAACTTGAAAACATTGTTGCTTGTTCTGCCATCTGTCACCACTGAGAAGAGTCTACCCACATCCTCTTTCAAACCACACTTTCAGTAGTTAAAGGCTGCTATTAAATACTAGGTCTGTGCGAAGCTTCATTCCCAGATTCGATTTGGTAGTGATTTGGCAGTTGAATATCTGAATACAGATTGAATTGGGAGACCCTTTAATCTCTCCGAATAGAAATCAGAACCCTCCAAAATCAGTTTGGAGATTCAGACATAGACAGAGCTTTAAATGTTTTTTCTACATACCTCAAGGTACCAGGCAGCTCATCAATGCTGTGATCCTGGGATGGATGGAGCATCTTACAGGAGTGCGGGGCAGGAGAGGGGGGTCTCCAGCGTGCTTGGCAGCAGACCTGAAAAAGTGGACCAGAAACTCTTCCAGTCAACTTCCAGGTCTGCCAGGGAGCGCACCCCCCCCCTCCCCACACCCACCCAGCTCAGTGACTGGTGCCTCCTGGGTCTGGGGAGGCACCTGGGGTCCTCCCATGGCAAATTGCTGAGCTGGGGGAAAGTGGGGGGGGCCCACTTCTGGTACTTTTGGTCCACTTCCAGGTTTGCCACTGAGCACATTGGGGGGCCTTCCCATGCTCCTGTGGGATGCTCCATCATCACAGTGATCATGAGCCATGCCTGGTACCTCGAGGTATATAGAAAAAAACCCAAAAAACATTTAGAGCTATGTCTATGGCTGAATTGCTGATTCTCTGAATCAGCATCAAATCCTCACATTTAGATTCAGCCAAATTGAATTGGGGACAGTGATCCAAATCAATGAATCAAATCACTGTCCCTGATTTGGGCTGAATCCAAATAGAATACAGCCCGTTTTGCACACCCCTATTAAAATACCCTCTTAGTCTTCTCTTCTCTATACTAAATAAGCCTCCCCTCAGAAGTCATGTGCCGCAGCCCCCTAACCATGTCATTACTTTAACAGCTTTTTCAGAGCACAAGTGCATGCCAAACACAACACAAGAAACTGTTATTCCCCTAGTCATTGATGGTCCACTATAGTAATAGATATTTTCATCTAATCTTTTAGCATTATTTCATGGAATTTTAATGAAGGTGCACAGAAAATGAAGGTACTGGTATGAGACAGAAATACAGTAGATTTTTTTTATTCTTACTTTTTATAAGTAGCCAAGACTTCAGTTCCAATTATTTGTGGTTGATATCTTTATTTGAAAAAATAAAAAAACCCATTCAGTTTTATGTGCGTCTCAAAATGCAGACATCACTAACTTAAACCATCACGACCACCTGCAGTAAAAATCTCTCTCACTTTAGTTACTGGGAATTTTGTTGAGCTCATAGACTAAACATTTAACAGTTGTAAGCAGTCAGCAGCTTTATTACTTCTTACTGCTCTTCCAGATTCATCCTGGATTCAATTTGTCTAAGTACATCAAAGAATTCTGATTTTGAAGTTCACCAAGTCTTTTGGACTGCTTAAAGATTATTTGTCTTCTGAAAAGTTTAATGTAAGCTAAAATGAAAATTGTCTTGATGATTTTATTCTGTTTTAAATCTGTCACATAATTTCCCATGTGCTCAGAAAATCCCTCTCAAACTTAAGCTTACGTTTCCTTCTTTCGAGTAATGCTATGCATGTCAGCTTCAAGTTACACAGTTAACAGAGTTCCTTTATTTTGATAATTTTCTTTTCCCATACAAAGTTCAATGAATTAAACACTTACTAATGTCATAAATTTGTCTCAAATTCCTTGTTCCTCTCCTAAAGATCGTTTTTAGTATTAGACAACAAATGAGAGTACATTTGACTGATTCACCACAATAATACACATCTGCTTTAAGACTAAAACTTTCAAGAACAGAGCAGGCTGAACAGTACTGCCAACACAAACTTAATAAGATATGGCCTTTTGCTTATTGAAGAATTCACATGTTTAACTGTCATTTGAAAATATATTCCTCATTGTGAACAATTTGAAAAATACTAACATAGAATAATAATTCCTTGCCTGGTATTTAAACTTCATTTCTCATGAGAAATATCCCTGTATGTGTATTTACAATCAAATGCATACATTAGACAGTGAATATGCATACTGGAAACCGTTACACATCTTCAACATATTCATGGAGACTAGTTTTGAATTTTTCTGAAAGTGCTTGAATACAGCCACATTAAACCAAAACTTTTTGGATCTGAACACTAAATTCTGAAAATTAGCCCAGACTGGGGAACGTTCTCTTCTGAGGAATCCAGAGGGATCTAGCAAAGCTAGGAAGTGGTAAAGAAGTTAGTGAAATAGCAAATGAAATTTGATGTTGATAAATAAAAGTCTATAATTTTTGGGAAGAATAACTTGAACTAATCTTATGCCTTATTTAGTTCCAAATTAATCTTGACAATTTATACAAGCTGGAAAAATTTTACACTCCAAGGGTACATGCAGACATTACACTTAGATCAACCTAAATAGGATTATGTTGATTTAAGTGCTGATCCATACATATGTTTGGAAAGGTTAGATAGAGGAAAAAAAAATGCTGGCCTGATCTTAGTTCACCAGAAGGGTAAACTAATGTCAATTTGGAAATGGGTTAGCCCAATCTACTGAGCAGCCATCTCTAAACATTCACAGTGCAGCCTTGGGGCTGGGAAAGCCCAGCCATTTGCCCTAGCCCCAGGGCTGCACTTTTCCTACACCCCACCCACCCAGAGGCTGAAGATGAGCAGAAGAACAAGCAGGAGGCTGGGGAGCGTAGGAGAATGAGCAGGGGGCTCATTCCCC
>NW_017728995.1:52337989-52338405 GCF_001723915.1 Gavialis gangeticus
AGCAGAGAATGAGTAGGAGGCTGGAGAGAGCAGGGGAATGTCTCCAGTTTATCTCCAGGGGCTTGTCTCCAGCCTCCTGCTGGTCTCCAGCTGCTTGCTCCTTCCCCTGCTTGTCTCCAGCCTCAGGAGGCTGGAGAGAGCAGGGGAATGGAGAAGGAAGCTGGAGACAGCCCCTGGAGACATTCCTCTGGTATCTCCAGCCTCCTGTGGCTGGAGATGAGCAGGAGGCTGGAGACAGCTGGGGAATGTCTCCAGGGGCTGTCTCCAGCTTCCTGCTCCATTCCCCTGCTGTATCCAGCCTCCCGTGGCTGGAGACCAGCCCCTGGAAATGAGCTGGAGACTTTCCCCGGCTCTCTCCAGCCTCCTGCTCATTCTCTGCTACTGCCATTGAGTGTGTGTGTGTGTGGGGGGGGGGG
>NW_017728995.1:52338760-52361192 GCF_001723915.1 Gavialis gangeticus
AGGGAGCTGGGGAACAAAGGGAGTGGGAAGAGCAAGCCAGGGGCTAGGGGAATGAACAGGGAGTTGGGGAAGATCCCCTCCCCCAGTCAACCCCCTTCTTACCTGGCAGAAGCTGGGTCCAGGTCCCTGCAGCTTGCACCACTGCCTGCCCATGTGATTCAGGGCTAGGAAAAGGGCCAATCACAGAGACGCTCTGGCATCATGCCAGAGCATCCCTGTGGAGGAGTGAACCTCTGGTTGCCCAGTTTTTTTCCCCGGGGTTGTTTGACACCTGGATACCAGGGGTCTAATTTTGCTCCCCTCCTGCAACTTTGCACTGGAGGGGAACAGTTTTTTGTTCTCACACATGCCTCTTGCAGCAAAACCCTTTGAGATGCTGCAAGAGGCACATGTGGGCTCATCTGGATGCACCCATAGGTAGCTGATGCTATTAAACCATTAAGAGGTATAACACTTCATTGCTTGGTACTGGATGTTTAATTAGTCCTTTTTTCCTGTCTTTCCATATGTTCTTTACAGGTAGCCCAACCAAAGTGCATCTCCACTGATAACCACCCAACCTTCCCAAAAATATTATAAAATGAAGTGTTCCAAATCTATGAAGCTTTGTCTTTCCACTTGCCTCAGCCTCCCACAGTTACTTTACCTCTAACTGCTAGGAGTCTGTCCTGTATATGGAACTGGGGTGGCCATCAGAAGTGGGTCCAGTAGGATCATGTACTGGGGTTGTTTAGAAAAGCAAACCTGGTAATGTGATATAAGAAGTGGTTGAATAATTTAGAGAAAATATTATGTCTTCACACACAGTATCTTAATCAATCTTATTGAATCATCTTATGCAAGGAAGATTCAGATATAAATGCTAAGAATAACTACATGCATGGTAAAACTCTAATGTGAACAAAGATTGGAAGACTGTGTGAAAATATATGGTTTGGAGAGAAGGCAAATAAAAAGGCAAGTAAATAGGACACTAAATAAAGAACAGTAAGGAGAAACATTTTTGTATATCCTCAATTTGTCCAAGAACACGAGGATAGTCTGCTAAGTGAAAATGCAGAAAAGTTTAAACTTGATAAGGAGAAACATTTCTTTTTTTCTAATCCACATTTAGCCTGTGTAATTAAATGCCACAGGATACCAGGGCAAACAATGCAGTAGAATTCCAAAATGATTTGGCTATTTATATAGATAATGCAAACATCACACACGCAGGATCAGTTAAAAATATAAAGCCTCATTCTTCAGGCCAGACTCTAACCACTAACTCTAGCAGTAGGAAAAACTTCCTCTTTGAACAGGCTGTTCCATTATTAACCACCTTCTTTTGAAGCAACTGAAATCAGGGCCTGTCAGAGGTATGCATGGGATATGCCTCCACTGTCCTCTTGCCCAAATGAAGGATGAAAAGGAAATATAGGCGGGATATTCAGAAGTTATTCAAAAGCAATAACCCCTGTTCCTGAAATCTGTTGGATCTTTTTCAACTGAAGAGTGGTACTGAGTTAGACTAGTGATGAATATTTGAAAAATTTTGCCTGCAATCCTCTCTCCCAAGTGGTGTTTGCCTAGGTAGATGAGAATAGGGTCACATGATGTGCCTTAGTGACATATACAAAGTCTGGGAACCAGGAACTCATGACTTCTAGGGTGCTGACAAATATGCAGCTCCCTGCTGTAATTTATGGTGCTTTGCAGGAGTTCAGCATTCCTTCCAACCCAACCCAACCCAACACAACCCAACTGACATTCATTGTTGAGTCTCGGGGGTTGGGGGAATCAAGTTCCAGTTTGGAGTGGCTGCATGTCTGCAGCCACTCTCCTCTGGCCCTGCCCCCAACCCTCCTAACTTGCACTGGAGGGTGGAGTGGATGGATTGAAGCCCCACCCTCCAGCAAAGGCTGGGCAAACCCCAGACAGAACTCCCTCCCCTCCGTTTCCTTTGCTTCCAATCTGAACACAGAACCAGGAGCAGGGCGTGTCTGCTTAGCCCAGCCCTGCTTCTGGCACATGCTGACAGAAGTTAATGAAAGTGCTCTGCTTTGGAATGCCTTCATCTGAACCCTCATGTAATGAGGGCTCAGATTGTTGTGCAATCAGGCACATTTAAAGCACTCTGCAGCTATGATCTTCTATAATACTTCTATAGCACTTCCAAGGGGCCAGTCATACAACAGATGTAACTTCCGTCTGTGTCCCCAGTGTTAACTTTAGCATTGATTTGCCAGTAATTTGTTTTTCTCTCTCCAAACTGCCTGAACAGTTACCTAGTGACTGGCCTTACAGATTTTGTTTCTGTTGGAAAAGAAAGTGATGCTATAGATGGGGATTTCTTTTGAGACCATGCAATTTATATACAAAGAATGTTCAAAAAGTCATGTTTCCCTGACACAGTGGCAAGCAAACAGTAGGAGGCAGTTTCTTGCACACAATTCCAAGATTTTCTTGAAGGCAAGATATCTGTTTTGGCTCTCTGCCAGAGACTTTCTATGAAATGTTAGGGCAGTGTGAAGCTTCGGGAGTCAATTCAATTTGGAGATTTGGCCTGTTTTGGCAGCCAAATCTCTGAATCTAAATAGAATCAGGAGACCCATTAAAAGCTGCAACTTGAATTGGGAGCCTCCAAATCAATTCAGAGAGATTCAGAGATTCTGCAATAGACTATACAGGCAGTCCTGGACATGGCTGCCTCCAGCTGGTAACTCTGTTGTGTTGGGCACAGGGGGAGGGAAGGGGCGGGGGGGGGGGCAGATCAATGCTCCCACAGCGAGGGAGGGATTGGGACTAAGACAAGCTGTCCAGAAGGTGGGGGGGCAGGGGAGAGATGCTCTTCTGATGGCTCATCCGGCTGCTCTCACTGCTGGTCTGGAAGGACATAGAAGCAGGCACATACCCCAGGATCTGCATGGGGAAGGCTGGTCCGGGCTGCGCTTCAGGAGGCTAGCCCTAGCTGCTTGCCACTGGGCTGTGCTCCGTGGAGTGGACAGAGCCAGGGCTGTGCTCCAGGCTGCAGCTGCAGCTGCGGCTGGCCACCCAGAGTGCAGCCCTGACTCCACCAGCCCCATGGAGTGCAGCTGGTGGCAGGTGACTTGGGCTAGGCTCCCAGAGCACAGCTTTCATGATGCAGGGTCCCCAGGGACGGCTGTGATGTCTCTAGGGCTCCATGACAGTGATGGCTTCACCCTACAGGCACCTTCTAATCTCACCTGCCATGTCTTGCTTGTAAAAGTAATAAATAGGTAAGCTTCCCTCAAGTTATAGCTCAGTCACAGTCCTGATGGGCCTCCCTAAACTATGTGAGTTATTGGACCCTTTGATGGACCCGCTCCCGGTAGGTGACTCACCTGGGCTAGATGCGTGGCTCCAAAACCTCACCTTTACTATGCCCCATGGCTCACAGGTGGTAATTAAACATTGTCCCTTTTTATGAGGCCTCTATCTAGCTTGCCCTCCTGTCATCACTAAGCCAATGGGCCCTTGTAGCGGCACCCTCTCCAGCACTAGGGGCTCTCCACAGCCCTGTCGCTGCACCCTCTGGCACTGGGGCTCTACATGGTTGTATGTCCCAATGAGGCCTCCTCCTCCCCAACAGCCTCAGCCTGGTCCACTGGAGTACAAACAACAAGCAAAATACAAGCCACTGGGCTATAACATAATACAAACAGTGCAGGGTGCACTCTGTCTCTTTGAAAGAGGCAAACTTCTCTCTGAGCATTAAGTGCTTCGCAACCCAGGGTACCTGATGAGTTCCTGGATCCCCATTAGTCCTGCAAGCAAAGTATCAGGCAGCCACATTATCTCTGGGCAGGTCTTCTCTGCAGGAGCTTCTTCTCCTGACAGCTGCCAGGGAACTAGCAGCCTCTAAATCCAGCTCTGGGGCTTATATGTGCCCAGGACCCTGCCTTCTTCCAGTCAGCTGACTGAGTGCAGGTGCTAGCTAATTCCCTCCTTAGCCTGCTGCCATGGCAACCTGCACCTGTGGGGGTTCTGTCTGGCTCCTAGGGCCCTCTCTCTAGGCAGTTGCTACCCTTAAAGGAACAGGCACATCTTAATGCCCTGTGACAGCAGCCCTGGCTCTGTCCACCCTGCAAAGCACAGCCTGGCAGTGGGCAGCTGGGACTAGCCTCCTGGAGTGCAGCCCAGCCCAGCCCAGCCTGTCCTGCACACATCTGGAGGCACACACCTGCTCCCATGCCCTCCTGGACCAGCAGTGAGAGATGCCACAGGAGCCACCAGAGAGCAGCTCTTGGACCAGCGGTGCATGCTGGCATGCAGTGGCAGGAGCCTTCCTCCCCGAGTTTACACCCCACCCACCTCGGCTGGGCAGCTTATCCCAGCCCCAGCCCCAATCACTCCCTCACTGTGGGGCCATTGATCTGCCCTGCCCCCCATGTCCCTTCCCTCCTCCCTCTTCCCACTACAAGAGACTTACCAGCTGGAGGCAGCTGTGTCCAGTGTCATCGAGGAGTGCCTGTATAGTCTATGGCCGAATCTCTGAATTGGCACCAAATCTCCAAATTTGAATCAGCCAAATTGAATTGGGACAGTGATTTAAATCATTGAATTGAATCATTATCCCTCCAAATCAGCTGAATCCGAATCCAAATACTTGCTTCTTCACACAGGCCTATTAAATGTTTCCATGTTGTCTTCTGATATTCTGCTCATTTTCTCCTTCAGTATCTGACCGATGTAAACACTTGCAACTGCAAACAAATGACACTTTAACCCCTGTGTTCGGTTTAATCTTTTGGCCTGTCTTTTTCATTGCTCCAGTCATCACTTACCAAAGGGTCATTTAATTGTTACCTCATTTTGCTTGAGCAGAAGATGGAGATCATATCCACCAGCCTTAATGAGATTTGTGATTGTCCATAGATCAAAGGTACACTTCTTGGCAACCATATAACCTCTAACACACCAGTGTTAAAGTATCTGGCTCTATCAAGGTAATTGTGAGAACAATCTTTTTAATGTCATCTTCTTATTCTGATGAATCGCCAGTATGGCAAAAATAGAAAGTCGATGCTGGCTTGTTTATGATGATTAGTGGTCTGCCATGCATAGGACGTGCCTTCACCTCTGTGATGATGTCTCTCACTGGGATATCTCTGCAATGTGGCCTTGAAGCTGGTGAGAAAGAAAGAAGACTTGTTTGGTGATTCCTGCTTGCATGTGCCAAACCTAGAAATGCAGAAGTAAAGATGCCCTGGAGATGCCCTCTATCATTGTCCATGAGGTCTTTCTCCTATGTGTTTAACAGTGGCAGTAGGAGGCTTACACCAAAGTATCTTGGCTGCCACATTTCCAGGTTTGCCTCTTGTGAATAAGGGTTAGTAGGTAGGACAGCCTCAAAAAGTACCATGGAAAGAGTAGACATACTCATGGAGAGGAGCAAAGGAAGTTGCTGTCCATGATAGAGCAAGAATTGTTATCATAAACCTACATGCCTTAAATTTCTATATTTTTATACAATGTTTTAGTGTCAATAGATAACATAGGATGGGATAACACTGTATCAGGCGCCACTGATAATATATAGAGATTAAATGCTTCCTGATATTTGTCTGGAGGAACCACTGCTACACGATCAAGGAAAAAAATTGTTGGGCTCAAAGGAGAAGAGAAAGAAAGAAACAGTCAACCCCCTAGGATATAGAAGATAGGGGATGTAGGGGATGTCTTAGGTGTAGCATTTCCCACCATAGTAATAGGGTTCAGTACATTCTCTGTTGCTTTTCAGCATGTACACTGTTGGCCTGTTTGACATCCAGTCCAAGAAGTATGGCTATGCTGATGACCTGGCTCTCACCAAATCAAACAAGTAATGGGAAGCCACTGATTCCACTTTAACATCAGACATGAGCACCCTTGCCAGCTACTTCTATAAATGGTATTTCCAGCTTAGCCTCAGTAAAACAGTGGAAACAGCCTTCCACCTAAATAACAATCAAGCAAAGAAAAAAATAAAAGTCAAGATTGGTGACTGGACACTTGAATATTGTTACACCATTACTTATTTAGGAGTCAAGCTGGACCAGACCATTACCTACTATCACCATCTGGAAGGGGTTCAGGGTAAGGTTAACAGCAGAGGAGATCTTATCCATCACCTTCCTGGCACCACCTGGGGTGCAGGTTTCCAAACACTTCGCATCTCTGCTTTGGCGCTTGCATATGCTCCTGCTGAGTACCGTGCACCAGTATGGGGCTGGAGCATGCACATTAAGTTAGTTGATTCCAGCCTTAACAGTGTCAGGAGGACCATCACCAGATGCTTTATACCAAACCCAGTTGACTGCTTACCAGTCCTCTTGGGCATTCCTCCCCCCACAACATCAGGAGACAAGCTGCTATCCTGGCCCCAGACCTCAATGCCTAAGATCCCGATCACTGTTTGTACTCTAGCCTAGTAGCCACAAGCCAGAAAACCAACTACTGCCTGAAGTATCAGAACCTATTCTCCACTCAGGCCATTAAGTTCATCAAATCTGCAGATGACATGTCACCTACAGTATGGACTTCCCATCAGTGGAGCATAAAATATGCTGTACAAGAACTGTGGCTAAAGAACTTCATCCCCAACACCAGCTTCCACCTCTCAGGATGGCAGCTGCCTCGCAGGGCCTGGACTTAACTGTCTCAGAACAGGCATTGGATGGTTTAAGTTAAACATGTACTCTTGGGGCCTCTCCAATGACACAGGCTCCAGATATAGTACTCAAGCTCAGAGAGGGACCACACCATCTACAAATGCCCTCATGACCCTCCTTCAGGTGCCCAAGGTCTCATTGACATTGACCATTCTACCTGTTGCTGGCTTTCTGGCCCTCATGCTTCCAACATACAAGTATGGCAACATGTGCATCAGCATCATCATCATTAAAACTGCCTAGCAGAAGGGGACCAAGCTTGTCAGAGGCCTCTATTTTCCAATGTGATATAAATTAAGTATAATAGTAATAAGTAATAAGATAGTTTTCACTTGATAGTGATATAGTTGAACTGTTTCACTTTAGTTCTTAGAGATAACCTGGGAGGTTGCATGGGTAATACAGCACAGTCTGCAGATATTTATGCAACTGGAAATACCTAAATATACCAGTCCTAATTAGAGACAAAGCAGCTGATTCATCAGAGTATCCATCTAGGTTCAGTCTGAAGACAAGGGTGTTGTAACAAAAAAGTGTATTTAAAAGTGGTGCTCAGGCTGGTAACCTGTATATCAAGTTTTAGCCACTGTACAACAGCTACCACAGAATCATAGACCTGTGAATAGAAAGGTATGGTAGATTAAATTGTGTCTTAGACTCCAAATCTCCATCAAAAGTGGCCAGTGAGCTATCTGAAATGGGTTTATTTCTGATTCTCTTTAAGACCTTTAAGAACAGCAAAGCAAAGTTTCATCATAATAAAATATTTTTTTCCTTTTCCAAAATTGAGGCACTGACTAAACTAGAAGTCATTGCAACAACCTCTCAAAACAGAGAAAGAGTAATTTCCCTCACTTTTGCATTTATCCTACTTTCAATGCAGTGTTAAAAATCATTTTTAAGTTTGGCCATCTGTTTTACATAAAACCTTAGTTGACCTTATACAAAGTGAAACAATGCACACAAAGCTTTGTGCTTGGGTTATTGCCAATGAGACACAAAAAGCAAAGATAGGTAAGAGCAAATACTGCTCTGATGAAAATTAAACAAACTCTATTTGGGTCAAGAGACTTGCAACTGAGGTTTTGGCTCCTATTTGCACAAAAAACAGGATAATTTTGAGGTCTGGTCCTGCCACCATTGAAATCTACTGGAGTTTTACCATTGGTTTCAGTGTAAGTGGGATCAGCCCCACAGGGAACCATGTTTGTCTGAGATAAATAAACAATATATGTCCAAATTCTCAAAATGTATTTTTATGCAAATTTGGGAGATGGAATGGGAAGGACTATGGTGAAAATATTCATTAAATGTCGAATTCATCCCTTTGAAAAGTGTACTTAAAGGGCTTAAATTCACTTGAAGTGATGCCTAGGCCTGTTGCTGGCTTTGCAGAGATGAATTTCCTTCATATAATTTAGCTGGTTCTACGTTGCTTTGAGATGTTATTTAGCGTCTTGAAAATTCAAGTGAGGAGTTGCGTGACACCTGCAGATGAAGATCCTACTGTTTTTTCTTGTTAGTTTAAATCAGTGGTGCCTAACCTTTTTGTCACATGGGCTGGATGGTCAGTGTCCAGTCCATCCATGGGCCAGATCCAATGCCTACCTTGGTGCAGCAGGCACCTATCCAGCTATGTGGAGGGATGAGGGGCAGGGTGGCCCCACAGCAGAAAGAAGCTTTATCAGATCCTGGGGGAGTGGGAAGAAGGGGAAGGAGGCGTGGCCCAACCCCAACTTGGCCCCGTGATGGGAAAAGGGTGTGGTCCAGGTTTGAACCAACCTTGTGGAGGGGGGAGGGGCTCTGGTCCATCTCCACTGTGGGGAAGGGGGTATGACCCAGCCTGAATCCAGCCCTGTAGGGGGAAGGGGGCATGGACCAGTCCTGCAGGGTATGTGAGGTTTGCAGGAATTTGGCAATGGAGCAGGGTGGCTGTATTAATGGCCACTACTCCCCTGCCACAACATTTCCTAACCTGTGAAGTTCCCTGTGGGCCAGATGAGATAACTATACAGGCTGCATTAGGAACATAGGCCAGAGGTTGAGCATCCTTGGTCTAAAATGCTTTACTTGCTATAATGACATTAAGCAGAAATCACAGAGGTTAAGAGGTAAATTTGATTTCTACATGACAAGGTAAAAATAAGTAAAAACAGATGATAATATAATATAAAAAAACTATAGGCTTCTATCCACACTCTACTATGTTCAGAGATCTCCTATGTGGGCTTCAGTGGAACTTGTATGGATACATCTGAGAGCTGAAATACACCTTTATATCAACAGCTATAATCTAAAAATATGATTAATGAGTATAAAGAAAGGTTCAAGATTTTAATTAAAAAGGCAATCATAAGTTACTGAACAGTGAAGGTCTAGCCATGCTTCTCAGAGGTAAGTTATTTACCAGGATGAGATGCCCCAAAGAAGCAGTGGGCCAAAATCTTTCTTGAATTACCTTTTTTCAAAGCCATTGACTTTGATGCATAGCACAGCATAATTTGGTGTGTGTAGAAATGAAATGTGTTTGTATTAGAGGGTACACACAGTGGTGCCTATAGTTTAGATTTTGTGGTAGTTCCTCTGAAAAAATCCCGTTTTCTGTTTCTTATTTTTTTGCCTAACTTTAACTGCCTGGACCAAAATATTCCATGTGGAGTGTCTGCCTCAGACTAGATTTCTGTTTTTGAACTAACTGGAAAAAACAAAATTAATCACCTAGAAACCATTTTGGATTGTCCCCCACTTTCAACTGTATTGCCTGGCACAGTCTGGACCTTGTTCACACTATAAATTCTACCTTGTAAGATGTTTTTCTCATCAACCTAAAATAAGATCTGTAGTAGGGCTGTGTGAGGCTTCGGTCCCTGATTCGATTTGGCAGAGATTCAGCCTGATTTGATAGCCAAATCTCTGAATCCAAATTGAATCAAAGGACCCTTAAATCTCTCTGAATTGAATCCAAACCCTCCGAATCGATTCAGAGAGATTCAGAAAGATTTGGCGATTTGGTCATAGACACAGCTTTAAATGTTTTTTTCTACATACCTCTAGGTGGCAGGTGACTCATGAATGCTGCAATGCTAGGGTGCATGGAGTGCCCCACAGAAGTGCAGGGGCCTCCCCAGCACACTTGGCAGCAGACCCGGAAGTGGACCAGTAGCACTTCTGGTCCACTTCTGGGTCCACTTGTGAGTGTGTGGGGGGAGCCCCCACACCATCTGGTTCAACAACTGGTACCTCCTTGGTATGAAGGGGCACCCAGGGTTCCCCTCTGGCTGATTGCCAAGCCGGGGGCTATGGGGGGGCACGCACTCCCCAGCAGACCTGGAAGTGGGTTCGCCACCGAGCACATGGAGGGCTCCCCCACTCTCCTGTGGGACACTCTAGCTGCCCCAGCATTGCAGCTTTCATGAGCCATGCCTGGTACCTCGAGGTATGTAGAGAAAACATTTAAAGCTGTGTCTATGGCCAAATCAAATCTTCAGATTCAGATTTGGCCAAATCGAATCAGGGACAATGATCCGAATCAATGAATTGAATCACTGTCCCTGATTCAGGCCGAATCTGAATCTGAATCGAATAGGGCCCACTTTGCACACTCCTAATACCTAGTAGCAATAGTAGTCTAAGAATGTGCCTGTGGAAGTAGAAGGGGTTGAGGTGCACACTGTGCCAGTGATTTGTACTGCTAGTTATTGATGATTGAGAACTAGAGAGATTAAGGACTCTTGAGGTGAATTTTGGATTCTGGAAGGGAGTATTTTCTAGCTGTTCTGTTATCCTTTTCACTAGTTCCCATTCTCTTGTCTCATCATTCTCATGTAAATACCCCAGCTCTTGTTCCTTTCCCCCCTTCCAGTTTCTCTGCCACTCAACAGGCAGGTATCATTGTCCTCATTCTGATTCCATCTTCCACTTCTTCTGTTTCTCTCCACCAATGACACCTTCAGCTCCTTCATCAGTCAAACACTCACCCCCATGCCTCACTCTACTGTCTTCACTGCAGTTAACTAAAGATAAAACTCTAGAGTTATCCCTACCGTGAGTCCATCGCACACTCAAAAGTCTCTAGCTTGAGGTAGATGGTACTTTATATTTGGACTAGCTGACCCCTTAGAAATACTTACAAGTCCCATAACTACCAAATTTAGACAATTTTCATGAAAATTGCAAAAGGTACATGCCTTAAGTTAGGGAGCATGGTTTCCCTCCTAAAAAAGTTTAGTCCTTAACCAAAGCATGGAGATTCTGAAGATTTAAATTAAGTGATTTTGGGAACAGTCCTCAGCAAATGGTACTTAATAGGCCTACTTGAAAAATATTGGAATTCTGTTATTTCTCAGTAAAAATATCCCTCCCCCCATTTGCAACTCAGAGATACCCATTTAATTTATAGCTTTCTATCCTACTTTGTCTTTGCTTCTAGAGGATTGTAATTTACTGATAGCCTATACCAGCAATAATTAGTACCTCACAGAAAACCCAGCTCATTGAGCTTTTGTGGTCATTGGTTTGTGCATATATATGTGGTGAGGGAATGGGAAGAAATTTATGTCTTTTTTACATTTCTTCTTGCTCGGTTCTCATATACTTGTTTCAGAGAATGAACTGGGAGGCATGTAAGCTTGGTTTTCTCTATATATCCAAAGTCCAAGCAAGCTATACAGAGGTGGATATAGGATTTAACTCCCTTCTTTTTCCCATATGGTGATGCAGTTCAAGTCACAACTTCACCCTGTAAGAGTTGTCTATTAATTGAAAGCAGCTTTCACTGGAGATTATCTGTTCTGCTGGGTTGGTCAGTCCACAGTATAGTTCTCCATGAATATTTGAATCATCCAGTTTCCTGGGAAATTATATTTAGAGTTGTATCCTTCTATAAAGGGGTAAATTTCACATGAAAACCCAGTTTTTCACTTATCCACACAGCTTTTCATGCTAGAGGTGTTTGCATATATTAAATCAATTAGATAGAAACTGTACAGAGTGATTTATGTTACCATCCTTAACTAAGAAAACAGCTTAAATTTCAATTATTCCTCATCAATACTCAGGTAAGAAAATTCAGGGCGATATGGAATGAATTTGTGATGTATTCATAGCTTTTTTGCAAGCATAAAATTTAATGGTATAAATGTTATTGTGAATTTTATTTGCCAGCGGCAGTGTTGGCAGTAGCAAGCAGTGAGCAGTGAGTGGGGACTGCCTGCAGTCACCAATGGCGGTGGCAGCAGTGGGGCAGGGGGGGCAGTGAGCAGGGAGCAAGTAGCAAGTGGTGAGCAGTAGGCAGTGAGTGGGAACCTCCCACAGCTGCTGGTGGCTGCATCGGTGGTGAGGGGGGGTGGCAGCCACTCACAGAAGCCAGTGGCAGCTTCAGTGGCAGCCAATCTCAGGGAGGGGGAAGTGCCCTCCTGTGCCCCCCCCCCCACATCACCTATGTTTGATACTATGTTCAGTTAAGTTTATCTCAAACTGGTTTCAGCCATTTTGAAACTGGTTAGCATGCACTGAACTTATGTTCTGTTACAGGTTTAAACCAGTTTCTGCTCACTTAAACTGGTCTACATATAACTTCTGTCCCAAGTCAAGGTGACAAAGGAGGTAGGGTTTTTCTTTACTAAAAGACTTCATCAAGTAACATGACATATGGTGGACTGTGATTTTACATTCAGTATATGTAGGGATAATTTGCGTTCACTGTCATGTCTACTGCTTTGGGATAAATTGAGTAATTGATATGAACATAAATTGAGGTATAATTTACTAATCAGTAACCTTATACAGTAAGAAAGTAAACTTTTTTGGTTGTTGAACTACTGTATAGGGACTGCGGGAATCTGGGCTCTTTTTTCTAGCTTCTCACGTGGCCTAGTCCTTGTAAGGCTATTTGAAATCAATGCAGCTTACATGCCAAAATACAAATGAGGATCTGGGACCTAATGTTAGGGTGGCAATCTTAGAGGAGAGTCTGGTTGTCCTCTGTCCTTTATTGATATGAAACCAGACACCTTTCACCTTTTCTTGAAGAGAAAAATAGAGGACATAAAGGTGTCTGGTTGTATCAGTAGAGGACAGAGGACAGAGTAGCAGAAAACCAGAACGTCCTCTATGAAGGCAACCCTACCTAATGTCCCTGCACCCTGTTCCACATTTGTAAAGTGGAAATAACACTGCTCCCTTTCCTTTCATCTTTAATCTCATTTAGATTGTGAGCACCCCAGGTAGGGCCATTTTTTTGTGTTCCTATAGTGCAAACTCAAAGGGACCCTACCCTGCTTTGTGGGCTCTGGGCCTACTATAAGACCAATAGAAAATACTAAACTGACTGAAGAAATCTGCAGTTGTTTTGCATCCCGGTGGTATTTACAGGTGTTCCATTTATGGAGATGTCTCCTAAAATAGGGTAAAGAATATGGAAAGAAAAATGAACAAAAAATGTAAATAAAAAGAATTTCTGCTTGTTTTGCTGAGATTCTCTTACAACTTGGGTTGCAGTATTTTAATAACACAGTGAGAAAGAGCAAGGAGATATTAAGTGCTGTAGGGCATTCTTCCAATCATTTGAAGAGAAAGTACTACATAATCTAAAAAATAATGTATCCAGTCTTGTAATGCAGGTTCATTAGGCATCAGATTGATTTATTGTATTGTTTTCTTTATAAATTATTTTCATTATGTTTTATCACTGTACATGCCTACTGCCCTGGGGAATGCAGGAATGAATGGAACGGCATGTGTAATAGACTGCTTTAATTAAAATAGTGTAATGCATATTTCAATGCTATTAACAAAAACAAAATTGATTTTGTTTTCTGGGCAATTGAATATGTTAAAGCCCAGGTGCCTTGCGTCTATTGTTTAACCCTCTGAGGTTAACTTCATTTGGCATTGTATAGCAAACAGATGTCATTTACCTCCAAATATTTCAGGGGGAGAAATTCTCCTCCACCAGTAGTTGTTTTCTCCAAGTTTCCTTGACTGCAGGTAGCATTACTACATAGGAATGGGAGGCTATAAGCATTAACATCAATAAGACAATCGATCCCTTTCAATACCTTACAGTGAATTCCAGGCAGGACACATAACTCAGTGATAGAATAAAGCTCCTTAGTTCACTGCACTTTTGAACCTAATACTTTGTGAAGAGCAGTGTACAGTCATGAGCCAATCAAAATTTCAAGATTTGTTTGTATTTTGTGGGTTTTTTTGTGATAGACAAAAACCAAAAAAGCTCCAAAACGCACCCTAAAATATTGTTAGATCATTATATGTACCTTTTAGAAACAGTTTCTTTTTTGTTCCTTTTAATATGGCAGTTAAGCAAACATTTTTTTTTAGCTCTGGAAAGCCCCAAAGCTTCCATTTCTTTCTAAGATGTCTATCTAAATGAAACACACAGATATGATTAATAATTTCCAAGTATTAAATTGTTAATTTACTAACTAGGGCTTTTCTAAAAATGTCCATGAGCTAAAATAGATGCCCTACAGTGGGTGCCATCTAAAAGCCAGTCTTTGCTAATAGCTGTCACTTATGATTTCAGAGATACCACAGATTCCCTTTTCTCTTTTGGCAAATGTTGAGTAATGTAGGCTCTTTAACAGTAAATGTGCTTCCATGTTTAAATACTATGATTTTGTGAACATACGGTATTTTATTTTATTTTTTTGGTAATCATATAGTAGGAAGTGCAAACCACTTCAGATAGTGTGGTTTATAAACCCAGATGGCCAAATTCTCTGTCCTGCTCCTATTCTCTACTTTTGGGCTGCTTCTGTGATGCAGTGGAAAATAGTTTAGCCCTACCTAATCTGCTAAAGATATTCTGCTGAAGGGAGGGAGGTGGTTTGCATAGTCATATTTAAGGCCATTATTCCTACAGTCACTGGCAGAATAGGTGTGGTAAAAGAGGGAAAGGTCTGGAGGAGTGGCCAATTCACATGGCCCCACCAAGCCAAGCACTGCTCCAGGACAGTCCCTTTGGAGTGTCGCCAACTGCTGATGTCTTGGTTAGAGAACTATTAACCAGCATTGTGATGAGTTTCACCTTCTGCAAGGTGCATCAAACCAGGAGTCTAGACTTCAGTGCAGCGGTTTTAAATTTTCTTAGACTAAGGCACCCTCATAATGTGTCATTTCTTAGCTTTCACTTGTGGTTGGATTATAAAAAAGAACAGCACAATTTTTCTGTTGCACAGAACTCAGAAAAATACATCGTCAGGCTGTTTTTGATGTGATGGATTCATACTGGAAGCCCCTATTCATCTTGTGAACCATGTGTAGGTGCGTGCACACCTAACAGTGCTATACTGTGTGGCACCTTGCAGCACCCTGAAAAAGATCTTGCTGCACCCTGGTAGAGAATCAGTGTTATGTTGTTTATAGCTGAAATGGGTAGACTTGAAAAATGCTGTATTAAAATAGGTAAACTTACTGGGTAAGATCCTGGAATTGCCAAAGCTAATGGCACCCCTTGGTCACCAGAGGCAATAGGTTTCAGTCACCTTTTATAAAATGTGCCAAATTTCCCAAATGTGTACCAAGATAAAAGCAAATGAAAATTATGTATTGAGTGGGGGAAAGGTAATTATAAAATAAAAGAAGATAGTCTTAAATGTAATACGTTTTAAAAAATAAGTACAATGTCATTCCATCAGTACAAAACTTGATTATGATTGTGTTGGGATATGTCAGATACAAAAATATATAAGTGATCAGACCCAAACAAAACTTTCTGTTACCCAAAATGGCAGAAGACACAGAAAATCCTCAATCTTCATTAGGCACTTTATCGCAAATCCACTTAACATATAAGGTGCCCACATAGCATGGTGATGGGTAGTACTGCAGGACTATTACACATGTGCACGCACAGACGTACATTCCCACAAAGAAGGTAATTCAGTCTATTTTTTCTGTCAAAGATATTCTCCTTTACCCATCAAAAAACTTTTTAAAATACTTGTTTTGCCTTTTATGAGAGCTCTTCTGCTTACTTCCAATGAACAGTTGGTGGTAGAGACTGATTCCAAATAGTTCCCATAAAAAATAGACCACTGAACATTTTTTACATAGATTTCAAGCTTTCTTACTTCTGTGCCTCTGGAATTAATGTGATTTGGCTGGAACCCCAGTTACTTCTAGACTGTGATTTACAAAGTACAAGGCTCAATTTAAATTTTTAAAAGTGATTTCCCACAATCTAACATTATGCATCTACTTTTAGTCTCCTTTTTCTTTTTTCCTTGAACCTACTCACCTCTTCAGGGCATTCACAAAATCACATTTTATTCTGGGCATAGGCGACTCATAGGAGGGAGGGCACAGGGTGTGGTAGGGGGGTATGTGCCCCCCCGAGATTGGCTGAGGCCACTGCCAACTTCTGCTGGTGGTCACTGCTTGCCACCCACCCGCGCCCCCACCACTGATGCTGTTGGCAGCATCTGCATGTGGTTGCTGCTTGCTGCTTGCCACTGCTTGCATCTGTGGGCAGTTCCTGCTTGCCACTCACCACTCCCCTCCTGCCGCCACCACTGCTGCTGCCCCAGTCTTAGCAGGCACCAGTTCGTTATTCTGGAACTTTCTCCCACAGATAGGGAGAAAGTCACCTTTGATGCAGAAGGCCTAGGGCACCAATGTATCAGGCAGGGATTAAACAAAATCTTGACTGGGGCCTCTGAGCCCTACTCAAATACAAGCACAGTGATATAGTTTTAAAGTGATCATTTAGGTTATATATATATATATATATATATATATAAAATGAAAGATATATGAAAAAGATAAATATTAAAATTAAGAGTTCAACTGTGGGTGTGAGCAAGGGTTCAAACAACCCAGCTCAAGTTAGGCAGCTTAATTTGAGCCATCTAAGGGCCTTTTTCATGTTTAGGTGGCTGGAGCCCTTAACCCTGGACTGGCTGCATGTTAACACCTTTTAAGTGCCTTAAAGCATTCATTACTTGTTTTAGATTTACACCATTCCAGGGCAGGATTATCTCCAATCTCCCTTATTTTGTTCCTGTTCCATTGTCATGTAGCCACTGCCCAAAGCTCTTCTACTCAAGTTGAAGTCTTCCAGTATCCCAGAATGCTCTGAGGAGCCTGATTCTTTTTTCTCCAGAGCACCTGGTGGCTCTGTTGCCTCCTACTGCTGCCCAGACTGGCTCTGCTCCCACCAGTGGCATCATGGGGGGTGGACACTGTTGGAGCTCTGGACACAAAAGTATCAGGCCCCTTGGAGCTCAGAGCCAGTGAGCTCCAGGGTTGCAGCAACTGACACAGTGGCTCTGTGGCAAGAACAGGTTTCTCAGGTTTTAAGCCTGGCTGCCCTGCTCTCAGTGTGGAGCCCTTGCATCAGTTTCAGCAAGACCAGAGAGTCCCAGGGAAGCTGCTTCCCTGGGTCTTTCTGGTCTTGCTGAAGCTGACATGGTGATAGGCCTGCTCTCTGCCTGGCAGGAATGGTGAGCAGGTCCTGCTCCTAGTCCTGCTTCTGCTCACCTAGCCTGAGGTTGTAAGTCACAACTGTGTAGATGAAGAGATGAAGGACAGACAGAGCAGGTTCTTTGCCTTACTATGCAGCTGCTCCACTAATCTGAACAACACTAAGTTGATTATCATGTGTTCTGCTTACAGCATAAGGTCTAATGAAGCCCTAAATCTGAGACAGGTTCTGACATGTAGAGGCATTTGGCCAGTCAGCCAGATGTAAACAAGGAGGAGGGAAAAAACTGGCAGGTCAATGGGGGGCTGCCCTACCCAGGGAGAGGTAGTTGCGGGGTGAAAACAGCACAGCCCCAGGGCTTTGGAGAGTGGCTGAGTCTTCCCAGCCCTGGGGCTATGCTGTGAACATATGCAGGTAATTGTTAGTCTGGGTTAGCCCATTTTAGCTCAGGTTTTGTCCATGTGGTTTTTGTTTGGTTGTTTGTTTTGTGCTATCATGAAAAGACTTGTGCATGAGTTTAACTTTTCCATACTGACTAGCTCCATTGAAGTCATATGCTATCACAAAGTTAGCATTTCTAAATGGGACGATGCATAATGTATGAAGGTAAGCATGCACAGGAATATTTGCAGGATCAAGTCCTTTCCTTTGATTGTAAACTCTTCACAGTGAGGCATTCATTTTATCTGTGTTTGTACAGATTGCCAGCACAATGGAGCTCAAATTCCAATTAGAATCTTTAATTGCCACCATAATATGCTAGGTTCTATTATGAACTCCCATAATCCTGGGTCTATAATATAACCATTTCAAGTTTTTACTCCATTGCAAGATAAGATGTCTTGTTTTCTCTTATTTTTTACCCTTATTAAACACATATAGATTGGTTCTTATATTATTAAAAAACCAAGACAGTGCAGGCCAGTTAGCTTTGTTACTTTGAAGACATAGGAAATGGCAAACAGACGCTATCTATTGGTTTCAGACAAGCAACTAACATAACTTGATTTTCCATAAATAGTGCCTCTGCATCATCTGACTTCAACTATTTTTGTCTGTTAATGGGCTAAACTCATTTATATATAGCATCCCTGAAATACAAATATATTCTGTTGCAGAAGTCTAAATATGATTTTGATGGTTTTGCTTTATACAGTAGTCCTGGCTCTGGTTCAAAACAGGAACTGATCTTGGAGTATGGGTCAGTGTACCTCATTTTGAAGTCAGTGAGAATTTTATTGTGTGAAGGACACGGGATTTGGGAGGAGGATGAGGATGGTGATATTAAATCATTTGTTATTTTGTTTCCTTTTATTTTTTTCTTGGAAAAGCACTTAGGATTCAGGGGCTTAATTCTGAACATGTATACCAGTTATCAGTAAAGCTACTGAAGTCTATGGAACTACATCAGTGTGAAACCAATGTATGGCCCATTTTTCTGCACTGGGGATACAGTGCTATGGACCCCAAGACCTATGCACAATGGTCTGTCTTTATGAGCCACAGTGCAGGAATGAGGATGAAGTTAGAGCCCAGTTAGGCCCAAGGTACTTATGGAAATCTCCCAAGAGCTGGATTTGCCACAAAATATCTTTTATAACCTGCCTGTGATCAATCAAGAAGTCCCCCAAAAAGTACCTTCTTACATGATACTTTTACAATTTCCCATTCAACTCCCAATTGAAAATTACAGAAAGGAGTAAAAATGACAATTCATGGAAAAAATAAATAGATAGTGTTTTTTAATAGCTGTTGTCTTTATTTCATATTTGGTTAATTTTTGATGTGAAGGGTGAACATTTTACTAACTGTCCTTGGATCCATTTACTCTAATTGGTATGCTCTTTACTCTTGTAGCAAGATCTTCATCCATACTCCAGGCTTTTTACAGTAGGTAAAAAGGGTCTCCAACTCAGAAACCCTAAAAAAGTCAGCTGTAACCAGGGAAAGATTTTCCTGGTACAAACAGCATGGAAGACAGATGTAAGACTGACTTCTGAGGACCGTCACACAAGCCCCAGTGTTAAAGGACCTGGAGTATGCAGTGCTGAGTCAGTTCTAATGATGTTCCGTTCAGTGGGATTTCATTCAGAGGGATTTGGGTCATATGGCTCCCTCATCACCCAGTCTGGAACTAGAATTTGGTTTATTAAATTATATCATTATCATCCTAAAAGTACAATAGAAATTACTTCTTGGTTTATGCATGTAGAAAAAAAACCTAGAACATTGTAATTTTATTATCTTTTATGTGATGGCTGTCCATAAGCTGCTGATCTTCTTCAATGGGGGAACCCCCCCACACACACACACCAAACTCTCCCTTTAACATCTTTGCTAAATGAAGCAGGCTTTGGTACATTGGATATAATTTTTTTACTGTGATAAAACAAAATAACTACATGATAACTGAAGAAAAAGTGGCAGGTATTTAAAAGTGAAAAGGTGTGTGCTAGAAATGCATTATCCAGTTGTTTAGAAAATGGATGTAATTTTAAATAAAATGACAGCAAGTGAATCCATCAACATATCTGTGCTCTAAAGTTTTTGAGTCATAAAACTCCTGATTTATAAAGAAAAGTTATAAATGAGAAACAAAGAAGGGAAAAACCCCAATTCCTTTGAGATAAAAATTTTAAATTTTACTTCTTGGTAAAATATGATTTATTGCAGACAACTTACTACCTATAAAAGTAAATCATGATTATCTCTGTTTTAACCAATCATAGAAAAGTAGCACATGGAAGCAGAGTTCACATGTACTTCAATTTACACCCAGTCCTTTTTCATTTAAGGGACAAATGTGTGAAAACAATTACTCACTAATAGCTTATACTACATTGGACTGAATAATACAAGATAAGCTACCAAGATACATGAAAGAATTTGACATAGTAGTAACTGCCTCTATCTACAGTTAATGCCTATTTATCTGCAAGCCGAGCATAACGTGATAAGATTTCTAAAAGTATTTCCTCTGTAATATCAGTTTTTCTAGGATTTACCTCTCATGGATAAACTTGCCATTACTCTAAAGAAAGGTGAAGGCATGTGGCTTTATAAATAAATTACAAAAATGAAATGTACAACAAGTACTAAAAGCTAGGCCTCTTTAAGCATATATTGCATGACAGGACAAAATGAATATGTCTGTGCTGGGTCTGTAGGGCCACAAATTCCCACCTATTATTATTTTGAAATAGGAAACCTGAAAGGCTTGAATTTCAGCTCAGCTTTCAGGTTTTGATTTATTCTCCTGCAGCAGCATGCAGGTGTAGCGTAAATTGTTTAGAAGGCTATGGTCCAGCTCCTTAGGTCTATGTCAGATACGTGCAATGCAAGCTCCCTAAGTAGATGTGAGGGCAAGGGTGCAGCTATATACATGGTGGGTGCATCTACACAAGACACTTAACTGCACAGTAACACAGTTTACCTAGCAGTCGCATAGTTTAATGTTCAGCAAGCACATGCCTCTACACATACTCATGCTTACTGTACAGTAAAACCCCCTAATCACAAATAAATTTGATACCTGCATTTGCAAATGCAGGTATCAGATTTATTCATGATTAGTTACTGCACAGTTATGCATGGGTAGATGTGACCTGGGAGCAGAGTTGCTCCCAGGTCAGCCCTGCCATTAGGGGGCTGGCCTGAGGCTAGCCCCTGGGCTGTGGTCTGGGAGCCTCTCCTGCTTCAGGGCTAAGTTGCCTCAGTGTGATGTGACTCCAGGCGCTGTGTCCCCCTAGGCAGGCCACAGGGTAGCCTCACCAGTCTGTCTGCACCCCAGCACTGCTGCCTGGCATCGCGGTGCTTCACACCTGCCAGGCCCACACCATCTGGCTGCCGGGGCCAGCTCCACCTGCCCACAGCCCACCCCCAGAAGCCTGCCCTGAGCCTGCAGGTTGCTGTGGGGCATTGTCTCTGCTGTGCGGCTGCCAGTCCCACACTGGGCCCCTGTGCTGGGTGCTGCAGACAGCTGCCCATGCCCAGCAGCACAGGGGCAAACACACAGAGACCCAGACAGCATGGGGCCCACAATAGACTCGTCATTGCCAACACCTATGCCCACCAACAGGGGCCTCAACTGGTCAATGGAGGAGACAGGTGACCTCATGGCACTGTGGGATGAGGCAGAGGTGCAGTGCCACTTGAAGTGGGGTGGGTACTCCAACACGCACATCTACAAGGGGCTGTCAGGTTGGATGCAGGAGCGCAGCCTCAACTGGTGAGTGTGGCAGTGCAACATAAAGGTTAAGGCCTTAGAGGCACAGTGGGTTGCCATCACTAACCACAATTGTTGGTTGGGGAGTGCCCATAAGTCCATGCCCTTTATGCAGCAACGAACAGACATCCTCATACCCTGAGACTGGGGCCACAGCCATGCTGTCTACAGCAGCATGGGCAGTCTGCCTGAGCCTTCACCCTGGCCTGGCATCTGTGGTGACATGTCACCAGAGGAGGGGCCCTACTGTGTCCAGTAGCCCATCCCAATGAGCTCCCTGCTTACACCCTCCACCAGCAGCTTGGGAGCTTGGACCAGTACCTGCCCCCCCTGCCATGAGGTGTAGCTGACCATGACACCACCAGCTACCAGCAGTCCCAGATCCTCCCTGGGGTAGGACCCTGGCCGGGTGCCCTGCTGTGTGAGGACACTGCCCAGCTGTACATCATTGCCGACAGCTGTGTCCATGTGGAGTTGGCTTTTCAAAACAGCTGCTGGCAGCTGCAGCCAGAGCCTGGACCTCCCCTCAGTGGTGGCAGAGACCCATTGCAGGGCCCCTGGAAGAGGAAGCAGATTGGCAGCAAATCTGTTTCTGCTTCCCTGCACATGTAGATGCTTGCCTAGCACTGTTTACTCACAAGTAAGCTGGTGCCACAGCAAATGTAAATGTAGATACACCCAGCATTATGTGCTGCCCACCAATCCCAGTTATGATTGCTTTGCTTATATATTGTTGTTTATATCTAAGTTGCTTATATATTACAACTGCTTCAGCTACTGATACAAGGTAAAAGTCTTTGTAGTAGGTACACTTCTGATATACTTGTCCCATCATATATACTTCTAAATGGTTAGTGAAGTCTGTACACTGGTTGATAGTTCATAAGACTTGATATTACTCCCAGGTAAATGTCTTTATCTTTGTTTTCCTCCACCAAGGTCATGGGCTGGTTAGGACTCCCTGCTTTTCAGTAATATCTTAACTGGCAGTCACTGAAATGAATCATTGACAAGGTCTCCAGTGAACATTTCTTATGTGAAGAACTGTAATGGGATGAGAAAAATCACTGGATTATAGGAGAGAATAGAAGATTTAACAAGTGTTTC
>NW_017728995.1:52366192-52367988 GCF_001723915.1 Gavialis gangeticus
TTCCTCCACCAAGGTCATGGGCTGGTTAGGACTCCCTGCTTTTCAGTAATATCTTAACTGGCAGTCACTGAAATGAATCATTGACAAGGTCTCCAGTGAACATTTCTTATGTGAAGAACTGTAATGGGATGAGAAAAATCACTGGATTATAGGAGAGAATAGAAGATTTAACAAGTGCTTCTGACCCATATCTTTTGGGGGTAAAAATATAAATAGATCAATATAGACAGCTTCCATATTCTTCAATATATTCTTAGCTCCAAAATATGCTTCCTTGCTAGATGGATGAAGGTTTGACATATAAATAATTTAAGATAATGATCTCATAAGGGACACATGATTATGAGTGGTAAGGATTCAGTAGCATACTTACAGATATAGAAATGCATGCTAGACATTTGTACTCTCAACCAGAATTGACAAGGATTTTGAGAAAAGGGAGGTAGAGGAAAAACATGCCTGCATTAATATGAAAGCAATCTGTTAAGATTTCCCAGGTGCCATCATAAATAAGCAAACTACTAGTATGATTACACTTGTGCTGTGAAAGACAACAAATAGGAATACAGCATGATGCACAATTTGTGCAACGTAATAGCTGAGTAAATAAAATAGGAGGGCAAATGGCAATTACAAAAACATTGAGTGAATGGTCCACTTCAAAAAAATTAACATGGCATTGTTGCCGCTCAGCCATGTTTACAAAAGGGGAAACAACAGAACTGCATCAGCAAAAGACCTTTCAGAGCAGAGGCTGTTGTCACTGCTTTGTATGCTCATGCTGCTGCTGCTCCCCTGAGGATAAACAGGTTGCATATATTTCTAGGAAATGTCATTGCCTACCTTTTACAGAAAGATTTCTCTCCTGACTCCTTTCCCACCAACTTATATAGCAGTTTAGAAATGTAATGATTTACCATGTTTGTTTTGGATAATAAATGATTGGACTTTTTCTTTTCTTGACATATTTTAACCTCAACTAGAAGATATTGGACACAGAGGGTTGTAATTGATGGCAGTCACTCATCATGGTGTCCTGTGACCAGTGGGGTCCCCCAAGGCTCTGTCCTTGGACACATATTGTTCAACATCTTCATTAATGATGTGGACATTGGAGTCAGGAGCAGACTGGCCAAGTTTGCCAATGACACCAAACTTTGGAGCAAAGCATCCACAGCAGAAGACAGGCAGGTGATCCAGGCTGACCTGCGACAGGCTCAGCAAATGGGCAGATGAGAACCTGATGGTGTCTACATTGAAAGATGCAAGGTTCTCCACCTTGGTAAGAAAAGACTGCAGAATCCTTATAGGCTTGACAGTGCTATGCTGGCTAGCACTATGGAAGAAAGACTTGGGGGTCATCATTGACCACAAGATGAACATGAGCCTGCAATGCAATGCTGCAGCTAGTAAAGCAGCCAAAATGCTGGCTTGCATCCATAGATGCTTCTCAAGCAAAGCTCAGGACATTGTTCTCCCCTTGTACTCGGCCTTGGTGAGGCTGCAGCTGGAGTACTGCATCCAGTTTTGGGACCCACAATTCAGAGAGAGTGTGGAGAAGCTTGAGAGTCCAGAGAGGAGCCACGCACATGATCAGAGATCAGGAAAACAGAGCCATGGGGTCTTTGGCCTGGAAGCACAGGCTCAGGGGTGATGGCCACCTACAAGTTTAAAATCAGGGGTGACCACCAGGATCTGGGGGAATGTTGTTTATTCACTAGAGCACCCCAAGGGATGACAAGGTTGAACAGTCATAAACTACTACAAGACCATTTTAGGCTGGACATCAGGAAGAA
>NW_017728995.1:52368171-52373799 GCF_001723915.1 Gavialis gangeticus
TACATTGAACACTTTCAAGAGCAAATTGGATGCTTATCTTGCTGGGATCCTATGACCCCAGCTGACTTCCTGCCCTTTGGGCAGGGGGCTGGACTTGATGATCTTCTGAGGTCCCTTCCAGCCCTAATCTATGAAATCTATGAAATATTGTAATAACTAGCAGAGAGACCAGCTCCAGCTAAACAGGGATTAGTGGAATAGCTATGTAGCACATTAAGGAAAGTGACAGATTTACTGAAAATGTGCCGGAGGAGCCTCAGGAAGGGTTTTGTTTTAAATATATTTACATCAGTTCTAGAATGCTGGAGCCCTTAGTAAGGTCAAAGGTAAGAATATGTGGGGAGGGGGTCTGGAGAGCAGAAAAATATGTTACCAAATTGTTACAAACAGTATACAATAGATTAGTATGTAATGTACATATGTGTAACATGAGAAATTATCTTTCGTATTACAGATTGTATGCATATTTAGTTATTCATTCATGAATTATTTACATACAGCATTATTAGAATATGACTACCTTTGGCAGTAGAAGGAAAGGACGTATGAATGCTTCATTCTTATGAATTTGCCATTCTGCACAGAACAGACTTGGACCCTGATCCTGGAGGTACTTTAGAGTATTCTTAATCCAAACCTCTGCATGGCCTAATTTAAATCAAGGGAATATATGTATTTGTATGGTTGTAGGCATTTTACAGCTTCACAAAAGGCACAGTGTAATGCTGTATTGTACAAGGAGGGAACTATGAGTTGACTATGAAGAATGTAATTCATTATTCTAGGGTGAAATTTATGTGTCACAAAGATACTTAGCTTTAGAAGAACTATTCTACTGCCATCTCACTGACATCAGTACATGTAGGTAAGTGCTGTGCAGTTTTCCTAATCACTTAAGTCAATGTGAATATTTATATAGTAAGGAACTACTCAGCAGGAGTACGGGTGTCAGAACTAGGTCCTTACTATCACAGTAGATCATGGGTCTAGATATTTCTTCTGGAAATCCTAATTAGACCAGAAATAAAAATAAATTTGGTGCAGATCTAGTTTTTTCTGGGCATTTTTCCATCTCACATCTGCATCTTCCTACAGCTAGAGTGAGGTTGGTTGTTCTGTGAGGGAGTACATTTAAAAAAAAACAAAAACCTTTTAAGTGTGCAGTACACACTTCGGCCATGTAGTGACCCTGCCTTTTTGGATAAAGTAAGGAGTTCAGGGGCCTACACATGACTCTCCCTATTCTCTCATCCCTTCCACCTTCAATTTAATTCAAAGGGATGGAGTTCTGACCAGCCCTTGCATACCACTCAGTGACCTGGAAATCCTTACATCCTCCCCCTAAATTGCACAGCTGACAGAAAGGAGCATGATATGGCCTGGAACTTAGATAGACATCATCAGCTCTTTGCCTGAGAGAAATCTAACAATATTAAAATCTCATCTTTCAGCTGCTTACCTTTCTGAGCACCACATTTACTTACAGAAATTTAAAAAAGACTAATAGAATAATTATCATAATTGGAAAGAAGATACCTAAGTCTTTACTCCATTTGGTAAAAAAGGAGTTAATAAAAATATAATCCAAGCACAGAAAATACAATTAATAATGATGATAGGCCTTGAGGAACATGGACTGTGAGAAACAAAATTAATCAACTTTAGATGAGTTTCACTATATGGGCTTTTGGGTATTCAGACTTAAGATGTGCTGCTCCTGTAATCAGATTATGAAAGAATTTAGTAATGCTTCCAATTTACTGGCTCAGTTTAGTGAGTCTCTGTTCTCTGATACCAGGTTGCTCCTGTAGCCACTCATGGTCCTCTTGTCAATAAATCTATCCAGTTGCCTTTCATTGCTACAGTAGGTAATGAAAGAAAATGTAGCTAATTAGTGATTGTAAAGAAACTGTAAATGCAATACCTGAAACTTGAAGAAATAATTAACATTTATGACATTTATTAGAAAAAAATGGAATTTGTGGGGCCGCTCCTCAGCTGTCATTAATTGGCTGCAATGATTTACAGCCAGGGATCTGGTCCATTAATTGTGAATACAGTGCTAGCAATTGCTTGCTGTGAAATAGCAGAGGGAGTGCATGGATTGTCATATTGCTGAAGAGGTTGAAAGGCAGGTGTGCCCATTTTAAGAATATTTTTTAGGTAAAAAGAGGAAGCTGCTGATTTTTTTCCCTGATCTCCAGCTGTTTTGGATGTACAAATTCTATTTTGGGTTAAAGAGTACTTTACAGGCATATGCAGAGTAGTTTCTTTGGGTGAATTTGATATCCTTTATTTGACCAATTTAAATAGTTGGGTGAAAAAAACTCAAAAGCTTGCTAAGAAATTCTTTCCTACTGTTTAAGTTGGTGTAATAAAAGATATCAGATTCACCAAAAGAACCTTGTCTGCTATTGTTGGCTTAGAAATAGTATTTAAAGGCCTGTTTTTTGGGAATTGGCTTATAGATATAGGTATATGTGTTATAAGGGGTCAAAATGGGTAGCAGAGAGCTTGGGAGACGTACACAGCTTCTCATGGCCCTGAAAGCAGACAGGCTGTCTAGCAGACAAAGCCAATGGATGGACACAGCCTGAAAATTGAGGGGGCATACCATAACACGAGATCACAGCCTTCAAGGCAGACAGGTTCTCTAACACAACAAGGACACACAGTCTGGAAAACAGCTTGGGAACCAAAGCAGTATGTACCATACTGTCCCATAGTACAAGATAAGTGACACCAACAATAAGGCCTCAGAGCAGCAGTGAGGCTGAGTCCCAGTTTTGGGGGAACAGACCAAGTTAGGAGAAGGCCTGGAAGGCTACGTGCATGTGATACCACAAAGAGACAGCCAACCAGAGATGCAGATGCTTCTTCAGCCTGACAAAGGGTTTTTAAACCCAAAAGCTTGCTAATAATTGCTTTCCCAACTATTTAAGTTGGTCTAATAAAATATATTAGATTCACCCAAAGAACCTTGTCTGCCTATGTCCTTAGACCAGCATGGCTACAATCTACAACCCTGTTACAGGCATATAAAACTTTAACAATCTAGATTATCCATCTTTCCATGTATTTTCTTGTGAATGTACAGCTGTACAAAGCTCCAGAATGAGAAATCAAAGTGAAATAACATTATGTCATATATTTATCACTTACAGAACATATGCATATGCAAAATTAACCAGCCATCAAGAAATGAAGCATTTTAAGCAATGTGTTCTAATAGATCATAATTTACAAGGCCAATGCCTAATTGCATAGCTCAGAGATGTCTGGTCCCATGGGCTAGATAAATGGGGTGGGACATATCCACAGACCAGATCCAGAGTATGTAGCCATTAGGGCTGTGCAAAACAGCAGCATTCCATTTTACCTTGAGTTTTGCAAGTTCGATGGAACAGTGTTCTGTTTTGGATTTCATTTTGAGTCGAAACAGCTGTTTTGTTCCATTCCATTGAAACAGAAAGGCTGTTGCAATGCTGTTTTGATGTTTTATAGGAGATGGGGAGTCAGCCCCTGCCAGGCAGGAGGCAGCCCATTTGGGCTGCTTCCTCATCCCAGGTGCTGGGATGCCTCCTTCCTCCAACGCAATCTAGCGCTGGAGATTGGGATCTAGCACAGGGATTGGGATTCAACCCAGCTGGGATGACTTCCCATTTCCTGCTGCATCTTGCGCTGGGGATGGGAAGTCAGCCCACCTGGACTGACTTCCCATTCCCAGTCTATGGTTGAAATATTTCGATTTTCAAAACATTTTGACTAGCCTTGTTTTGTTTCAAGGCTATTTTGATGGCATTTGTTTCATTCTGATTTTTCTGTTTCAACTTCAAAATTGGTCGAAATAGTGTTGAAATGAAACAGCCGGTGAAATTTCACACAACCCTAGTAGCCGTGTCATCTAGCTCCATGGCTGGAATTTGGTGGTAGCAGTATTAACTGCTGCAGCTTCCAGAGTTGTGACAGCTTCTACTCCTTCTACTACTACATTTCTGCCCCCCCACTTGTGCTGCCCTGCAAACCAGATAATGTGGCTCTGTGGGCCATATCTTGACCATTATTGGCATTTTAAGATCTTTATCATTGCTGAGATCCAAGTCATGTTGTGTTGTCTTTTGGTCAGTGACTTTATTGGTACACCTTCATCTCCCAGTAATGTAACTAAAGTGTGTGGGGGGGGGGGGGGGGAGGGAAAGGAGTGTGAGTGGGACACCAACCCTGGGCATCAATTATGGTTGCGACACATAAATAGCAAGTGCTGCTGCTGTCCCTTGCATCACCACTCCCAGAGTGCAAAACTCAACGCTGAGGTGCTCAGCATTTCATTATGTTGAGGCCTATCAAATTAAATAGTTTGCTAAGTTCTCCACATTAGTGTAGGCCCTTTGTGCCCCTCAGTGGTAGAAGAAATAGAGAAATATTACCATTTAATCATTTTGGCATAAAGAATCTCCCTGTATAGGAAAGTGGAGAGCAGCTGCTGATATGGCAACTTTTCGCCCCTTATCTGCATCAAACAGAGGAATGGAGGAACTGAGGACTGGGGCCCAAGGGCAGATCCCGAATGTCATAAAAGGAGTATAGGAACAGTAACCTGTACTTTAGGGGTGGCTGCACCCTGGTTCCCTGCCCTAACTTTATGGGGGGGCAGACTTTTTTTTTTTTTATACATCTCAGCAGGTAAAAATCTTCCCTCCCAACTGTATTCCCCTCCATGATTAGCAACACATTCCTTCTGCTCCATTCTCACTTCCTTCCCCCCTCCATCTCACCACTGCCACTGACACTGCAGCTGTCTGCAGATGACCCAGGTATGGGGTGGGGCTCACAAACCACACCTGCCCTTCTCTGGCTAAGTCTGGCAGAAGTAGGTGGGTTCCCTTCCCCTGCATGTAGTCCTAAGCTGGCAGGGAACACCGAGGGAGACTAAGCAGGGAGGGACCAACCCACTGCTGCCACTGTCCCTGGCTGAGTCCAGATTCATGCAGAGCCTTGCTAGAACAGGCAGGGTCAGCTCTGGAGCTTCCCCATCCCACCCTGGTTCTGCCTCCAGGGCAGCTGGTGACAGTGATAGCAGTGGATTGGAAGGGGAGGGGAGGGGATGTGTCACTGAGCATGTAAGGGAATGGAAGGGGGGAATTCTTATCATATTTAATCAATTCCAAGATGGGAGTTTTCTCCTATTGGGGAAGCCCCTCATCTTGGATTTGAGTACAAGCAGGGGGGAGGCAGCCATCTGACCCCTGCCAGAGCTGCCATTGCCACAGTCAGTGCTACATAGCCAGGTGAGGACCAGAGTGACATCCCCTCAGAGTGCCTTGGGCTAAACTGGGGCCATTTCTGGTGAAGAAGTCAGGGGGTAATTGGTGATGGGGGAAGGGAGAGGGAGGCAGGTGGAGGCAGAGGTGGCATGGGGACAGGCACCAATGCTCAGGTGGGAGGGCAGGCAAGCGGTGTGTGTGGGGGGGGGCGGTAATTACCAGGGATCACAAGCATGGGATGGGGAAAGTGGTAGGGGGTGGAGACTCTGCTGGGGGCACAGGTATTGGGGCATATAGACATAGGGGAGCAGGCTCTAGGGGTGCAAGTGATGGGGAGACAAGAGGAATGAGACAAAGTGCAGGG
>NW_017728995.1:52378799-52399637 GCF_001723915.1 Gavialis gangeticus
CCTGTTGTTGTTTTAAGGTCTCAAAGTACTGAGGTTCTTGCAGCCAACTCTTCCACCATTTGGAGTGCTCCAGGTCAATAGTTTCCCATGAATTGATGTTGCATTTTTTTTCAAGTGGCCTTGAGGACTGCCTTGAAGTGCTTCTCTGCCTCCTTCTTGAGTGTAGCTGACAGAATAAAACTTGCTTTGGGAGTCTGGAGTTGGACATCCAAATGATGTGGCTGGCCCAGTGAAGTTGATGTTGGATGTTCATCACCTTGATGCTTGCAGTGTTTGCTTGTAAGAGGACACCAATGTTGGTGCAGCTATCTTCCTACTGGATCTGAAGGATCTTCCACAGCCAGAGTTGATGGTATTTCTCCAACCACTTAAACTGTCTCCTATAAGTTGTCCACATCTCAGTCTTGTACAGTAACGTGCTAAGTAAGGCTTGATGAACCATGCCTTGGTTTTGGATCTCATGTCGCAATCTTTGAACTCCTATTTGTTCAAATGTCTAAAGCTTGCACTTGCACATTTGAGATGTTGGATTTCTTCGTCAATGTTAGTTTTCTGTGAGAGATGACTTCTGAAGTATGGGAAAGGCTTAATGTTATCCAGAGTCTCAACATGAATTTGAATTACCAGAGCTGGGGACTGCTCATTGTGGGGGAGGAAGGGAGCAAGGAGTCCCTGGAACCCCACCACCCGGAAATAACCCATCCAGGTTACGCCCCCCGGCCCAAATTGCCCAGTCGGGCACCCTCACGCTCCACAGGTGCGGCTGGGGAAGAAGCCTCGAGGCAGTTCCGGTCCCTATTAAAGGGACGCCAGAGGCAGCTGGAGGAAAAAAGCCGGAAGGCGGCGGCGGCGGTGACGGCGACGAAGAGGGAGCCATCGGGAGCACCCGTGCATGGGGAAAGACAGCCGGCCGGTGCGGAAGGACCTTCTGGGGCCGGGGGAAACCCCAAGGGGACCCGGGAGCTGAGGAGCAGCGGCTGCACCACAGGTACAGACAGCACGGAGAACGGCCCGGCTCAGGGAGAGCCGGTGAGCCGTATTCTTCTGAATAGAGGGGCACTGGCAGTAAAGACTGCGAGATAGCTGTGCCCGAGAGGGGCTTGGGGACTGTGCAAGCCCAGAACCAGAGCCGGCGGTGAGTACAGCTGGAACTGAGGGGAGGTAACCCCACGCCGGACAGGGAAAGACCGGAGAAGCCAGTAAAGGGGGCAGATAACCTTCGGGATCCAGGAATCCCTGGCTGGGAGCATTCAGTTGTTTGGTTTTCTATTTGATTTCTGCACCTTGGACGTGCCCTCGGTGATGAGAGGGATGCAGGCGGCCGAGAGCCTGGGAGGTATGGGCGAGGGTGTAGGGGCGGCGGAGCCCTCAACAACGTGGGACCCCTGAGGGAGTGAAGTCTCGTTTATGGACTGGTACGCCCTGGATTTTTCACTGAACCAGTAGATCATCAAAGTCGTGGCAGGCGGTTCGGAGGAAACCAGCCCACAAACGGATCGAGGGAGGAGGAACACCTCGGGGACGGTCTTTTACCAAGAGGGGCGGAGGAGTCGGCACGGAGGGAAGTGACAGGCGCAGCGCCACCCTTGGACACTCATTAAGAGCTTGCTGAGGGGAGGACCTTAGTATTCTGAATGTTAAGCATCAGTCCCATTTTCTTGTATGCCTCAGTAAAGATGTTGATGATTGCCTGAAGTTGATGTTGATGATTGCCTGATTATGAGTTAGCACATACTACAGCATTGCCAGTGTCCTGGAGCTCAGTGATTGAGGTAGGGGTGGCCTTCGTTTTGGCTCAGTCAGCAGAGGTTAAATGGTTTATCATCTATTCAGTAATTTTGCTCCACTCCGATTGGAAGCTTGTTGGTAGTCAAATTTAGCATTGCAGTAAGGAATATCTAGAAGAGTGTTGGAGCAATGGTGAAGCCTTGCTTAACTCCTGTCTCAACCTTGAAGGGATCTGTGATAGATTCACTACTGAGAACCACTTCTTCCATACCATCATAGAGCAGGCAAAGAATGATGATGAATATGAGTGGGCATCCTTGCTTCAGAAAGATCCTTAACAGCGCTTCTTGGTTGACAGAGTCAAAGGCTTTTGTGAGGTCAAAGAAGTCCATGTAGAGAGGTTCACATTGTTCCCAGCATTTTTCCTACAGCTGGTGAGCTGTGAAGATCATGTCAGTTGTGCCTCCTGATGCCCGAAACCCACACTGCAATTCCAGGACGAGCTCTTCAGCAAGTGGAAAGAGACAGTTCAAGAGGGTTCTTGCAATGATCTTTCCCATGGCAGGCAGCAATGTGATGTCTCTGTAATTTTTGACAGTTTGACTTATCTCCTTTCTTGAAGATTTTTACCATTATGGCATTCCTGATGTCAACTGGGATTTCCTCATCATTTCAAATCCTTAAGATGAGGGCATGGAACTGTGATGTGTGCTCCTCTTCTCCCTGCTTGAAGATTTCTGTGGGGATTCCATCAGCTCCAGATGCCTTGTTATTCTTCTTCTACTTCATGGCTTTCCTCAACTCATCAAGAGTTGTAGGGATTCCAAGATCATCTATGATTGGATGTTGCAGGATGGAGTTGAAACCACTCTCATCAATAATAGAATTTTGATTGAGAAGGTCCTCAAAATGCTCCTTCTAATGGGCATTGGTGGATTCCCTTTCCTTGATCAGGTTTCCTCCATTCTTAGGTCTAAAGAGGTTGGTCCCTGAGTGCTCAGACCATAGAAGGTTTTGGTGGCACTGAACAAACTGTGTATATCATGGATGTCAGTGAGATATTGCATATTCTTCACTTTGTCTTCCCACCATCTGTTCCTCATATTGCAACTCCCTTGTTGGACCTCTGTCCTGGCTTGTTTGAGATTCAGTTTCCTTGGAGTTGATGTAATTCTGCCATCACAAAAGACCTTGCGCTTGTGGTCTATCAACTTTTGGATCTCCCAGTCATTCTCATTAAGCTGGTCTCTATGTTTCATGGTTGAGAATCCAAGTGTCTCTTTTAAGGAACTGATGACAGTGAACTTGAAGGCACCCCAAGTGCTGCTGCCATTCTCCCATTTTTGTGGATTGGAATTCACCAGGTTTTCATTGAGATACTGGTGGAAGAGGTCTTGCTTGATTGGGTCCTTGAATCCTTCAATATTGATCTTTTGTTGGTATTGTTTCTGCTGCAGCCCATGTTTAGGAGCCAGTTTGAGTGACATAACTGAGTGGATAAGTCAGTGATCAGTCTAGCAATCATCAGCTCCTAGCATAGCTTGCGGGTTTTGGACATCTTTGTGATCCTGGGCACAAACAGTGATGTAGTCAATCAAGTGCCAATGCTTAGATAACAGGTTTTGCCACAATGTCTTGTGACTTTTTTCTGGCAGAACAGGGTGTTAGTGATGGTGGGTCCATGTTGCACAAATTTGGTCAAGAGGAGGATGCCAAAAGAGTTGACCTTTCCTACTTACTTGCCAATATTACATGCCAGAGGTTTGAATCTCTTCCAACTTGGTGTTGAAATCCTCAAGCAGAATAAGTCCATCTCTCTCTGGAACATCAGAAAGGACTTTGGTTAAGGCTGGGTTTTATCGGCAGTGTCAAGAGTTGGGGCATATGCACTGATGACTGACAGTAGTATATTGGCCCCCTGCCAGTTTAAGATGGAGGGTCTTGGTGGTAGAAGCAACTCCATGGTAGAAGCTGGCATTTTCCTTCCTGTTTACCCAGACGAAGGTATAGTCATCTCCATGTCCTTTTAGCTGCACATCTCCTGCTCACTGAGTCTTGTTCAGTGCAGAAGCCAGTTTCCCTTTTCTCTTCAATCATTTCTCCTAGAGCAGGATATTTGTTGTGATTAGAGAAGGGCCTCAAGATGTGAAATTTGGACTTGAAGGCTAGACACTCCCACAGTGTGCTAGTGATTTGATCTAAAGGGTTCTTTGATGGCATTCTCTGATTTTTGAAGCAATGATTGAAAGGGCTGATACCTAATGATTCCTCTCTTTAGGGGTGTGTGAAATGGGCCATATTTGATTTGGATTTGGCCTGAATCAGAGGATAGTGATTCAGTTCATTGATTTGAATCACTATCCCCAATTTGATTCGGCTGAATCCGAATCTGAAGATTTAATGCTGATTCAGGTTGTGAGAGGGTTCTGCACTTCCATCTTCGTCTCCCCTCTGTACTCGCCCACCATGACTTAGATGTGAAGAAAAGAAAAGGGGATCAGTGTTTTGTAGTGTCTGAGAAAGATAAATGCCACCCAAATGTTAAAGTCTCACCTTTGCAACTTTGTACCTAAATTATACTGCTGTTTGCCTCATTAGTGATGTCTGCTATGCGCGTTTCTCTTTTTGTTACAGACGGCTTGTGCTGAGAGCAGCTCCCTGCTGTTTCTTCACAGCCAGTCTCTCTGCTCTCAGGTATTAATTGTCCTCCCAGGGTAGGAAGCTTGAGGAAAGCTACTCTCAGTCCCTGTCTCTCCCCTGAAGGGTGATAGGTCTCTCTCCCTCTCTGAGCTCCTGTCCACATCCTCCTGCCACCTCACAGTGCTCCCACAGTTGCCCGAGCCACTGGGTCTTCTCCAAGGTGATTCCTTTCTCCCCCTCAGCTTAAGGCATCTGTCTCCCAGCATCCCACAATGCTCCTGCACTCACCTGTGCAGCGGGGTTTGCACAGAAGTATTTTCCTTTTTCTAACCGACCTGCCACCTCTCTTGAAGTCCATCTCTTCTGGTGACCTCCAAGATTACAGGTATGATCTCTCCTCTACCTTCTGGAGTCCCCATAGTTTTCTTCTTTGCCTTCTGGTGCCCAAAGGCAAAAATCAATGCCCTACCACTGTCTTTTATCCCCCCTGGTTTTCATGGACTAATCACCCAAACCTTTCCTGGGTGCATAATGTCCGTCACCTGACAGAGTTCATCATCGGGTCAATCTTGCCCAACTGTGTCTAAGTAACAGGGCTCCTGCCTGAGTCCCTGTTACACAGAGAATCAGTGATTTGGCCATAGACACAGATTTAAATGTTTTTTCTACATACCTCGAGGTACCAGAAGTTGCTCATGAATGCTGTGATGCTTGGGTGGATGGAGCATCCCACAGGAGTGTTTGTGTGTGTGTGGGGGGGGCACATGCTTGGTGGCAAACTAAGAAATTGACTGGAAGTACTTCTAGTCCACTTCTGGGTCTTCCACTGAGCATACTGGAGGCCCCCAGGTGCCCCCCCAGACTCAAAAGGCACCAGTCACGGAGCCAGGGCGGTGCAGGGCAGTCCCCCAGCATGCTCCCTGCTGGACCCAGAAGTGGATCGGAAGTGCTTCTGGTCCACGTCTGGGTCTGCTGCTGAGCGCACTGGGGAGCCCCCCCATGCTCCTGTGGGATGCTCCATCTGCCCCACCATTGCAGAATTCATGACCCACCTGGCATGTTGAGTTATGTAGAAAATACATTAAAACTGTATCTATTTCCAAATCATTGAATCTTTCTGAATCTCTCTGAATCTATTCAGAGGGTTCTGATTTGTTTCAGAGAGATTAAAGGGTGTCCTGATTTAATTCGTATTTGGAGATTTGGCCACTGAATCAGGCTGAATCTCTGCTGAATTGACTCAGGGACCAAAGCTTTGCACAGCCCTACTGTCTATGAATAAGCATTGTTGGGAAGATTTAGAATTTTTCTCTGATCACTGAGTAAGCATTCATATTCTTCCCAGGAAATGATAATAAGGGAAATGCATACCTGTTAAAAGGGTGCAAATTAAAGACTTTTGCACAGAAAGATAATGAGTGAAATCTGTGCCACATCAAAGTCAGTGGCAAATATCTCCTGACTATAAAAGGGTAAAGATTTCATCCTGTAATAATAGCTTGAGTTTACATGTGGTGTGTCCTTTCATTCTAGAGTATCCCTGCCTACTCACTTTACTAGCTATATAGTCACACTTGTATGTTACTTCAAAAGTATTTGCCCTTAAAAGGAATTTTACCCCCCCAAATTTTGAAGAGAGAGCTGAATCAAAATATTCCCACCCCCAGAAAAAAAGAACAGAACAGAACTCCAAGTACATTTTTGGTAACTTTCTCCTTTTGTTTGCAGCTGATAAAAGGAACCTTTCCACCAAGCAGGGCTGTTGATAGTTCAAGGCCTTTCTGATTTCTTTCTGACTTCAGGGAAAGCTTGACACCTAGATGGGGATAGTCTGTTCAGCATCAAAAATCAGGGCCCTGTCACCCTAGATAGGAAGATCTTTTATCATGAGTTGGCACAAGTTGTCACCATATTTTGAGCATCACACATGTTGTGAACAGGATTTCCTCACATATGTTAAGGAACTCTTGGTATCTCTTGGATGAAAGCTAAACATAACTTTTTTGGACTGAATGCATGTAAGCAGCACATAAGGCTATAGTCCTATAAATTGTGTGATAATAGATTCAATTATGGACCTTTTCTGGCAGTCAACAAATGCTTATTATGAGCAAATTGTAGTAGTGTAATGGTAGCCATGATCATTCAGGGACTAGGCAAGAAGCAATATTTGTTTTTGTTTTACTGGACCAGCTATATAATAAACAAGCACTTTTATTGAGTCAGAGTAGCAAATGAACTAAAATTTATGAAGTGACATACAGTCATTTCAGCAATTTAGCACATTTCCTCAAACATTATTTGGAGTTTGCAAATTTTAATGGCTGGATGGGAACTGTTAGAGAGCTTTTCTTGGGTATGAGTGAATTGGGATGGATAAAACTACTATGTGCTGGATAGATTGCTGGCTCAATAACCACAATCAAAGGGTAATTATTAATGGGTCCATATGATAATGGCAGGAGGCTTTGAGTGGAGTCCCACAAGGTTCTGTCCTCAGCCCAGTCCTGTTCAGTGAGTTTATTAATGATTTGGATGCTGACACAGAAAGCTTCTTGAGCAAGTCTGCAGATGACATGAAACTGGGAAGGATTGTGAACATGTTGAAAGATGCTAATTGCAATTCAGAAGCATCTTGACAAATTGGAAAGTTTGCTTAGAGCTAACAGGAGGAAGTTCATTGAGGACAAAAACAAGGTGCTATATTTTGGGTGGAATAATCAAAAACACAAATACAAAATGGGTGACACCTGACTGAGATTAGCAGCTCTATGAAAAAAGACTTGGGAATTTTGGTAGGACACATACTCAATCTAAGTCTGCAGTGTGATGCAGCTGTACAAAGACAAATGCAGTTTTGGGCTGCATCAGAAGTATTAGGTGCAAGACATAGAAGTTGATAGTGCCTCTCTACTTGACACTGGTTAGGTGTCATCTGGAGTATTGTGTGCAATTCTGGGCTCCACATCTTAAAAAGGATGTGGAGAAATTAGAAAAGGTCCAGAGATGGGCAACAAACATGATAAGGGGCTTGGAAAGTAAGCCATGAGAGGAGAGGCTGAAGAAGCTAGGCATGTTGAGCTTGCAGAAAAGCTCCTTAAGAGGGGACATGATAGCAGTCTTCAAATACTTGAAGGGATAACATAGAGGAGGGAAAGCACCTGTTTTCTCTTGCTGCAGAGAGGAGGACACAGAACAATGGCTGGAAGTTGCAGCATAGGAAGTTTAGATTGGATATCTGAAAAAAAAAGTCTTCACTGTTAGAATATTGAAGGAGTGGAATAGACTGCCTAGGAAAGTTGTGGACTCTCCATCACTGGAGGTGTTCAAGAAGAGGTTGGACAGCCACTGGTCAGGGCTGATCTAGGTGTACCAATACCTATTTTCTACCATGAGTATTCCTCATTCTTCTGGGCTTTGTTGGTTGCTTGTGCCACCCCCATCCACCTCCCCCATCCTCTTTCTGTGATATATGTCAGTGTTTTTAAGCCTTCCATAGACATTGGGTATTGGCTACAGCCAAGGATGGGGACTTTGACTGAGATGTATCAATACTCCTGCTGGCAGCAAAGCTGGAGGTTCCTGGCTAGAAGGTCTTACCCCTCTGTCTGGGTTAGACCAATCACCATAGTTGATGTCAAAGGAATTTTATCCCACCATCAGTTTGGCATGGACTGTGGGGGTTTTTGCCTTCTTCTTTAGCAAGGGATGGACCTCTACCTGGGACCTCTTGCATGTATATTAGTAACATTTTATAGAAGCAGGACACTGGCTGCCATGGTTCCCCTGCTTTACCTGTGGTAGTTTAGGGTGTTAGGTCTATGTTGTGCCAGAGTTGACGGTATTCTTAGGTAAAGTTTAGATTATGGTTGTATGGAATTGTTTGGATAGGGATGATCCTACCTGAAGAAGGGGATGAGACTAGCTGACCCCTGGAGGTTCCTCCCATCCCTATTTCTCTATGACTATATGAAACACCATTGAAAGGTCAGGTGACATAGGATCTTGTGACTGCCTATGGTATGATATACAGTATGTTCTTGGCTCACTCAATTCTAGTCTAGAGACTAGAATTGGGAAAACATCTAGGAGCACAGGCCTCTGCGGTGGCCAACCAAGAGGCCAAGACTTGCAGAACTCCCACTGTACAGATTGCTGAGGAGGAATGTGCAGGGAAAAAGCATAACTGGGAGGTCTTGCTGACAGGCACAGCAAAGTTATGACTGTGAAACCCTGATTGATGTACGAATGATTCTGAAGCCCAGAGAAAAGGGCCGGCTGAACTTTGAGAGGTCTCAATACAAAACCAAAGAGTGAATACTTTTTGTTGAATGTTTTTATCAGTATGGGCCCTGGAGTGAAAATCTTCCATTTGAAACCTATCTGTGTAGCATTGGATGGGAAACTAAGGCACAGTGACATCTAGAGAAAATTTTGTGCTGTAAGCTGAAGCAGGTTTTTGTGGTTTGAACTTGGTATTCATTTCTACAGGCACAAATGACTTGTGTACTGGTCCAGTGAGGGTGGGTAAGTACTGAAATCAGATTAGAGATGCATGGAGTCTATAATGAGATGCTTTTAAGAGTAGGCTAGACAAACACTTGGTAGAGATGGCTTAGACAGAGATGATCCTGCTTTGAATAGGGTGTTGGACAACATGGCCTTCTGAGGTCCTTTCCAGCCCTATTTTTCTATGATTCTATGATCCTGAAAATGTCTATGTACCTAGATTTGCTATTGGTTTCAATGGGAATTGTCTACACTAAAATCTAGTTGTGAGAAGATATTATTTTGGGATATCTTCTATTTTTTCCTTTAGAAGGTAAAGTCTTCTTTCCTAGCCATGTAGTTCTGCCAAAGTTTTCATCTAACTTTGAAACTTGAATTTTGGGTGTGTCTGTAGGGGTGGATATGTGTGGGGGCTGTGGATGTAAGGGAACATGTGTGTGGACAGGTATGGAGTTTGTGGGGTGTGGGCAGGTATGGAGTTTGTGGGGGGTTGTGTGTGGAGGGACAGTGGCTGGGGTGTGTGAGGGGGTGTGGAGGTCTGCGTGTATGGCAGTGTGAGGGGGGTGTGGGTATATGTGTATGGTGGTGTATGTGTGTGCAGGACTCACCCTATGAACATGAACACAGACACACACACACACACTGGGGTACCAGCATGGCCTCATGCTCTCGGTCTGGCAATGCAGCCGGGAGCCACATGGTGCTGTAGCAGTGTGGGGGCAGGGAAATGGCTGGAGAAGGGATGGGGCTGGGCTCCTGTCTTCTGCTTCAGCTCCCCCAAGTCCTACTGCCCCTGGCTCCTGTTGTCTTTGACAGGCAGCCAGGAGCAGATAAATATTTTCTATTTTTTTTAGGGATCCTGAGGGCCTTATACAATGGCCTGGTGGACTGAATCCAGCCCATGGGCTGCATTTTACCCATCCCTGCTCTAGCCTAAACTCCATTGCAACCTAGATTTAAGGGAAGAGAGTGCTATACACTCTGCTTGTGTCCCTACTCCTAAAAGATCCAAATGCTTGAGAGGGGATGGGAATAGGGGGAACAGATAGCTTGCTGGTTAAAGGAGTTGCCCCAGAAATGAGTTCTCAACCTAAGGGTTTCAAACCTCTTTCTCCTCTCTCTCAGGAAAATGCCCTAACAACTAGGCAAGGTTTTGGGCCCTTGGTCATGGCTATTTTTGAATTTTACATTAGACTGTATTTTAATTACCCCCCAGAAATAACCCCCTTTTTGAATAATGTTGGTGAGGCCAGGTACCTCATTTTTAGGTATTTTGATAGCTTCTGACCAAGCTAGATTTTGCTGTTAATCATTCTGTGTATCAGGTTTACACATCTACAGTCAGGATAATACTTATTCCTTTCTCTTCATCTTTGTCATGTCTATTTAAATTTTAAATTCTTCAGAGCAAGAATTCTATGTGCTTGTACAGCAGCTAGCACATTGGTACACTGTTAAGTATGATCCAAGAGAAAAAATATGTTTGGGTAGTTTGGACAAAATGTGGCTAGTATTAGGGCTGTGTGAAGCTTTGGGTGCTGATTAAATTCAGAGGAGATTTGCCCGATTCAGTAGCTGAATTTCCAAATCCGAACCTAATCAGGGGACCAATAAAAAGGTCTGAATCAATCTGGAAAAGATTCAGAGAGTTTTGATGATTTGGGCAGTCCCCACCAGCTGCAGCAGGGAGCTGGAGCCGGACTTGGAGCTGGTAAGTAGGGGATAGGGGAGGGGACCATGGGGGGACCCCTGCCAGATTTGGCTGAATTGATTTGGGACGGTGATTCAAATCACCGAATCAAATCACTGTTCCACAAATCAGCCGAATCTGAATCTGAAGCAAATACTAGCTGCTTCACACAGGCCTAGTTAGCATCTAGTTTGGGCCAGGAATTCTCCTAGACGATGATTGCTTTTTTATCTGCCCAGTAAATCTGAATATTTTCTACATGTCCACATTGCTAATATCTGTGTCATCTCAGAGTTAATTTTACAGAGGTGTTCTAGTTCTTCGAGATTTCTAGCAATTCTACCACTAATTACAACAAATGTATCACAGGAAAAGATTTTCCAGGTGAATAGTGTTTAAGTGTTAAATAACCTATTGGGTTCTGGGTGAGAAAAGAGATTTTTGTTCTTCAGTTACAGCATATCCTCTGAACACTCTGTTGTACGATGAGATAATTTCTATTTAGAAAATTAGCGCACACAGTAATGTTCAAGGGGTATCCAACCAAATTAATATTAGAGCTGAGCAAAATTATACTTTTAATGCCAAGGGAAATTCCATTTCTTCAACCATATGTGACTGACCCAAATCAGACTCAAAGTTTAAATACATTTTTTTTTATCGAACACAAAAATATTTTAATTTAGGCTGTGCACATATGTTCAGATGTTCTGAGAATTCTTCTTGGTTTGTTCTCCTAGTAGAAAACTTACCATCAGATGCCTGAACAGACATTTGAATGCTGAACCTTTGAAGAACAGAGAGCTTGTAGAGATGATGTTGTGCAGGCGGGGAAGGGTGGGGGGGAGCTGTGCACACAGCAAGCTCTTCAGACTCCCTAAGGCTATTCCCAGATTATTTTTCTCCCAGAGTAGCCATTTTTTGCTGAGGAATATCCTGAACATCTGTCTGTACACTCATGTTTTTTCCTGGGAGAACAGGAAAATGTAGGTGTGCAAACATGATTCACAAGATAAACCCAGAGATCTCAAATTGGAAACCATAGTTTTAAAAACATGCTGACCTATTGTGATCTTTCTGACTTCTTTGCAACTGAAGAATTGCTCTTGTATTTTCCTGTAATCAAAAAAAAAAAAAAAAAGAAAAGAAAAACAAAGAGTAAAAGCTAAGAGCTGACATTTTATGAGGGGTGCCTCAAACCTATTGAGGGGTGTCTCAAGTCTCTCTTCTTCAGCAGTCCCTTGCAGTTGAGGATGATTGTCTTCCATGATTGTCTTATCTGTATGACTGAAAATGCAGGTCTACTGTTTGGCTCCATGGCCTTTACTACAAGCTCATCCAAATGATAATTGACAAAACGATCGTCAGTTTTATTATGCTCATGCTTCAGAGCTGCAGTTTCACTCTCAAGACCATCAATGGACAGGAAAGCCACCCTTGAAGTCTCAAGAATGGCATCCCACAAGGCTCAGGACTTTTTCTATTCAATGTGTATATTATCAACTTGCCTAACACCCAGTCCAGGACGTATGGCTACGCCGACGACCTGGTTCTCACCAAATCAAGCAAGCAATTGGAAGCCACTGAATCCACTTTAACATCAGACATGAGCACCCTTGCTGGCTACTTCTATAAATGGCATTTCCATTTCAGTCTTACTAAAACAGGGTGCAACAGCTTTCCACCTAAATAACAACCAAGTGAAGAAAGAAATAAAAGTTGGGATTTTTGCCTGGACACTTGAATATTGTCACACTATCACTTATCTAGAAGTCAAGTTAGACCAGACTCTTACCTACTGCCAGCATCTGTAAGAATTCCAGGGTAAAGTTAATAGCAGAGGAGTTCTTATCCATCGCCTTGCTGGTCCCACCTGGGGTCCAAATTTCCAACACTTTACATTTCTACTTTGGCACTTGTGTATGCTTCTGCTGAGTACTGTGCACTAGTGTGGGGCTGGAGCACACACACAAAGTTAGTGGATTCCAGCTTTCACAGCATCATGAGGACTGTCACCAAATTCGTTATGCCATCTCCAGTTGACTGCTTAGCAGTCCTTTTAGGCATTCCCACCCCAACTTCAGGAGACAAGCTGCTACCCTGGCTGTAGGCCCACAAGCCCAAGACCAGGACTATTCTTTGCACTACAGCCTAGTAGTTGCAAGCCAGAAAACCAACTATGGCCTGAAGTTTTGGAACCTATTCTTTACTCAGGCCAATAAGCTCATCACATCAGCAGGTGACATGTTACCTACAGCATGAACCTCCCATCAGTAGAGTAGGAAATATGCAGCTGAAGAATTATGGCCCTTCAGGTTGGCAGCTACCCCACAGGGTCTGGACCATCTCAGAATAGGTGTTGGATGATTTAAGTTGAGCATGCACTCTTGGGACCTCTCCAATGACACTGGCTGCAGCTGTGGTGCTCAAGCTCAGATGGCTGACCACATCATCTATGAATGCCCTTACAATCCTCCTTCAAGTGCCCAAGGTCTTATTGACATTGACCATTCTGCCTGTTGCTGACTTTCTCATGCTTCCAACTTATGAGTGGGCGACACGCATTTAATCTTCATCATCACAATCAAGGCATCCCTGAGGTTGTCTGGGATTTCCTTATCATTCCAGATCCTTAAGATGAAGGCATGAAGCTGTGATGTGTGCTTCTTTTCACCCTGTTTGAAGATTTCAGTGGGGATTTTATCTTCTCCAGTTGCCTTGTTGTTCTTCATCTACTTGATGGCTTTCCTTACCTCATCAAGGGTTGGAGAATTCTGAGATCATCTCTGACTGGGTGTTGCATGATGGAGTTGAGAACACTCCCATCAAGAGCAGAGTCTTGATTGAGATGGTCTTAAAAATGCTCCTTCCAATCAGCTTTCATGGCTCACCTTTCCTTGATCAGATCTCTTCCATCCTTAGGTCTCAAGGAGTTGGTCCCTGAATGCTTGGGGTATAGATGGTGTCGGTGGCTCTGAAGAAACCAAGCATATCATAGATGTCAGAAAGATATTGGATCTCCTTAGCTTTGTCTTCTCACCATTTGTTCTTCATATTGTGGGTCTTCCTTTGGACCTCTGCCTTGGCTTGTTGGAGATTCAATTTCTTTTGCTTGGAGTGTCATTTTGCCAAGCACAAAAGGCCTTGCACTTGTAATTGATCAATTCTTGGATCTCCTGACACTTCTCATCAAACCAGTATTGATGTTTCCTAGTAGAAAATCCAAGTGTCCCTTCACAGGTTCTGATGACAGTGGCATTGAGGGCATTCTACATGCTGCTGACATTCTCCCATTGTCACTGATTGGAATTCACCATTTTTGATGGTTGCTTTGGTTCTTGAGTCATTTAACATTGATCTTCCTTTGGCATTGCTTCTGCTGAAATCATCATTTGGGATCTAGTTTGAGTGACATAACTGAGCGGGCAAGTTAATCATCAGTCTAGCAGTCATTAGCTCTTAACACAGCTTGGGTGAGCTGGACATATTTGCAATGTCAGGCACAGATAATGACATAGTCAATTGGGTGCAAATGCTTAGATTGTGGGTGTTTCCATGATATCTTTTGCCTGCTTTTCTGGTGGAACAGGGGTGTTGGTAATGGTGAGTCCATGTTCATGCATTTGGTCAAGAGGAGGATGTCAGTGGAATTGACCATTTCAATCCCTTCCTTGCTGCTGGTTCCACTCCAGCGGTTAGAGTGCCTTCCAACTCTGGCATTGAAGTTACTGAGAAGAATAAACCTGGCTCACTCCAGAACATCAAAACAGACTTGGTCAAGGTTGGCTCTAGAATTTGTCCTTGGTTTTATCAATGGTGTCAAGAATCAAGGAATACCTGCTGATGACAGTGGTGTATTGGCTTCCTGCCAGTTTAAGATGGAAAGTCATGAGGCACTCATTAATTCTAGTAGTAAACTTGTTGAATTAGTTTATGACTTCATTCTTAATGGCCATATCAACTCCATGAAGTTGGCATTCCCCTTCTTGTTTACTCTTTGAAAAGAAGGTATAGCTGCCTCCATGTTCTTTGAGCTGTTCATTTCCTACTCATGAGCCTCACACAGTGCAGCTCCAATGATGTTGTGCTGCCTCAGTTCATGGGCCATGATTGGAGCGGGGTGCTCCTGGCATTGACTATTTGGGTTGCCCAGGAGGGTCCTGAAAATGGTGGTTGGTGTGTCTTCACTGGTATTTTCAGCTGTAATAAAGGTGATCCCACTGGATATGGTTATCCAGTGAGGAGGAAATACAGAATACTGTATTAGACAGGCTATGTTTAGGGCATCTTTTCTAGTTCCCTCCCTATGTGGGATGAGCAGAGTGGATCCTCAAGAGGACTGCTCAGTTAGAATTACAGCTGCTGGATTGCACTCCTATCTCATCCAAGTGCTAAGCAGACTTTTTGTAACTGCCACCCTCATGCCAAGTCATGTCTAGGAGCTTCCAGACTACACAATCCTGCTCCTGTCACCATTAGCTGGTCACTAAAGGGCTTGGGGAATGTGCTGGAAAAACATATTGAAGTCAATAAGAAGCTTTCCATTGATTTCAATATGCTTTGGGATATGTTCCCAAGGTAAACATTTTTAAAAGTGGGAAAGAATGATTTGTAACTGTATTTAGGCCCCCAAGATGTAGAAGGCTGCCATATGTATATGTTTTGTCTTCCCAAAATTAGTTGATTCTAAAACTACAGCTAAATATTTTTAACAGCATGGCCCTTGGGAGTCATTGACTCTTCATTAGACCTGGGCACCTAAGTCACACAAAAAAATAGGATTTCAGCTTTTAATCACTTTGACATTTTAAAAATACCTTTTAATCCTTCTCTTTCATTTCAATTGGAATAGAACTGGGTCTTTTTGGACAGACAACATCAATGATTCTAGATCATGTCAGTAGCCAATGCCTCTTGACATGGTTAGGGTATCAGTTCAGAACTGACACTAAAACATTGGACTGGTCAATTTACCAAGTTGCCAACTGAATTTTCAATAGAGGTCTCTGTCTCCTGACCAAACATGACTACTTAGTTTATGAAATCTAATCTGTTGCATAGCACAAGCCTCATTAACTATTGTAACACAGGCCTGGTATTTAAGTAAATGAACTGATAATTGTCTAATGTGCAGCAAAGTATTTACAGGAAATGTGGATTGTTTTCTTTATTGTTGCTAAAATGGCATTCAAGAAACGTAGCAGGCAGACAGAAACTAATTTTAATTAGGAGGATATGATTCAGAAATAATATACATGAAAAATAATGTTTTGTCGTTTGTAAAATAAAGTTTTTGCGTTGGATCTTTAAACAGTTGCTTTTAGTTTGATGAGTTTTTAAAGTAAAATAGTATCTGATACCACAAAAGAATTTGATTAGTTACATTATATGCTGTTAATTAATATTCCCATCTTTAGATTCAATGGTTAGCTCTCTTATTCTGAAAAAAATCTGTTAATTTGAAAAAGAAAGAACTAATCTCAGACAAATGTTTCTACAAGATCATTTTATAGACATGAACATTCTCTACTTCCAGGGACTTACCAATTTTTGGTGGCTCCGTTCCTTTTGCTGGACGGGCTGATTGACTTGAACCAGTTAAGCATGTGCACAAGTTCAAGTTGGCCAGGGGTCCTTTTGAAGCCAATGGGACCACTTACATGCTTTAACATTAGTCATATGCTTGTGTGCTTTGCTAGATCACAGACAGGATGGATTTAATCAAAAGCATTGAGCATTTACTGACATTGTGGGTAAATCTGGGTTTTGGAATGGGTTAGCCTTTAAAATTTTCAGATTCTACATTTTTCCCTTCATACAAAGAAAATCTCCAAAAGAACTTCTACTCAGCAGCTAATTACTGCTGTCAGGCTTCAAAATGTTTCCTACTTTACTCCAGCAAAGGCCCTAAGTACCTGTGTTTAGTTGAACCTTTCCCACATTACTCCCTCTCTTTCTATTCGAATCAGATTCTTGTGCTTTCCCTGAGTTTCCCCAGTAATATTCCTACATCTAATCTCATTCTGTAGCCAGAATGTGAAGGGAATTGCCTTTGCTCTGTTCAGTGACTTCTCTTCATTTTCCTCTTTTGATGCTATTCTATATCCTCTGACTGCCCACTCTTCCTGTAGGAGCCAGGGAATGGAAGTAAGGCTACATAGCTCAGTCCTTTAGACACCTTTTAAAAATCTTGCTGTTTTGCTACTAAGCAATCAGAGAAAAGCCACACTAACTGGAACACTAGCTATTCACCCCTTTAGTCAGCTGGGAAAGAAGGCCTACTTTTCCTTTATAGGCTGCCCTAATCAGCCAAGAGACCTTACAGACTGTACAGCTTCTACGTTATCATACTCTCTATGTCCCTAGTTATATAATCTTCTGTTGATCTTTTCACAGCTTTTTTAGGATTTGCTAAACACTCCTGCAGGATTAATAGTTCCAAAATCCCTACCTTTCAAAGCTGCATTCTTTCCCCTAAATATGCTTGTAGACCATTAGTTATGAAGTCAGCAACAGGCTTGGAAGAGACTTCTAGATATGTTAAAACATTACAAATGAAATGTGCAAGATTTCATTGGAGGCAGCAGCCCTAATGGAAACACAATGAACTTTGATCAGTCAAGGAATTACTTATTCAAACATTGAAACAGTTTGGGTTGATTCAAAGCCTTTGGCTGAGGTTCACATGAAATTTCATTTATTTTGAAATGATCTGCCCATCCCTAACACTCAGGATAGTATAAACATCCAATACATTGTTTTTCATTTCATATGCAACTCCCTCCCTTTCAACCAATTTGAAATTTAAACTGTTCTTTGTGATTTCATATACAGGGATCTAGTAATATAAACTGCACAAGACAAAACTAGAAAATAAAGCTGTAAAGTACAAATACTTTTCACTGCACTTAATTTAAAGCAATAGTTATCATGTAATGCCCTGCATTAAATTGCCTTCCATGTGTTTAAGGTTCAGTGCTTGAGAGTACATTATATTTCAAGTTGATTATGAGGTTTAAAGCCAAAAAAATGACTCCTCAGAATGTTAACCCTACCCTTAATAAAGCTATTGTTTTTACCCTCACTGAAGTCAGTCAGATTTTTTTTTCATTGGCTTGCATAGGAAATAAGTAAGATTTTTAAATGAATATATATATTTTTATTATGTGACCCTATCCTACAATGTATAGTATATGATTGTCTAATATTGTTATGCATATTTGTTATGTATGAGCAAAAGAACAAATTACAGAAGTTAAAATGGGTCAGGTAATGACTATATGTCATCTGCTGTCCAATAACTGTCAATGTGCCTGCTTTTACTGTAAGGTAAATGAAAAGTTAACCAGCTAGCTAAGCCCTGAATGAAAGAGGGGTAACTTTTATGTGCCATGGTATAAGGGCAGGCACAAGAACAGTTGCCACACAACTTCATCCTTTTTTAACTTGCTCTAATTTGTACATTTGTTTATACCTCAATTCTACCTGGCATATCTCTACAAGAGATGCAGTTGGGAATTGTGTATGTAATACAAATAGCTGATGAAATGTTAGGTATAAGAAATATGTGTGTGTTTTCTTTTGTAAGAATGGGCAGCAGGAGCATTGTTAGTCTGTCTTAGAGAACCTTTCCTCCCTCATGTGTTGATGTTTATGTTTTCATTGGGCACGCTCACTTGAGTTAGAATAATATCATCAGTGTAGGTCACCTTCTGCAATTGGGCACGTGGAAGGAATTACATTCCTGCTTCATGCTACAGTAGTTAGAGGAATGTTGACAAAGTTCGGAGTCTGAGTGCCACTGAAAATTTTGGCTTCTGCATTGTGCATGTGCTTCATAGATGCTGAGTTGCTGAAACCTCTGGAGGCTCCCAAAAGCAGCAATCCGGGGTTTTTGCTCAATAGAGGCCCAAATTACATCACACTGTCAAGACAATAGTATCCACAAGCAGTATGAAAATTGAAAAAAGGGGAAATGGGCCACTGATAAACTGAAAATGACTACCTTCTCAGTCTGTATGCATTATCTTTATTATAAATTTGACAGGGTTATGGATATTTTTTTCCTTTTAATATTTAACCCCACTGAAAATTCTGTTAGCAGGAGAATGACCTTTCTTATAGTTTATGTGATTGAAAACAGTTTTTAAATAAACTAAATTTCAGTCCATCAGAGCTCATTATATTTCCATTTTATTTAATTTAGAACAGTGGTTTATAACCTATGAAGTTCCCATGCTGGCGAGAACAGGGTTTTAGATTTAGAGCAAATACACATCATTTTTTCATTTCCTTAATCTGGTGCTGTAGGTGGTCAGTTCCAATTGCTGCATTTGGCAATGGGGGTTTGTTTAGTTTAAAGCCAAGTAAAACAGACAGAGGATAGCAAAATTGAAAAATTGAATTTAATATGGTAAGTATTATGCTGTAGTTTATATAATCTCGGTGTTCCCAAGAGTTTTATATTATAACTGTATTGTTCTTTGAAACAGATTGACATGAACCAGAAATGACTAAAGGGCAGGTAGAAACATTAAGATTACTTGTGAAAAAAGACTTTGAAAAACATTACAAAATTGATCTAGTTGGGGAAGATCGAAAATGCCGAGGTATGTTAATGCTACTGATGCAAACTATAAATTTTCACGATGGCAGACACAACAGCATTGTAATTTCCCATTCTAGACAATAGTTTCAGGATTGAAAATGGCTTCTAACTTTGAGTTTACCAATGAAAGATATTGTTCAACTTACAGGCAAAAAAGAGTAAAGGAAAACATATTTTAATATCATTAACTTATTTCATGGAATTGGTGCTACATAATAACAAGACTAAAGCCACGGGAATGTAGTGCAATGCACATCTAGCTGATGATATGCTGTAGACCTAAGTAGTAAAGGCAAATGGAGCAGTAGTTAACCCTAATTACAGTATATCCCTCTAGAAAGCTAGTGCTGTTTTGTAGCAGTCCACTGGCAGTCCTTTACAAAGTGAGCATTCATCAAATTAGTGTTGTGCAGTGATATGGGCAGCAACCTTCATGTCATTCAGACTGTCTTTGGGCCTTCCTGTCACTAATGAGTTCTATAAAATGTTGCTGTGAGAGAAGGCAAAAGGATGTCTGGTAAGCAAAACTCTGTGCTGTAGAAGTTTTGAAGGCCAGATCCTCAGCAGCTCTAAACAGGATGATTCTGTTGATTCCTTTGCCCCAACTTGATTTTCAGAGTCACTTTCTCTGTCTGTCTCTTCATGCTGACCAATGAGAATTTTCTAGTGAGAATTTTTCCCTTAAATGCTTATATTCCCCCGTCTCCCCTTCTAGTTCTGAATATTGTATTTTATTCCTCAGTAAGACTCCCTCATATTCTGCAGTCAGTCTGTCCTTAGGTTTTCTGCCTTTACTGATGCCACATATGTGGTATTCAAATGATCATGTGCACAGCTGGGGAATTACCCTTCTTTTTGTCTTAAAAACAAAACAAAAAAAAAACAACTTCCCCCCCCTCCAAAAAATAAAACCCCTCTCTCAGTCCACTGCAAGCGGTCACAACCTTGAGAGGCATGTTCTCCTTTTGAGTCTAAGCAACTATAAACCCAACATGAGCTTAATGAGGAAATGGAAGGTTGAGCCTGTATTTTTAAAGAGAGCCTTGAGAAGCTCATTTACCAGAGTTTGTATATTTGACTTGCAGATCTATAACAACTAGCAAGTGGCAAAAAAGCTGGAAATAAGCAAATTAGTTTTTATCATTTACAACAGTATAAAGTATGTTTCTTCAGATTTATACCAGCATAAATTATGACAGTTTCAGATAGCGTTATCTGTATTCATACAGCTACTTTTTAAAATCCCTTAAACAAATTAGGGGTATGACTTTATTCACTTTGAATCCAAAGAAAAAAATTCTCATTGTCTTCAGTGGGAGAAAGATTAGGGGCTATCTTTTGTTTTTTCCCATCATTATTAAATGTTAAGTATTACAAAGCTTTTTTTCTTGGCATCTATGCAGAAAAGTAGATGAGCAAATGATTTTTTCCAGTCAGCCTAGGAAAATCCTTGTCTTAATATCTGAAAGTGACAGTCTTGCAGTTCCATTCTTATTTCATTCATAAGGTTTTAATTGCAGCATACTATGCAAATTCTCCTAATGCTCTGCAATTCCTGTGGTTATCTTTTCTGAAGCAAAGTGGGTGTAAACCATTATCCAAGGTAAATTGTGGAGTAATTTTGATGTCAAATTATATATATGTGTATAAACACACACACACA
>NW_017728995.1:52399703-52402898 GCF_001723915.1 Gavialis gangeticus
TATATACACACACACACACACACACACACACACACACACACACACACACACACACACACACACACACAGTGTGTCTGTAGACAGTTGAAGGCCAATATTTATGTTCAGCAACTTGGTCTATAAAGAGTTGTTGCCCCAATTTGATTTATTACTCTTTCCGGGACACAAAGAAACTGTACAGAAGACAGGGACTGAACCAGACAGGTGACACTAAAAATTAAAAAGGTGATAGAATAGTTTTTAAACTAAAACCTGGGGGGAAAGTTGACAGGCGTGGAAAAGCACACAGGTTCAGCTGACACAACTCCAGCAAGGGACACCATTTTAATTCTGTCTTGAAGAGGATAGTAGGGGAATAACAAGCATTGCTATAGAAAATAATGAGGATAAATCAGAACATTTATGGTCCAAGTCAAATAGCACAAGCACTAACAGGCAGCTGAGTGAAGCTAAATTTGAAAGTACTTCTACATAAATACCAGAAGCCTAAAAACTAAGATGGGTGAACTAGAATGCTGGGTATTAAATGGTAATTTGACATAATAGGCATATCACAGGCCTAGTGGAAGGACAATAGTCAATAGGATACTGTTATATTGGGTTACAAACTATGTAGGAATGACAGAGTAGGACATGCAGGTGTAGGAGTGGCACTATATGTAAAGGATAGTATAGGTAGTAGCAGCATAAAAATCTTATCTGAAAGGAAAACTACCATAGAATCCCTGTGGGTAGAAATTCTGTACTTGAATAAAATTAATATAATACCAGAATTGTACTACTGATAACCTGATTTGGAAGGTGAAGGTAGTTACAAAATACTCATGGAGATGAGAGAAACTGCTAAAATGGGACAAGTAACAATAATGGGAGACTTCAACTGTCCTTACAGAAGGTGTCACTTTAATTAGAGCAGCTCCTGAGATGCCTGCAGCATCTTGCGTATTCGGCATACCACACTTCAAAATGGTGCCAGGGGTGCTTTAACAAAAGTTAATTCCACAAGCTTTAGTTAAAGTGTCTCTGCGACCATTTTGAAGCATGGGGACACCGAATACATGATACACCAAGGTTCCTGGAGCGTGCTGATTAGCACACTTCAGCAGACTCAATTAATTAAGTGTGTTCCAACACGTGCTAATTGGTACGCCTTGGAGCAGGCATTGGCAATGTGTATCAGTGCCCATAGACTGGGTAAACACCTCATCAAGTTGAGATGTGGAGATTAAAATTTCTGGAAATATTGAATGACCGCTTTCTAGAACAACTCGCCTTGGAACACGCAAGAGGAGAAGGTATTTTAGACTTAATCCTGAGTGGCCCACAGAACCTAGTTCAGGAGGCATCTATCTGTTAGTGAGCCACTCTGTAATAGCTACCCTAACATAATCATAGGTTTCATAGACATTAGGGGCTGGAAAGGACCTTGCAAGATCATCGAGTCCAGCCCCCCTGCCACAGGCAGGAAGTCTGCTGAGGTCAAATGATCCCAGCAAGACAAGAATCCAAACATTTTTGAATAACTCCAGAGTTGGTGTTTGCACCACCTCTTGGGGGGAGTCTGTTCCAGACCCTGGACACTCAGACTGTAAAGAATTTTTTCCTAATGTCCAGTCTAAATTGCCCTTCCAGAAGTTTGTGGCTGTTAGACCCTGTTATCCCTTGGGGAGTCCTGGTGAACAACTGTTCTCCCAGATCTTGGTGTACACCCCTTATATACGTACAGGCTGCCACCAATTTCCTACTAAGCCTTCTCTCTTTGCCTTCGATCATGCAGGTGGCTCTCCTTTGGACTTTCTCCAGCTTATCCACTTCCCTTCTGAAGTGGGGACATGGCTAAGTTTGAGAGAGTCCAAAGGAGAGCCACTCAAGGGTCCAAAGGAGTGCAGGGGCTGCCTGCCAATTGAATCACATTCAACATTCTAGCAAGAGGGAGTAACCCCAAAAATGTCCATAGTGCTGATATACAACTTTAGGAAGGGAAACTACACAAACATGAGGAAGGTAGAAAGAAGTTAAAAGGAGCAGTAAAAAATGTAAAATTCCTGCAGGCAACTTGGAAGCTGTTTACATATACCATATTAAGTGAAAAGGAAAAGTGTATACCACAAAACAAAAAGGTTACCCAGCAGTTCAGTAACCCCCCTGCATGGTTTAATAGCAGAGTTAAAGAGGCCATTCAAGGCAAAAAGGCATCTGTCAAAAAAAACAGAAGGTGTGCCCAAACGTGGAGAACAGGAAATCTCCTTAACTCCAGCAGGTCAAATATAAAAGCAAAATGAGGAAATCAAAAAAGAATTTTTGGCGCATCTAGCAATTAATAAACTACCAGTTGAGATGATACATTTGGACTTTCAAAAAGGTCCTTACCACAAACTTAAAAAAAATTGTGTTGCCATGGGATTGGAGGGAAGGTTCTTTTGTGGACTGAGAGCTGGTTAAAAGCTAGGAAGCAAAGGGTAGGGTGAAGTGTTCACTTTTCAAGATGGAAGGTGGTCAAAAGTGGGGTCCCACAGCAACCTATGCTGAATCCAATTATATTCAATATTTTCATTAATGAGCTGGAAATGGGAGTGCACAGTGAAATTTCCAAGTTTGCAGATGACACGAAATTATTCCGGGCGGTCAAATCCCAAACTGACAGAGGGCTCATCTACATGAGACATTTACTGTGGAGTTGCCCTATTAGCTCTGCAGTAAAGTCTCAGTGTCTGCATGTGTGGCTCTATTAGACCTTAGTAAACTAATAAACACTGCAGTACAGTGTTCCCTCTAAGCTGTGTACATGTGTGGCCGCGCACAAGTAAGAGTCTTGCCGCGCACCAACTTTTTTAGGTTATGCACCCACTGGGATAGGAGCTGGGCTGCAGCATGGGACATTTACAGCAGATAAGCTTCTCTGTGAGGCAGGGTAGGAGTGGGGGTAGGCATGGGGGCTGGCAGCTGGTGCGGGCCCCGTGGAACTGCTCCACTCCCCCACATCACCTTGGGGAGCGACGAGGCATATGACATCAGGGCTGGGGAGCAGAGCAGTTCCCTGGAGCTGGCAGAGCCTGCACCAGCCCCCAGCCCCCAGCCCCAGCCTCCATCCCTGTGTTGCCTCACCTCGGGGAGGAGCTTGGGGAGGAGCCACGTGTGGCTCTGCCAGCTCCAGGGAGCTGCTGCCTGCCCCAGGTGAGGAGTGAGGAGCTTACC
>NW_017728995.1:52403265-52405081 GCF_001723915.1 Gavialis gangeticus
TTGGGGAGGAGCCACGTGTGGCTCTGCCAGCCCCAGGGAGCTGCTGCCTGCCCCAGGTGAGGAGTGAGGAGCTTACCTTTGGTAAGTGTCCCACACCAGCCCTGGTGCCTCCCTTTCAGTTCTATCTATTGATGGCTGGGCCACAGCACTCCACTGCACTGGACCCTGATCACCAAACCCTGCCCACTCCCACCTGAACACTTACTTTGGGACACTTACCAGTGGACTGTGCTGCACTTAAAGGGGGATGCAGGACCAAAGCAGTGCACTCACGGACTGAAGCAGTGCACTCATGGACCAAAGCGGTGTGCTCACGGACCGCTAGAGGGAATATTGCTGCCATAAGTTAGTACTTGTAAGCACAGATACTATCCTGTGGCAGTGTTATTGAGTTTGCTGCAATACACATATAGACACTTACAGGGCTGTCTAGGGTACAAGGGTGCTTCAGTGTGTGCCAGATAGCCCCATAATGGAGCACTCTTGTGTCCCAGACAGCCCTTCTGCAATGTGTTGAGCTGGGTTGGAGCAGCCTTGGACTGGCAGGCTGACCCCCAGGGCCCACTGCCAGCCAGGGCTCCAACCCAGGTTAATATGCTGCAGTCCCAAGCACACATGTAAACACAATGCCTGGGAGCAATAAACTCCAGCACAAACTGTGCCAGAGTTTATTCAGTCAAAATAATTGCACATGTAGATGCACCCAGTGAGGAGCTGAAATGAAGGAAGTCAGCCAATGAAGGATTAAAAAAAGAGGTAAAAAAGAGAGAGAAGACTTTAAATGTAATAAAGAGGAAGTAAACTGAAGAAGGTCTTATGTTTTAATAAATTGGGAATTGGGATTGGGGCGTGGGGGTTCTGGTCTTGTTTCCCAGGGTAGCTGGAAGGTGGGGGTGGTAAGGGAAGGTACTTTTGGGATAGCTACTGCCTCTGCCCCTGCCCCTATCCCAGGAAGGAAGCTTCAGCTCTTGGGGACCCCATCTGGCCCCTACCTTGTTCCCTCCCTACCTTTCCCTGCAGACCCTACTCCTGGACCTGTCCATATCATGTGACCCAGCTATATGGCATGTGCCATATAGAAACACCAGAAAATAAGAATAATTTTTTGATGTTCATATGAAAATATGAACAAATATGTACTCTTCAGGCTGTTTGCATGGAGCTGCACTTCTAGGGGTGGGAAGGTCACATCCCCAGGGACAGAAGAGGAAGCTGGCTTGGTGCCAGAACTGACCCCCTGGGCAGTAAAGTTTGCGGAGTGGGTAGTTTGTCCACACAGAAAAGGAGCAAAGGGGAGGGAATACTGTATCCTAGGATGCTAGAAGACTGCAACTTGGGTGCCACATCTTTGGGGAGTGACCAACAATGGCAAGCAAGCTGGGTAACATGAATCTGAGATAAACCTGCTCTGGAGTGTCATAACTTTAAGTTGCCTGAAGTTGATTGAAATTAGTTTCAGGTGTTAACATGTGGACACTCCAGGGATTAAGAACCTGAGGACCTATCTAACATTACTTTTCTAAGTGGTCATAAGCCTCGGTACTCCTTCTGCCATTTGTAAGGAGTTCATGCTGCAATGATTAATGGATGCCTCCTTTGGACCCTTAAGGAACAGATCTTTTTTTGTGATGACTTCTGCTAAACTTGCCAAAATCATTTCACAGAGATCTTGGGCTTGGCTGTTTCTAATTCAAGTATTACCATCAGGTGACAATGTTTGGCTCTGCATCTCCTTGTGGGGTCTGCTCCCTTTTGGGGTCTCTGGCGCGCCAGCTGGAGAAGCTCCAGGCCACAGTCCAGAGACTGCCTGCCATCA
>NW_017728995.1:52410081-52411285 GCF_001723915.1 Gavialis gangeticus
AGGCCACAGTCCAGAGACTGCGTGCCATCAGGGACTGTGAGCAGGAGATAGACTCCTACTGCCAGGCCCTTCTCCCCCGGGAGCTGGAGGGTAGACCACGGTCTCCCTCCAGGACAAAGGAGGACTCCGGGACCTCCCGCTCTGTCCAGTCAGGGGCATGGACCAAAGTGGTCAAGGGCCCTAAGGCCCGCCGCATCAAGGTCCCTGCCCTGCTGGAGCTTTGCAACAGGTAAGATCCTCTTGCAGACCCAGCAGAGCCTGCTGAGTTGCCAGCTCCCTCAGGCAACACAGAGGACATTGTAGCTACAGTCCTCACTCTCCCCAAGACCACATGCAAAGTGTTTGTTGTGGGAGACTCCAACCTGAGGGGGACTGAGGGGGCAATCTGCTGCCCCGACCCCTTAGCCCGGGAAGTTTGCTGCTTCCTGGGGGCCCGCATCCGAGACATTGCGGAGAAGATCCCTAAACTCCTCCAGCCCACAGACCACTATCCCATGCTCCTCATCCATGTGGGAAACAATGACACATCTCAAAGTGCTCCTAGCTGTGTCATGAGGTGCTTCAAGGATTTGGGTGCAGGGCTAAAGGGCCTGCGGGCACAGGTGGTGTTTTCTTTGATCCTCGCAGTCTCAGGCTATGAGCTGAGGAGGAAGAGGAGGATCCAGGTAGTCAACCAAAGACTGCGGCGTTGGTGTCATCGGGAAGGCTTTGGGTTCCATGACCAGAGTCCACTCTTTGAAGAGAGAGGCAGTGAGCTGTTGGGAAGGAATGGTCTCCACCTCTCTCCATTGGGGAGGAGGCTCTTCTCAGCTAGACTGGCTGACCTGCTCCACTGGGCTTTAAAATAAGCCTGCTGGGGGATGGGGGTCTACTGCCACTGCTGGCCTACTGAGTGGCCCTTGCAAAGCCAGCAGGCCAAGGCACATAAGGGATCCCACCCCAGCCCCAGCCCTGGAACAAAATGTAGGCAAGGCAAGGGCCCCTAAGGGGACACTTGTGTCTCTATACACAAATGCCAGGAGCCTGGGGAATGAACAGGAGGAACTTGTTATCCTGCTAAATGCAAATAACTACGATGTCATTGGGATAATGGAGACCTGGTGGGACTCCACCATGACTGGACCATAGGTATAGGTGGCTATACCCTGTACAGGAGAGATCGAGTGGACAAGAGGAGTGGGGGCATAGCTCTCTATGTCAAGGA
>NW_017728995.1:52416285-52416854 GCF_001723915.1 Gavialis gangeticus
AGGTCTCTATGTCAAGGAAAGCTATGCATCCCTGCAAGCCAACATTGGCACCCATGGTGGACAACTTGAGACCCTCTGGGTTAAAATCCATGGGGAACACGGCACAGGGGATACTATGGTAGGGGTCTACTACAGACCCCCTACTGAGAGTCAAGACCTTGACCAGGAGTTCACCAGGGAATTGGCTGAGGCTGCATAATTCCAGTATATGGTTTTCATGAGAGACTTTAACTACCCTGGACAAGGGGGAAGAGATCGACGTCGTAAACCTTGACTTTAAAAAAGGCTTCGATCTGGTATCCCATGACCACCTCTTGGCTAAACTGGCTAACTGCGGCCTTGATGTCACCATGATCCACTGGCTGGGGAACTGGCTCCGTGGTAGGACCTAGAGTGTGGTGATCGATGAGAGCCAATCATCGCGGTGTGCTGTAACCAGTGGGGTCCCTCAAGGCTCTGTTCTAGGGCCTATATTGTTTAACATCTTCATCAATGATGTGGACACCGGTGTCAGAAGTGGACTGACCAAGTTCGCCGATGACACCAAACTCTGGAGTAAAGCATCCACA
>NW_017728995.1:52416865-52438248 GCF_001723915.1 Gavialis gangeticus
CCAGCCCAAATGTCTATGAAATCTATGAAATCTATGAAATGCAGTACATAGTTAACTTCATTGGCATAGGAAGTGGTAAAGGCAGACAACATAGGTTAAAAAAGGAACTAGACAAGTTCATGGATGTTAGATATTTAGACAGCTGTTGACCAGAACTGTTGGAAATCTTTTCTCTAGCATCTCTAAATCAATAATGGTGGAAGTCAGCGAGGGTAATGAATAGGGGTTAGATCATGGTAGGTCAATGCTTTTCATCTCAACCATCCATCCTTGCTACTGTCAGAAACTGGAAGTCGGCTACCTGGACCAGTGGTCTGACTCAGTTCTAACATATTCTAACATATACAAGGGCAATCAGAGTAAAAAAAAAAGTGGCAACATTACTTAAGAATCAAAACTGTCAATATAAAGCACAGATTTAGCAGACTTACTTCCTATCAGTTATTATTCCCCATGGGGAGTCCCTTCCCCAACAATGCACTGGACTGGGCTGGTGCTTGGGGTTGGGCTGTGTCCAGACCCTGCATAATGGTTTCAAAGCCACATGCCATGTTGGACTGAGTCCAGGACCATGGGATGTCTCTGGGGCTATGTACTACGTTGGATCCTGCTAGTGTGGACTGCAGTGTGTATGGCCCTGGCCACTTAGAAGTTGAACAGCCCTGCTTTAAAGTGATAATGATAACCTCTTACAAAAATGGAAACCTCTTTTGAGAGCTGAGATGCTAAAAGACAGACTAGCAATGCAAAATGAATTCAAGTATTTTTTCATTGTTTTGCTTCTAACCAATTCATCAAAATTTTGAATAATCATGGATGTTCATCCCTTCAAAACATCAGTGTTCTTATATTTGAAAATAATCTTCATTAAGAATTTTTTCTTCTTCTGTTAGATGTGAAAACAACAAGAAGATGTTACCAGTGACAGAGCTGCATAAATGGATGTGGATATGTCCTTGAGCAATGATAACTTGATGTTATTGAACAAGGAATATGCAAAACATACAGAAAAGTAAAATCTCTGATCACTGTGTTCTGAAAAGTACTGCTAAAAGGCCAGTAACCAATGATATAGCTTGCCTTTTCTTCATGGCAAGCTGGGCCAGTTCAAACTGTAAAGGATTTTTCTTTGAATAGTAATGGAATCATATTTTTAGCTTTTTATTTTTCATGCCAGAGTTCAAATGGAGAAGGCATAAAGTGAAACTGGATTTTCTATTCTGCTTCACCTGGTTCTGTTTATTTTTTCAACTGCAAATTGTTTAATTCTAGAGATTTTGCTCTAGCCTGGAATGATGTTTGGGACTGGAAAAGCATATTGCATTTCCTAGTGAAACATGAGAAATCAGCAGATCATGCGAACTGTCATACTGGAGAGACTTTGTACTGAAGGAAGACTGATTGATGAAGTAAAGCGGCAGCAAATTCTCTGGTAGTGCAAATAACAATGTTAATTGTTTTGAAAATGCATTTTTATTTAATCAGGTTGCATGGAATAAAAACACTTCCAAACCGAACAATGGGATCTTTTAAAAGATGTGTGGAGTTTCTTGGGAAAGATGACCTTATGATAAAAGGACATTTCTAACAAGTTGTCTCAAAGGAAATTCATCATCATTGCTTGGGTGATAATATTAACAATGAAATTATTCAAATTCTTGGGATCATGAAGCAAATTATTTTTTCCCAAAAAAGCTGTCAAGCATTATTTGATTATACTTGACTGCACTGAAGACAGGAGCAAAGAAGAGCAGACTGAAGAAGAATGAAGGAACAGCTGAATGGAGAAAAGACGGTGTTCTTATTTAAGAGCATTTCATTGGATTTTTTAACACTTGATACCACCTCCCACCTAGACATTGAGCTGTTGATGACTACTTGTTGAACACAATGATCCAACCAGTGTTGTATCTACCTTTCAGTGCTTTTGTCTAGTCCAAGGGGGCTTAACTCCTGGCCTGGGAGCCAGTTCCAGTTCCAAATGCCATGTCATCTGGCCTGCAGGGTTTTCCATGGGTGCAGAAATTTGGTGGCAGATAAAAGACGGCACCATTTTCCTGATGTCAAATTTCTGGCCCCACACCATTCACCTGCCAACACTGCATTTTCTTAGCTTGCTGATGAAAATGTCATGTGGGACTCTCAGAAGTCTGGCTATAGTCAAAGTATATCCCATCCACTCCCCTACCCATACAGCCTGTCACCCCAAGTGAAAGCTCAACTGATTCAATACTTGCATTTTGGGACCGAGTTTCAGAAGTCTATGATGCTTAGTTACAGTTGCTAGTGGGACCTAAAGGGACTGGCAGGGACCAAACTGCTGGTTCACAAAATCTAGAACTATATTTTTTTGTGCAGTGATATAGTCAGAATGATATATTTTATAAAGGCAACATTGCAAGATCAAATGCTTCAAGATCAAAATGTAATTAAGACTTTTTTTTTGCATAATTTCATATGGAAACCAAATTGCTGATAGTATAGATGTGAAAGATACCATTTTTGAGTTTGTGGTTAATAAAGGAAGAAAAGTGATATTTGCTGAAGCAGTATCTACTAGTCCCAAATCATTGGAAGAAAAAGGAAATGCTTCACTAGTGTTTTCATCCTTAAAAGTCCCTTGAGCCTCCTCTAGCCTGTGCTGACCAACATCTTCATGCGCTGCCTTAGTCCCTCTGTTTTTTTCTGGATGGACTCTAAGATTTATCCATGCTTCTTTTCCCCTTCACCCTTTTTCAAGGTGCCAGCATCATTCCAAGCTGGCTGGCTAAGGGTGCACCAGCAATGAGGGCCTTATTACACCTTACGCTGCGAGCCACACAAATGTTGATAAGTGTTAGTGCCAGCTGCAACAGGGCGCTGGAGGACTAAAAGGTAAGAATCCCCCCCATTCCCATTCTGGGCTACCCCCTGCCCCTCAGGGTTTCCCTCCCCGCCCCCACCTTACTTGAGGAGGGGCAAGCAGGGTGTTTGTTTATACTAAGTTGTAGCCTAGAGTGGCTGCATCTTAGTATAACACAAACTGGGTAATATGAATTGGAGATAATCCTGTCCTGGAATGGCGTAACTGAGTTGCATCATGAGTGTTTAAATTAGTTTCAGGTGTTAATGTGCAGGCAGTCCAAGTGTTCAGAGTTCCAGGAACCATCCCAAATCACTGTGTAACAAAGCCCTGAGTTGCTGTTATCCACTGGAGGTAAGCAGAGTACCCATTTTTCGTCAGTGAGAGAAGCTTGTATAGAATTGAAGGTGCACAACACCTGCACATTGATACAGTGCAGGACACTATGCAGCTGTCCAGGTGAAGTGGAACGCAGCCATGGTCACTAGTCACCCCTGAGTGTGGTTGTGTCAGTTAGGACTTGGGCAGCAGCTATATGTAAGACAGCTAGTGGGTAAAACAGGATTTAGTTCATGGCAGGTTTGGCAAGTTCAAATCAGAGGAGCCCCGTGAATTCTGCACTATTTTCCTTTATGCCTGTAGCAGTCAAGGAAAAGAACAAAATTTCTTATCAGTGCTTCCCTGAGATCCAGACCCATCACTATACCAGGTATGCATCTATTAATTAGTACAATATAATATACTATTCACCTTTTGTTCTCACAGCTGAGTGTAGTCATCTGCTTTACTTTCTTGTGGTTTGGATGGAAGAAACCACTGATTATGCAAAATGTAGCTACATCAACTATGTCTATTATCATGGTTTATCATACTGATTTGAAATTGTTTGGTTACAATTTCTTTGGGAATATTATTTGGCTAATTTTATACTTAATGTGTGTTTTTTGAATTAGGAGGTCTCTGCATTGGATTTACTGATTGCAGAAATTATTCTGTATCATTTTGACTGTTAACTTATCTTGGAGTTACACTGCTGAGTACAAATCTATTTTTTTAGTCAGAGGTTCTGAATCAAATCATGGGGTTAAGGTAAGGGGCTGCAAGTGCAGCCCTCCTGAATAATAAAGCATTTATTTTGAGAGTAAACATTCTTTTAAGATCTTGTCACTGGCTAGGCAGCAAAGTTGATCCCTAATTACTTGGGCTCTCTGCTAGGAACCCCTCCCCAAGCCAACCTCAGACAAACTAATGCAACTTCAGAACTTCCACAGCATCTGTATTTGCCCCTTCCCTAGGAGTAAAAGTCCAGTGAATTTGTGAAGTGTCTGGTTAACACAATGTCACCACATTCGTGCCCCCATGAAATGGTGCTGTGCATCCTTGCTGGATATCTTGGTAATGTAATATGTAAAGAACGCCTCCCACAGTCAAGCACCTGGAGCAGGGTCACATTGGTTTTATTATAGACAGAACTATGTAAACTAAGAAGCAAAAACACTTAGAAGCAAAGGTACCTGAAATGTGTAAACCTATCATTTACAGACTTATTTCTCTAACTCTTACTTTTTCCTTAATTTGCTAGGATTAGTTTTCACTTTTGGAAGTTTTGTTTGAGTTGGAGGCTTGAAGGAACGCAAAATCTGCACATGGGGTTGTTTCAATCAATTGAGATTTGAAACCCTCTAGAGAAAGCACTGTCGTTTTGCATGGTTTCTACTGAAAGCTGTAATCCACTTTCCAAGAACCAGTAATTTGGTCAGGATTATTTAAAACCTATCTGTGTTTCACTGCAAGATTCACAAGTATTGGAGAACTTTTCAAAACCGTAATTAAGTTTTTAGGACTTTAGTCATATGTGTCCCTGCCCTTCTAATTCATTGTCAATATTTACCAGTAGGAATTGTACCTGGAGGCTGGTAGAAAAAAGTGGTGTATTAAACTGATGTCAGGCATCAACAAACTGGTTGCTTCCATTACTGCAGTAAAGATCTGGGGGAAATAACCTCTCATCTCTGGAAATAACAAATAATTACAAAGTCTGATAAAAGTGCAGCTGTGGAAACACTCTTTATGTCTGCTTTTGGGGAGTTAAATAAGCTTGTAGAACTGTTTAGCTCACCTTCATTTAAGAAGAGAAAGCGGAGCCAAGCCATTACACCAAGTTAACTGACATGACAGTTGATAATGAAGCCCTAATAAGTATAATCCTTGGAAAACTGAAGGTGGGTATGTATACTTCTGGACCAATAGCTGACTGCTGACACAACAGAAGCCCAGATCCTGTTCTGTCGCTAAGGTCATTAGGTGGTACTAACTGGCTATTCTAAACCATGTCACTAGTTTCACCCTACTGTGTATACCCAGAAGTGATCTAATACAGCCCTCTTGGTGTCTAAAAGTGTTGTTACATGTTACACTGTGATCCACACAAATGTTGATCTATGTTAGCACTAGGTTGAGCTTGAAGTAGTGACGTGTTCAGGTCAGCAGAGGCCTAGAGGATTGAAAAGTAAGAATCCCCCCTCCCATTATGGGCTTCACCCCATGTCCCTGCTCCTGCCCCTACCCCCACCCCCAAGGGCTTCCTTCTATCCCTCCACTTACTTGTGGCTGCCCACGCTGTCTGTCCTAGGGGGAGCAAGCAGGGAAAGGTTAACCTGTCTGTCCAGCACCCTGTCATTGCTTCTGCAGGGCTGCTTCTCTTCTTTAGACAGAGCCCACCCAAACAGAGGCAGTAGTTGGGCAGATGGATTAGCTCTTCCCTGCCTGCTTCCCCAGATCAAACAGTACAAATAGCCACAAGTGAGGAGGGGATGGGGGGAGGGGGGCCAGTGAGCAGGGATCTGGGGTACTGGGGAGGGTGGAGGAGGGCAGTGGGCCTAATCTGGGCCAGCCGGGGAGTGGTGGTGGGTAGGTTATTTACACTAAGATGTAGCCTGAAGTGGCTGCACCTTACCTGGGTAACATGAATGAGTTAGGTAACATGAATGAGCTACACATGAGCTGGGTAACATGAATCAGAGATAAACCTGCCTTAGAGTGGCATAACTTTGAGCTGCCTAAATAGCGCTTAAAACTAGTTTCAGGTGTTAATGTGCATTCAATCCAGGTGTTAAGAGCTCCAGGAATTGCCCAAAGTTACTGTGTAACAAGGCCCTAACTCTACTAGTCTGGGCTGTGACCAGTTTCTTTTGGGAAAACACATAGATTCTGTATAAGCTGGACAAAAAAACGTAAGTAGTGTCTGTCTGATACAAAGAGGGAGGTACTTACATATTGCCTGTGTGCTCAGAAAGCCAAACTGACTTCATCAGTAGAGATTTGAATTTAGGTCTTCCACTTGTCTAAGGCAGCCTGTTAACCATTAAGCTAAGCTAGTCTAGGACAAATCTTCCACCTCACCTGATGAGCTGAGGCACAGATAAAGAGTCAAAGTTGATAGGGCACAAAGGATAGCAAGCAAACAAGCAGGAGCCTGGCTCTGTGGCCCTGTGAGGTGCCCACTGCCTTAGGAGTGAAAAGGCCATTGGCTCTGGATTCTACTTCCAATGGTTATTAATAATTTTATTCTATAACTGATTAATACAAAATGCCTTGGGAGGTACAAGGCTGAGAGCAAAGTTATGGCTTATTCCATCTGAGGACCATACCTGCTTACTGAGCCACATTGCCAAAATCCCTCTTCCTTAGTCTACTTGTGGCCCCATGATTATTTTATTGTTGGCTGCCCGAAGGCTTAGTCTCAACAGACTGGGTGAATGAGCAATTCAGACTTGCCTATTCTATGGCCTGAGGGCTATAGCACTGGCCTAGAAAGGAAGGGTTTGAATCCTTTTTAGGTGAGGTCAGCCTAGAATCTAGCTTTCCTACTTCCTGACTAGCATTTTAGCCAATTGGCTGCTGTTGGTGGCACACTCCAGTTATGCCCAAGTGGCAAACAGTGCCTCCACATTTTTTTGCTCCAATCAGAGATTCAAACACATACACAATCGATGCAATTTCCCAGATGGAACGCCTAGATGGATTAATATGCACAGTAGGCCAAGGCTAATCACATGGGATGGACCACAAACACGCACATGTACACTCTCTGAAGTTGACAGCTTTCTGGCTTGTTTTATTTTGTTTTGTTTTTTCTTTTTTTCCAGAACACATCCCATTGTTAAAAAAAAAGAAACACTTTAAAGGTCTGTGTCAAATACCATAGATTTCAAGAGGGAATTTAATGCTCTTTTGATCAGGTTGTAAAAGCAGTTTTGGTATATTATACATCATGGACAGAGGAACATCCCTAAAGTAGAACTGAATTATTTTTCCCTTTAACATTATGTACTGATTTAGATGAGCTGTAATTTGTGTTGTATCTGGTATAGGAACCAAAAAGGTTCTTTGGCAATAACTATGAAGAGACAAAATTCTTATAATGCTTCTAGATGGTTTCTAACTTCTGCAAGTACTCTTTTGCTTTATTTTGATTCAGTTGTTCTCTGCTGATCATATTGCCTTGTCTTTTTCAGGTGCCTGCTCTTGTTCCCATCTGATAGTAGTCTTGAAATGTTTAACTATTGCAATTATTGTTAGCCACAGCAGCATGGGTGGGGAGCATGGGGGATACCACCTGGTGTGGGAGGAATAACTCAGGGAAGGCTGCTCTGTCTCTGAGCTGGCCAGGGAGCCAGACCTGCTGCCACTTCTGCCTGACTGAACCCAGAGCTGGAGCCAGAGCCAGTAGCAGCAGAGAGAAGGGGGGAGCAAGTGGCTGGGGCAGGGTAGATGGCAGGGGGACAGGCACTATAGAGGAGCAAGTAGCAAGGGGACTGATGATGGGGAGACAGGGGTAGAGGTCAGGCCCCCTTCCCCACCCAACACTGCATTCTCTACCATCTGCACCTGATGCTGCTTTGCTTCTGCAGTGGTTGGAGGAAGGGGGAGCAAATTTAAGATGACCCTCTTATAATTAAATTATAGGCATGGAAAATTATAACAAACATAATTCTCCATGCTTATAAACTAATTACTGGGGGGGGCGTTATCTTAAATTCAAAGTTGTCTTTGATTTGAGTAAATACAGTATAATAAACCATAATATATTGCCCTTGGAAATTTGGTACAGAGTTGACTTTTTTATTTTTTTTTATTTTGGAAGTGTAAAACTTGTATTAGATGAATCTAACAGAAATGTCAGTATGGTAGAACCAGGATAGTTTGTGACGTTTTGTCCAATTAGCTTTTATGGAGAAAAAATCATTGTCTACCAGTAGGGAGTACATGTCCTTTGAAGTATAAGCTGGAGGAAACAGCTGAGTAGGTTTTGCAGCCTCCTGAGAATTACATGGCTTGTGAGCCACCCAGATGGGAATGATACAGATTTTTGTGTATCCTTTTTTGAATTTGGGATCGGTAAAAAAGAAAAAGCACATTACAGCCACCCATAGCATATTTTCCCCTATTTTGAAAGAACATAAGAATTCCTATTTACTGTTTCTCTGTCACTTGTAGCATCCAGCATGTAAGGTCAAGGAGGTTTTAATTCAGAGACAGTATTCTTTACTTCCATGCTCAATAGCTACTGATGTCCATGTCCTCCAATCAGGGCCATCCCTAGTGGGGGCTGAATCAGGGCAACCCCCCCACCCCCCAGGTCCCGTGCTTTGGGGAGCCCCGCAGAGCTGGGCAGAGCAGTGGCGGCATGGAGGTGGGTGAAGCAGTGGCTCCACATCCAGAAGCTTACTATCCCCTCTCCCCCCCACCGCCAACGCTGCTGATGGCAGCAGCAGCTTCTTTGGGTCCAGGGTGCAAGGGATCAGAGCAGGGGTGGGGCCCTGCATGGTCTGATTTGCCCTGAGCCCTGCACCCTGATCCGGTTAGCTCTGCCTCCAAGAATTTGTCCAATCCCCTTTTGAATCTGGCTAAACTGAAGGAAAATCCATCCAGCCCTGATAGTCTATTTAGTTAGTGTGGTTAACTGAAGGGGTACCTACTTCTTAGCTAACAGTGTACAAAGTATTTCACTCCCCAGCCACCACTCCCCTGTTTGATCAGAGTTGGTCTGAGTGGGGTTGATAGACATTGGATGCCTGTGGCAGTACAGCCAGATGCCTGGTGGGACCTTCCCTTCCTTTCCCAGGAAATGGACAGGTTTGCCAGTCCCGGAGGAGAAATAATAACTTAATGAGGTAGCCCAGCCACCCAAGGTCCCAGAGGCCCCTTGCCCAAAGGTCCCCATCCCTGTGCAACAAAATACCTCAGGGAGTCTCAAGGCTGCAGTGTGGGTGCATTGATGGTGACAAAATCCTCCTCCCAGTCCCAGCAGCGTTCCAGAGGATACAAATGCAGTTCTCCACTTGCCTGCTCTCAACGGTGGCATGAGAGCAACTCATTGTGTAGCTCTGGCAACAATGCAGGGAAAGCCCCTTGCTGCTGACATGCCACTGGAGCCATCCAGCTCATGTCAGATGTGCTGATTTTTTTCTAGCCCAAGCCTTGAAAAAAGTTGTTGGCCCTTGGTGTAGTGCACATGTATCATTAGGCTTTCCAGCATTTTCTGCTGCTTTGATATGCCATGTTCAATGTATGTAAAATGAAGCAACTAGATTACCTTACATCAATCGTTTTCTGTCCCACTTACCTTACTTTTGGGCAAAAAGTGTTTATTTTTAAATTATATCTTAATCTCACTATTGGTTTATGCTACATAGCTATAATTCACCATTGCCTTGCATCTTCTTCCTCTGCTATTAAATGAAATTCTTCTCCATTTATGTTAGGGATAGCTTTTTATATGCACCTTTCACTTCTAAAAAGACCATGCAAATTTCCAGATACCAGAGACTCAAGCTCACTGTGCACACTTCATATTTCAGCTCTCAGCTGATGTTACCACTTGGCCCCTAACTCCAGGTTTTTATTAGTGACTTGGTGTTATCACATTATTGTTCCATCATTTTGAATTCTCTTCTTTAATATCATCAGCATCTTTCTCCATTAAGTGCTTCTAAAAATAAAGTAAAGCTCTTTTTCTAATTTAGTCAATGAGTGTGTTATGGTAATGTTTTTAAAATTCACTCTAAGTCATCTTATTGATGTCTGTATTATGAGGTGCCCTATAAATGAAATTGTATTGTATTGTAACATTGTCTGAAAGATCAATAGGTATCATGAAGGACCAAGCTAATTTATTTCACATTTTTCGTAAGTGAAAAGTAGAGTGAGTACCTCTAGAGTCCAGAATATATTTGAAGAATGCCTTCAAGTTTGACTTTTACAAAGATGAGGTAAAGAAAGGGGTTATGAAAGTGGTGGGGAAAGAAGTAACGGTGATTAACCATCTATGGGAAGAACAATAACTATGGCAGCAGAATAACTAGATCTGGTCATATCATATGTAGATGTTGCTGAGTACTGGTAAAGTGCTTAGAAACTTATTGAAGACTTCTGTGGGAGGTTTTGGACAGATGAAATCTAAAAGCATTTCCTTGTATGCATATGCATGTGCAATTGTGACAGAGATGTCATTTGACTTATTTAACATAGCTATTAGCCATACATTACTATCCTCATAATTGTTGATTTGCAAAATTCCAACCACTTGTTCAGGAATCTGAAAGAGACAAGAAACCTTCTTTCCAAACTCAAAGCAAGTATACCTGTTGTCCTAAAAGTTTTTGAAGATTGCTACCGTTCTTATTTTATGTTTATGTTTGCAAAGAGGCTCGAGAAATTTTACATTGTCTGCCAGAATCTGATTGCTAATTAAGTTTAGTGGAGCTATTAGGGAAGGTGTCCTTTGCAACTTTTACACTGCTGCCTGGATGTAGAACCCACCATGACCATTTATGAAAGCAATAGCTGTGAAGAAAAAATAGCTACCTGTAATTCTTTTTTTTGTGTCGCAAGTTATGCTGCATGTGCTGTTGTTAGCACACTAAACCAGATAATACAGTTTTCAAATTATAAGTAATAATTATGATATTAGGCCAGTTGGCTACCACTAGATTGGATTACAAATTGACACGCTACTAGAACAGCTTGCTAAATTGTCATAATAATGTTTGGAATGTATTGTTTCATGAAACAGCTCCATTTTCAAATCTCTTAGAACTGGGTGTTTGCCATGTAAGAAACATAGAATTATAAACTGTTTGCAATCTTTCTATACATTGGCAACACTGTGATAAACACACAACTCTTGGTAAGTCATGAGATACTCTGTTTATTCTAAGGCCCTCAATACTTTCCATTCCAGGAAATCAGAAAAGTGTGTGTCAGCTCTTGAGAGGAATATATAACATTACTTCTTGACAGAAATGTATCAAACTCGGTTCTTGAGTTAGAGGAACATCTAGCTAGGTCTTACCAATATGTGTGTACATATACCTGTATAACAGAAAGTATTTTACACACAAAGTAAAATGTGTGTTTGGGGCTTTCGCTGATTATGTCAGGAAAAAAAAATAAGAGAAGGAAAATTATCACTGGTGACATTATGGTCTGTACTCATAAGCATAAATAAAACATACAGATTATAGAAATACCTGTGCTTAAAGTCAAAGATAAATTTTAGTTGTTCTTTTTATGTTTTCCCTGTTTCTTTTTACTCTCCTGATTATGAATTAGGAGTCATGTTTGTCTCCTCCCTTTCCCTTGCCAATCACACCCATATTATTTCCATAACTTGCAGCCTCTTCCGCTCTAAAATTCTTAACTCATCACTTTTTTCCTTCCAAGACAGCTAACACTTTGCATCATTTATCACTTTGAATAGTATATATTTCTCCTCTCTGTTCTCTCTCTAAAGTGAACGTTGTTCCACTCTATTTATTTCAAAGCACCAATGCCTAAAATATCTTTTCTGACCCCCTTAGACAAGATCAGCTCTTCCTCCCCATTCATACCATGGGGTTCCAGTGTCTCACTATGATACAGTCAGGATTCTTATCTTTTCTTTAAAGGTGCTTCACAATTTTACACCTCTTTAACTTTCCTACTTTTCTCTCTCAGGCTCAGATACAGATATTGGGATGCCAAAAGATGCAGGTAGGTAGCAACTGAGATATTCGAAAGTTCATAGATGTCGAGCCTCCATGTTAAGGAAGCGCAAGAATCACAGATAAATTAGCTTTGAACCATCAAATACCCTCCTGTGCACAAATGTGCAAGCAATGCAAACAACTGTATGCATATGGATCACTAAGAAAAACCTCTTTTATCCTGAATAAACAGAGATGCTAGATTGAGCGTAAACAACAACCTGTCATAGGGATTAATACAGTTGCAGTATTTCTTCCTACCTCTCCGTTTGGCTTGTCTGTATCCATCTCTTGTTTTGTACCTAGATTGTATACTTACAGTAGGAGTGCTTTGGGACAGAAACCCCTCCCCCCCATGTGATCCTTTCAAAATACTATCAACATTAATGCTCTTTATCAAAATGTTTTGGTCCTCACAAAATGGCAGTTTGACAAAAAATGTTTTATTGATAAATTCCTGGATATCTCTGCTGAGGCCATTCATTTAATTAGCACCATATACACATGAAGCAGTAGTTGAATTAGCCATCTGTTTACACACATCAAGTCAACAGAAATATTATGAAGTCAAATGGGACTCAAGGGTTGGTTTAGTAACAGCATTATAAATTATAGTAACCCTTGGTCTTACTTTGATTCTCATTATAACACGTCTATTAACAAAACTAATTGAAACATCAGAAGTGGGCAGAAAGCAAATGAATAGCATTACCAAAAATAAATAAATATATGTGAAAGCATCTTAATTAACTTACAATAATGCATTAGGATGACAGGATATTTAGTGCCCTGATACACTCTTTGCATTTAAAACCATAAAATGATTATTTAACAAACACATTCATTTTTTCTTAGTGGCTATAGCAACATATGAGGTTCCCAAAATACGGTAATGCAGGGACTTTGATTTTGGTTCAAAACCTACTAACACCAGTATATTCAAGAGTAATATCAGCGAAGGTAATGACGTTACATCAGTGGTAAAATAGATGTATGTAATAGAATTAGGCTTTTTAAAGGTTTTTAAAAAAAATTTATCTGGTTAATCTGCTACAGCAAATCAAAGATATTCAAAGCTTCCTATTCTTAGTCAGACCTTGTGAGAAGGTAGGATACTTATCTTCTAACATTTTTGGCAGAGCTCCTTTACCAGGTTCCATTTCTCTCTCTTCTCCAAAAATGTGTGCAATTTCCTTTCCTGTACCAATTGACCAAGAGGAGCATGATCTGCTTGGCCAAATTTCCTGTTGGGCCAGGCCAAGATGATGACGCTGAAATTCCCTACAACTCTTCTGTTTCCTGTCCCAGGTACCCATCTCATTTGACTATTGACATTTTACCTTGCAAGAACATGTGGACAAGTTTGTATGATGTTGGGCCAATAAGGAAGTGCTCTGCAAGGTATAAGGTGGACACCTAAGACTAAATGTGTAACCTAATGGGACATGTCCACACATGCAAGCATGTGCACTTGCAGCAGCTCAAAAAAAGTGGTGTAAATTTGAGCTGGGGCTTTTAGCCTCAGCGCATGTGCTTGGACATGCACTTTGTTGTGGAGCAAATTGTGAAACTTGGGGCAAAAAAACCCTGCCTGGCTCATGCCGTATCTGCAGCCGGGGGGAGCTAGAGCCTCAGCCCAGCACTTGTGCTGTCCCCAGCAGTATAAAAAGCTGCCCTGTCCTGGCCCCATCACTACAAAAAGCTGCCCTAGCAAGTAGCTCAGGGCTACTCACCCTCAGGAGCTTCTGGGGCCCAGCCAATTGGTACCTGGGGACACTACCCCTTCTTCCAGCTGGACTGCTGAAGCAGCCCTGAGCGTTGCCTGCCCCCTCTACCCACTGCAGCAGTCTGGCAGTGGGGGCTGCTGCCTGGTTGTGACCTGCTGCGCACCTGCCAGACCCGGATGAGGCATCTGCCCGTCTGGGCCAGCTGCCAGAGCTCAAATATATAATCAGGGTTGTGGCTGCAGAGTTGTGGCTTCAGAGTTGGCCTTTGTGTGGCACTACTGCCATGTGTGCCCAGCCATCTGGGCAGCTATCGCCTGGAAGATGTTCTGGGTGTGGTGGCCTGCTTTGAACTCTCAAATCATGTCCTCCTGGCCCCAATTGGCCAGGCAGTCAGCCACAGCCAGCTGGGTCCAAGATGCCAGGTCTGAGCAGACAGGGTCCTGCCACTGGCCTCCCTAACAGGAATTCTGGTGTTCCCTGTTGGAAAACTAAAAAATCCCTGATAAAAAAATCCCAAAGTCACTCTGTAAAATACCCCAAAATACATGTTCCTCCACAGTTAAAACAAAAGACCACTATAAAGAGAGAGAGAGAGAGAGAGACAGTGATCAGCTGGGCAATGTTTTATTGATATATCTACAGTGGTGAAGCAATTTGGAAAACTACCAGTGTTGCTATCATAATAATAAAGTGAACTGTAAATACATGTGTAATGAATTCATGGATACATGAATATATATTTTGCTGTCCCCTGCAGGGGCTACAGCACCCTCCCCCCCGGGGGTTACAGCTCGCCCACAGGGGCTATGGCCCTCCCTCATGGGCTATGGCCCCTCGCCCACAGGGGCTATGCCCCCCCCACCTGTATTTTTATAGGTTTTCCTCTTCTAAACAGAACAGGCAGATGAAGAAGCTGAAGCAGAACACAGAGAAATAGAGTAGACTCATGGAACTTATGAGGAAAGGTTGCGGGACCTGAACCTGTTCAGCCTTCAAAAGAGAAGGCTGAGGGGGGATCTTGTGGCCTGTTATAAACTGGTTAGGGGGGATCAGCAGGCGCTGGGGGAGTCCCTGTTCCCCCGAGCGCCGCAAGGAGTGACCAGGAACAATGGTCACAAGCTGGCGGAGGGAAGGTTTAAGTTGGACATCAGGAGGCGCTACTTCACGGTCAGGGCGGCTAGAGTCTGGAACCAGCTTCCAAGTGAGGTGGTGCAGGCTCCCACCCTGGGGGTTTTTAAGAGGAGGTTGGATGACCACCTTACTGGGGTCATTTGACCCCAGTGCTCTTCCTGCCATGGCAGGGGGTCGGACTAGATGATCTGCTCAGGTCCCTTCCGACCCTAGAAACTATGAAACTATGAAACTTAGTGCATTTAGAAAAGGACTCTTTATTTTTATTTTCTATTCAATTATGTCTTTTGGTCCTTAGGATATGCAGTGTTTTTAAGGCAAAATCTAAAGCATGATAACTGTAAGGGGTTATAGTTTGATATAGGAATATTATTTTCCTTCTCTTTACCTACTACAGTAAAAGCTTTGTTATTTGGCACCCACGGGGAATGGAAGGTGCTGGATGACAAAATTTGCCAGCTAACTGGGCAGCCCAAACAGGCATCTTTGCCATGGGGGCTTGGCAGCACAGGCTGCTTTCCCTGGGGCTGTGGGGGCTCTGTGAAACTGGAAATACCACAATGGGCACTTCCAGTTTCACTTTTCCCTTACAAGTCCTTATAAGCCGGCATGCCAGTTAACAGAAAATGCTGGCTTGTAAGGTGCTGGATAACTGTCAGGCCCCAATCAGGCCTAACCCGAAAAGGCCTCTGGGAGGTGGCCAACCTGATATCCCGGAGGGGGGGGTCATTGTCGCGGAACCCGGAGGCTATGACCTAATGCATCGTTGCAATTTGTCACCACAGAAAAGGGGAACTGCCCTGAGCCGACCCTCTGGCCCGGAAAGTCCCAGACTTGGCAGGATGCGAAGATTGCAAAAATTAAAATTGGAAAATAACTGCTTGCAAAATGAAATAACAGCTTGGCTCTAATCCCAGGAAAGGCAGTAAGGCAAAAAGTGAACCCCCCCTCTTGGAGGAAACAAGGGGGAGAGGAAAGGTACTTAAATTGAAGGGAGTTGGGTCCCAGTTGGAACTGCTTTGGGGAGGACAAGGCTGAGGACCCGATAAAGGAGGCAGTCTTGCCACCCTGGATGCAGGGTGGGGTTCCTGAGACCTATCAGGTAACAACTGGGGATAGGGTGTGGAGTGCCTTTCTTCCAGCCCGATGCGCTTGCAGCTCAGAACTTGTTATGATGATTTCCTTGTAATAGAGTGGCACTTGGGTTTTACTTGGTGTGTGACTGGTGGGTTACTCACCTACCCCTGTTGGAAAGGGAGGGAGCCCCTAATAATAACTTAGCTTTTACGGTACTGTTTACTTCTGACTGTGGATCCTTCTAGCAATTTCTTCTTGGGCATCTTTTAAAATGTTGGTCTTAACTACAGAAGTGCTTTCCTAAGAAGTACGTTTCATCTGGGAAGTACGGATGTGCTATTCTACATGCTCTAGGCCTTCACTTGACAGAGCTAGTTTAAGAAAGCTCAACCAGAGAATCAGCTACAAAAACAGGCATAGATTTTACTCAGTCTGGATTAGACCTTTGTAAAGTGTTTTTGGGTAGATCAGGGGCAGCTCCAGGAACAGTCATTGCTTTGTGTTTAAAGGGACGAGGCCACCCTTGCAGAAATTCTCTCAAATATTCTCTGCAGAACTCATTTTTGGCCTTTTCCCTCTCTATAAACCTAGGCATTTCTGCTGCTATCAAAGGTATTTAAAACATGAACCATAAGAAAGTTTAATGTCTGAAGCTTGGAGAGTCACTTTGAGGTAAAATGTTTAATGAGTATGCCCCCTAAATGAATATTTAGACACCTAAATAAAAGTACTCACCTCTGTTATAGGTACTGATAATCCTGAAAAAAAGATCAAGTCACTTGTATTTAATTACCAAAACATTTACTCAGAAGTCTAATTATAAGGACCCAGGTTTGAAAATTCTGGCTTGGTTGTTTATCTGAACTGTGTGATCCTCCTGAGAATTCAAAGTAGGTTAGGAGAATATCCTTGACCTGGAAGTTTGATTTTTCTGCCATAACTTTTAATGTAAGTTAAATAATTCAATATAAAAATTATGGACCCACTTTGGATTTCAGAGTTTTGGTGAAGCATTGGATTGATTATATATTTGAGCTGGAGTGCCATGTGGCAGGACATTAGCTACTGTTAAATTGCCACGGCTTCAATTACTTGCACATGTGATTCTATAAACATGTATTCCACATAAAGGCTCCTGAAAGATTTTTAATTAAAGGCTGACAGGATCTGATCCATGATCCCAACAACTGTACCTCCTCCCATGCTACACATACATGGCATGGCAGGAGATGTGATTGAGGACTTAGGGATCAAATTCCAATTGCACCTTATTGCCATTGCAGGGGGAGCCCAGGCTCATGTTCTGGCTTACCCCTTTGCACTGGCAAGTAGCAAGCCAGGTGCCCAATGTGCCCAGCTGGGAGTGGCAGTTACCTGATTGGTGCTCTCAGCCTTGGGGGCACATTGGACCCCTTGTCTCCAGTGTGTCCCCCTGCCAAGGCTGGGAGTAGCAGTCAGCTGATTGGTGCTGATCACTTTAAAGCAGGCTGGGAACCAGCCACACAGTTATTACACATTGTAGGAACTTAGCTCCTGACATCCCAAATAATGCAGGGGGAGGGAGGGAGGGGGTCCCCGGGGACAGTCCCAGGGCACCAGAGAAGAACCAGATGGCCAAGTAAGGGCCGATCATGTTCCTTACTTTCAGGTGGTGCTTGAATGCAGGCAGTGGCAGAGAAATGGCGAAGGAAGCATGTGCTCACTGCACATAAGAGACTTCTCTGCTGCTTCTGGTATGACTGGAAGCCTGGCGCCAGCCAGAGAAAAATCCAGTACAGCCAGGAGGCAGCAGACAGCAGGCACAGGGCTGCAGAGGGAATGCAAGCCCAGCGTCTTGCAAAAGCCTCTTTTGCCAGAGGGGAAGAACACTGGAAGCCTGAGCACTCAGAGGAGTACACAGCCGCAGGTGCCCAGCAGCCAGAGCAGGGATTCACCATGGACAGGATCAACAGGGAGGACAACAAATCTGAAGCTGTGGAAAGAGCCTGAAGCATCTGAAGAGACTTTATATGTGAGTTAAGAAACCTTAGGGTTCAAATGCCTTATGTCTTCTGCTCCTGTTTTATTAATTTCAAGGGATTGCTGAATGTCTGAGACAGCCCTGGTTGGGCTAGACTGATATATAGTTTTAATGGTATGTAGAGGACTAATGGGTGCAGTAGCACCATCCAGGACTCATTAGGGGAATGGGTACGAACTGATAGCAGGGCTTGACAGGAACGGCAGGAAGCGAAATCCTGAGGAATCAACCTCCACCAAGTGCATTCCAGTGCCCACTGACCAATTACCAAGTGTAAAAGGACTGGTCTTTTTCTTTCTATTGTTATTTTTGTTTACTACTTGGAACATCTGGTTGGTGAATGGACAGGATAATGCGGAGGCAGGAGCCCTGTGAAGACAGCCCATGATTTCACATGTGTAGCTACTAGAACACCAGGAACCTTCTGCATATTTAATAACATCAAGATGTGGCAGGTGAGAACAGAAGGGTGACACAGAAGTGTGGGTTCATGTTGAGGCCAAGCTGTCATCGCCAAAGACCAAGTATGTGGAGAGTGCTGGCTCCTGTGCCTGGAGGTATTGGATGCACTGAAGGCATCAGATACACACATATTTTTTGATACCACTTTGTGGCTTATTCCCTGTTTCATTGTGCTATTAATTGAATAAACATATGGTTGCGTTACTATTTAAGACATTATTAATTGGTTAATCACATCATATGTGTAACATCTGTCAGGAGACAAAGATGCAGCATACTAATTACACCAAAGAATTTGATTTGTATAATTTGGGGGGATAGATAGATAGATAGATAGATATTGATTTGATTGGGTTCCGAGGAATGCCAGTGCATCAGAGCAGTCTCCACGCTCATGTATAGCACCCTTACATCTTGTAATGCTTGTTCAGATTGTTTCTGACTGACCACTCATGTTATGTTATGAGTCATATATATATATGAGCGCGGAGACTGCTCTGATGCACTGGCATTCCTCAGAACCCAATCAAGTCAATGGCAGCATCAATATTTACTTGAGCACTGAATTAGAGTTGAAATAAGTCTTTAGCTCGCAATGATGTAATCTAATTGGGAGTCATGTGTGCTCATTTATGACACACTGTAGGAGCTAGTGCCACAATCTCAGGATTGAGGACATAGGCGGATCAATGGACAGGCCAGCTGGGCCTGGGCCTGGGCGCAGGGCCCACTACCAAATCAGGGGGACCTGGGATTCTCATTAGCAGGGAAGCAAAAGCCATGGTTTTAACCTTGGTGTTGTTTTTGTCTGCCAGGAGGGAGACAAAAATGGCACCATGTTTAAAACTGTGGCTTTTGCATTTTTTTCCCTGTAAGCCAGAAGCAGGCCTGCTCCACCAATGGGTGGGGGGTTGGGCTGGGCTGGGAGTGCCACACTGTACCTGGGTGGAGGGGGTCAGGATAGCATCTGGAAGCACTGCGCTGTGCCTCTGAGGGCGGGCAGGCAGTTGTGTTGGTGGGGCCTTGAGGGCTACAGCCTCCCTCCAATTCATCTTAACCCTCCTGTAGCCATGCTTCCCAGCACCACCGCCTGCCGCAAAGGCCCAGCACAGTGTTTCTGGCCCAGCCTTGCTCATCAGTGTGGCTGCATGGGACACAGCCAGGCAGCAGCTCCCTGCAGGTAAGTCTCATAGGAGCCTAGCGGGGAGCTAGGTGGAGCCGCTTGTGGCTTGTGGCAGGGGTGAGGGGGTAAGTGGGGGCTGCCTCAGAGTAATCAAAAATGTGGGAGGTCCTGTGAAGGGAAAGTGTATGTCTGACTGTGCGTGTGTCTCTGTGCGCCTCTGTCTCTGTGTGTCTGACTGCATGTCTGTCTACTTGTCTGTGCGTGTGACTGTGTGTGTGTGTGTGTGTGTGTGTGTGTGTGTGTGTGTGTGTGTGTGTGTGTGTGTGTGTGTGTGTGTGTGTGTGTGTGTTCAGGGCAGGGAGAGCGTGTTTGTGTCTGTGTCTGTCTGTCCATGAGCAGAGAGTGAATGAGAGCAGAGTGCGCGCCTGTGGCTATGTGCATGTCTACATGTGTGCATGTGTATGTATGTGTACATTCGGCCATGGCAGGGGAGGGGGGCTGGGAAGCAGGGAAAAGAGGTGGGCATGTGCCCCCCTACCCTCAGTCAGGTAGGGTTCACCCAGCCTCCTCAGCCAGCATCAGGAAGGGAAGCCCCCTCCCCCCACTTCAGCCCAGGGGGCTTCCAATTTTGTGTTTGCCCAGGGCTCCAATACACCCTAATCCACCTCTGATTAAGGAAGAGAAAATACATATTCAAAGAGTATTTAGTCAGTAAGGGTAAAGTAGCAACACAGAGAATACGTATCTGCCACTATTAGTACCAGTGGTGTAGCTGGACACTTGAGCACCTCGGTGGCAGTGGCATACAAGGCAGTATCAGCTGGGCTGAACAGCTGGTAGTGGCTGGGCCAAATTCCCCAGGCCCCAGCCCCTCCTCAAAGTCCACCCTCAGGACTAATGCCCTAGGCAACTCCTCCATTATACCACTGGTTGGTCCTGAAGTGCTGTTCCTAAGCTGGCTGGCCTCTTGGACTAGATAACTCATGTTGTGTGCTCCTCCAATAAAAGTCACATGTGCAGAATTTGTGGCGCTTCTGACATCAATGTACATGTGCAGAAGCACTAGGATCTTCCCACCCAACTCCTCATTGCAGGATAGGGTCTTTGCACCCAGACAGCATTAAAATGCTACCAATATAGGTCAATAATTTTACTCCCACATTGTGCTCATTTTGCATAGAGTGCACAAGGTGAAGGGCCCTGGAGAATCAGGCTCTTGACCTATATGTCTGTGTGATTTACAGTTATTTCCATATAGAAACTCCTCTTAGCTAAACAGTGATGAAGTCTAATCCTGCTGAGACACTGCAGGAATCAAATTGTCCTTCCCAAAACACAAGAGTTCATATGATTTCTACAGTGTATTTGTGCTGTGGGACATTCTTCCATTAATAAAAACACATATACTTCTCATGGGCATATAATAAACAGAATGTGTTACCTCCCCCTTTAAAAAAAAACAAACAAGTAATCAAATGCTACAAGGAAAATAAATGTAAATAAAATATTTATTAAAAATTTAAGGGATTTTAATTATATTACTTACAAAAATAATTTAAGTTAACCTAAACAGACAACTGGGAGCAGATACTTTGCCTAAGCATTTTTCATTTCCAAGAGGAAATTTCAGTTTAATGTCTGGATCTTAAAGGTAAACAGTGTTTGTTTCTTTTCATTATATTAATATGGTAGTTTATGCAGTGCCACAATGTAGTCTTGCATATGTATTCGTTTTTAAAATAAGCTGATAACCTGGATGCTCTGGGCAATACAGAATGGGTACTAAACAAGCTCTAATTAAGAAAAGTTGAAAAATTAAAGCATGATTTGTATTACAGATTTGTCACTTACATATTCCTTTCATGTAAATATAAACTGTTTATAGAATTGTGTAGAGATAACTGTAATTTGCAAGAAAAAGCTATTACAATTTGAGTTCATGTCCCTTGTTCTATTATTGTGTGGGAAAGTA
>NW_017728995.1:52443248-52444132 GCF_001723915.1 Gavialis gangeticus
TTGAGGCCTCCCAGTCCTGTTCCCATTTTACTATTAATATCAATAAGAGCAAGTTCATATCCTTAATTTAAAATCTTAAGGTCCTGGCTCAAAGCCCTCTAACATAAGTGGAAAAGCTGACATTGATTATACAGAAGGCTTTAATTCAAGCCCTAAACACCCAAGTTGTAAGGAACAAAACAGATGTATTTTATTTTATATAGCTTTTGGGTCCCTATGTTCTCTCCTATTCTATAATATATTATTTAGTTCTGATTATTTACATTTGCATTACTAAATGGGAGTTCAAGTCAATGATAGTTAATGGTAATCCAGAGAACTGACTAAGAAAGGGCATGTCTATACAAGATGCTATGTCGCTATAGTGACAAGCTAGGGCAACATAGCTTATCGCTGTTATGACGTAGCATCGGCAGGCACTAACTGATGCCACTGCTACCATGCAGTAGCAGCAAGCAACTGTGCAGTAACTCATTGCTACTGCACAGTAGGGTTGAAAACAAGCCGGGAGCCACCAGAACTGTACAGTACCAGCGAGGACTGCACAGTCATTTAGAACTTGCTGAAACAAGTACCAAATGGCTGCACGGTACCAAATGTGCAGTCAGGGGCACATGTAAATGCATCCACAAGGTATAAAAACTGGGCCATTTATTTTAAAGATTTACTTGAAAAAACCTTCAGAGATATAACTTCTCTATAGTTCTTCATTTACTGCAGTCATTTTAAAATCTGAATAAAAGGCTCTTCAGGTCCTGTAGATGGTGGACAGAAGTATTGTGAAGCCCTCTTGTCACCTAATTTAAAGGTTGAACTCTTCTGTTATTATTTAAATACAAAGAAGAGATGAAGAAAAACATCTATTTCTCCCCCCCCCCCCCACA
>NW_017728995.1:52444325-52457966 GCF_001723915.1 Gavialis gangeticus
CCCCCCCCCCCCCCCCACACACACACACTTGAACTACTTTCTCAGATTGAGGAGGGGAAATAGAATGGTTGGGGGTAAATTTGAGGCTCTGTCGAGCTCCACCTACTGGAGGGAAGGAAAATGTGAAGGGTAGATAAGTGTTTGGGGAATAAGAGGGTGTGATAGAAGGACATGAAGAGTTAGTTGCAAAAAGAAAGAATCAAAGTGGGGGTGGAATGCAGGTACAGTAAGCAGGCAACAGGAGGTAGGCAGACAATGAGTGATGTGAGAGATAATGGAGTGAGGAGGGATTAGATGATGGAAGGGCAAAGGGAGATGGAGAATAGAAAACATGACAGATTATGGGTATGGGGAAAAGAAAAGACTGAGTTAAAAGGAGCATTAAGAAAGAGAGAAAGGAGAGCTGACTAGGCAATTAAATCACACCATGGGAAACATGGTCATGCAAGTAATCTCACTGAGTTCTCACCAACCTGCTACTAGCCCAGGGTGTGAGGAGATGCTATATAGAGAAAGATTAGGAGGGACAATCAGGAAAGGGAAATATAGAGAAAAAGAGATAGGTGACAGTGGGAATATAGGGCTAGGTACCAACATTCAAAAAGCCCAAGGCAGAATTGATCTAAATTACACCATTTTCTGTAAGTGGCATAGTTTAGACTGGTAGCACATAGAACTCACATTCACTCTTCGATCTGTGTGTGTGTGTGGAGGCGGGGGGTGGCGGGGGAGGCAGACTGACAAATCTTAGACTGGGTTCCACCATTTTAAAACCAGTCTGTGCATGCTGAACTTCTGTGATTAGACCAGTTTCCAATCACTTATACCAGTAAATGTATAATAGCTGTACATGGCCTAGGTGTTCCAATCCCACCCTCAATGGTATGATATGGCTCAACCAATTCCCCTTGTTGTGAGAGTTCATGCTGTTTGTTTCTTTTACAGTTTATTTATCAGGCTATTACAGAACAATGTGCTACAGAAAGGACTGAGAGTAATAGTGACTAGCACTATTTTTATTAGAGCAGCTTTGGGGTACCCAGACAAAGATATGTCCATTATATCACAAATTGTGCAAAAATGGCCCCTATCTCAAGGAGCATACAAGCAAAATGGACTGGAAAACTATACATTTGGAGGGGAAAACACAAATGAAGTGAGTTGGCCAAGGTTACACTTTAGGTCAGTAGCAGAATCTGGGAAAGAATCCAGGGTGTTTGATCCTCAAGTTAGTGCCATACCCACTGTTCAGTGCTGCCATAGGTTCCTGTGCCTGCCTCAACTAGCTGTGCATGGCATACGCCATATTGCAGGTGATGCGTAATTAACATGTTGGACATTTGTAACAGAAATGTTCAGCTTTTTGTCAGGCAGACATAGGAATCAGCAAAATGCAAGTGTGAAGGGATGACTTAGTGGTCTAATCATCAGTGCTTGAAGTAACTACCTTATCACTAGTAGGAAAACACTTTGTACAAAACAATGACTTCAATTCTGACTTGGACCATCACAACTATAATAGCAACAGGGCTATTCTGGAAAAAACTATTTTGGCCTGTCAGCTTCCTGACATTTATAAGCTGTGCCCATGTGTTCTGCTTTGACTACTGAGCTCCTTTCTACTATGTGTAGAGTCTGTATATATTAAATAACCTAGGGCACATTTTGGACATAGGAGTTTGTGGTGGAAGGATGTTCAGGGCCAAAATTAGGCCTTCTCATCAATGTCACATTTTGTACATTGCTGCTCTTGTACATTGTACATTTTCCATTTGCTGCTGCCTCTGAATTTTGAAGTGTCTACATTTCAGCTGCTCTGCCTATATACAGTTTGATATGTCAATTTGGAGGGGCATATTAAACTAACATGAATATTGTTTTGACAAGAGATCTAAACTTGATGCTTGAAAGAACAATGCAAGTAGGAGAGATGAAACAGTATTCAACATTAAACACTCGAGTTCATTGCATTTACATCAAATATGTGTGTTTGTGTGTGTTTACACAAGTGTAGAGGTGCACAAAAACTTTGGGAGTGCTGCAGAGTGTGCCGACTGATTATTTGTTGTGTATGGCAAGTGTACATGGAGCTACAACATTAGGCAGTCAAGAGTGAAGTTGAAACATGAAGTGTAGATTAAATGAAATGTTTGATGATGTATGGTTAGTCAGAGGTGACATGTGCAAATGTAAGTTATACATTCTGTTTTCTTTTCCTGACTCTGTCTATAAAGTAATCTTTTCCACCACCCAGCCTACACCAGAAAAAAAAGGAAGAGGAGACAGAGTCTTGATAGTTAAATATTACTTTCCTTTCATCCTTTGGTTAGTCCCAGTCTACCCTTCTAATCTTTATCTGCCTCCCTTTGTCTTTTCTTTATATCCATGCAATAAGATATCTGCAAGTGAAATGCTCATAATATCAAATAATTGCTTTACCAAATCTGTATGGAATTGTTAAGAAAGGTTGAATAAGTATAACATGCAGTTTGTAGTTTTCCTGTTTTGTTCAGATGTAAATACCGGTGTAAATTAGACAAATTGTTCCCCATGATTTAGCTAGCCCTGTTAGTTTCTTTTTATTCACAAACTGTTCACAGGTAAACTTTTTTGCCCTTATGAATAAACTTTGTGCGAGTATTCATAAGGGCAAAATTTCACTCATGCAAATGTTAATGAAAAGTAAGGAGGGCTGAATCAAAACACTTTTCAGAATTCACAAATACATCTGCAAATATTTTCTATGCCCTATGTATACTTAATCACAGTCGTAAGTGCTTTTCTGAATGAAAAACTTAATTGCTGGCTTCAGTGTGCAGGTTAGCAGAAAAAGGATGGTTCAATGTTACATATCATGCCTAAAATTTAGACAGCTGGATTTAAAGTGATTTCTCTGCCACAATAAGTTGTGTGGGACATGGGGCAAATGATTTAGGCTCAGACCCATAAGGGTATTTAAAGGTATACTACTGGTATCAAAAGGAATTAGGCACCTAAATCTATTTGTGGATCTGAGCGTTAATGTCTCTGGATAGGTTTTTAAAGCTGTTTAAGTTACTAAATACCTTTAGGACCTCTGAATCTCAGTTTCCTATTTGTTAAAAGACAATGGTTCCTTCCTCCTTCACTGAGGTACCATGAGGACAAATTCACTGAACATTATGATATACTCAAATACCACCAGGAAACAGGCTATAAGCACCTGTGTTTAGATCACCAAAGGCTATAAATTGCATTAACAAGAGAGGACAGAACTCCAAGGAGGATTTATAGGAAAATGGTACAGCACAGTAGCTCATGTACTTTGAACCTGATCAGCTAGGCTAAGTACAGACAGCCAAAAAGCCAATGCTGAATCAGTTCAATCTTCACAGGTTAGTCTAAGCTGAATAGATTGAACCGATAAGCAAGTGAATAGACATTCACTTTTGATTCTGGAAATGCAGCCACATGCCTGAAGTGGCCCAGGCAAGAAGCTGGGGGCAACAGAGCACACCTCCCTGCTGGGCTGGAGCAGACAGCTTGGGCCAAGGCTAGCCTGTGAGGAGATGGTTTGTGGAGGAAGTGCAAAGCATCCTAGGATACTGGGGGACTATGAGTTAACTTGAATCTGAGGGGATCTGGGGCAGAAGTTCAATAAACCAATTTAACCTAAATCAGTTAAATTGGATACTATATCTATGCAAATTGAACTGGTTTTGGCCATTTTGAAAGTGGTTTATGGGCACTGAACTTTGTTGTGTTACAGATTTAAATCAGTTTCTGATCACTTATACCGGCTTATGTGTAATTTCTGTTCCTAGGTCTAGAGCCTCAGGATCATTCAGAGGGACTGAACTTACATTTTTTACTCAAACAAAGCAAGCATTGATCTCAATAGGAGTTCTGTGCCACTGAAGAGAACCAAGAAGCAACATGCTCATGCAATTTACTTCCAGTGTGTTTTTAAAAAAGGATGGCACCTTAGGATGCTTCTACATGTGCTCTGGCAGCAGGAGGAGAGCTGCTTTAATTAAAGTGTCACAGCGTCTTGTGTATTAGGGTCCCCATGCTTCAAAATGGTGGGTGGGGCACTTGAACTAAAGCTTGTTCAACAAGCTTTAGTTCAAGCATTCCCACCACCACTTTAAAGCACAGGAACACTGATACACAAGATGCAGGAGGCTGCTGGAGTGCTGTAATTATCACACTCCAGCAGATTCAATTAATCGAGTCAGCTCTGACATGCTGTAATTACAGAGTGTCAGAGCAGCCTCCCAGCACATGTACAGGCACCCTTAAAGGCTGTCTGGTGCAAAAAGATATCAGCTTTCAGAGGTGACAGCCTACTTCATCCAATGCTTTATCATCTGACAAAGTTTATTTAATGGAAAGAAAAAGTAATCTAAAAACTGGAAGATTTGTTTTAAACCAAGTGTATTGGAATCAAAACTGCCTAAGAGATGCACTGCTTATTCAGGCATAGCATAACAAAAATCAGAAAATGCAATGTATTGGATGATGTTTGTACTTGAAGTTAGAGTACCAGTGGATTTAAAGAAATTATTTTGAACGCTTGAAGTTCTGCTTCATCGCTGGTCCAGTTCCTGATTCTGTTTCTATCCAGATACATGTTGGTGGATATGTATGTTTGTAATTTCCTTTGAAATACCTGCATGACACACAAGAGTGAACCTTAAATCCAAATAAATCACTACACGGTCTTATTGGCTGACAGTATGCCTTGCTTGAATGGACCTGGTTTGCCTGCACATGTGTCCATTCATTTATATACCTGACAAAGCATCATCATAACAGCACAAAAAGGCAGCTTTCAAACTGTGACCCAGATGCAGACTTTCCACAGAGACTATGTGAATTCATGAACTTCCTCAGTAAGGTGAAAGGGGGCATGACTATTTAAAATATATATATTAAAAGGCAGGAGATTACACCACCGTGGGGATATTCTGCCTATGTTCCCTGGAGTTTGTCATCATCATACATCAATTGTGTGAAGTGAAAAAGGTGCATGTTAAAAAAAAAAAAGTATCTCTGCTAGACTGCACTCATTTTTTAAAGCCAGTTTGCTTTGACTCTTGGGCTTTTGCCTGTCTGCTTTCTGTGAATGCCTTGATGAATGACGCTTCTGGAAGGCATGGTTGTTAAGAGAACAGACTTTAAGAAATATAAAGAAATTAAGAAATATATCAGACTCGTCATGGTAAGTATAACGTGATTCTATCCCATCTGCCTTTCCACCTGTCCACTGACTCAGTTGTCCTGTCTCCACAGTTTCTCCTCCCCACTGTACCACCATAACCAGTTCATTTGCCCAAAGGCTGCTCTTATTTTCTCAGCCATCTTAGTCTTAGTCACATGCTATTCTGTCGGGTGGCTTAATTCATTTCCTTTATGTGGGGAGACAAGGTAGGCTTCAATACATATCCAAGGTTTTGATTCTACAAAACGTATGTACATGATTAATTTCACACACTGTTGTGGAGCAGGGAACTTGTGGATCTAGTTCCTAATTCCTATAAAAACTACTCACTTGGGTATTTTTGAAAATACCACATAAGTTTCTCATTCCAGTTGCAGATAATTTCTCTAATTTACACAATGCCCCATGCTAGGTGCTGTGTAGAATTCAGTCTCTCCAAGATCTCCTATGAACTGTGGTTTTGCCCATCCATGGTCTGATAGATTAAGGTGGGAAGTGGAGTTTCTTTCTTCCTCTCTTCTCTAGCATGCAGTCACAGAGAAATCAGGCACTCAGAGCGAGAAAAACCCAGGCACAATGCAGTTGTTTAAATAGAAGATTATGATAATGTGTCATTTGAAATATTCACACCAGATACCTCATTTTAAAATGTATAGTAATTCAGTACAGAAACTTACCATGTGAAATCTATCCACTGAAAAGAGGGTAAATGTTTAATATTGAATAGTTTTAAGGAAACACATTGCAGTTGGCCAAAAAATATATATGAAGAAAATTTTCAGAGCTTAATTACTTCAAATAGTATATGACACAAGGAAAGTTGATTTTTAATAGAAAGACTGGCTTTTGAGTAAATGAATTATCCACTTAGTTCTAGTGTGATGGCCATAGTTTGGTTTTTTTTTTTTTTTTTTGCTATCTCAATCCTTTTTCTCGTCCTTCTGCTGAAGAAAATCATTTCCCACAAGCACTAAGGAAGGTTCTGATATTTCAAATGCTTCTGTGGAGCAGTTAGCTATCTGATTATTTGGGAAGGGTTTAAAAGCAAAAAAGAAAGACAGAAGTCAATTCTTATGTAAAAAAAATTACTGCAATCATAAAATCATATTTGCAATTGCTTCCTTCCTTTTTATTTCTTCTTGGGTAATCATAGGCCAACCATTAATTTTTCCAAGGATTTCTGTGCTTGCTTATTTGTCCCACATCTCCCTCAAATTGTATCCCTGAAGTTTGTGTACAAACACCCGAACTAATCAGAAAAACTGTAATACATTCACAAATAAAAAGATAAAATTTAAGTATGAAAAGTAGACTAAGACCTTTTATGCTGAGCCATTTTATAAGGAAGCCATTGATTTATTTTTATGGTAGTGTGGTTTTTTCACAATCATATGAAGTAAAAAATTGTTTGAAATCTACATTTTCTGTGGTGCAAGATAGCTTCTCCACATTCTTTATTGAAGATACATAAGAGAAATATTCCTGTGCTCTACATTCTCTTTCTGTAAGTGATTTATTTCTTAAACTGGGTACTACAGTTTCAGGATTTTCTTTATTTTTTGTCTTTCAATGGGACTGTGTAGTCTGTTTACCACCCTGCAACATGTGTGATTGTCATTACATTTTGTCATTACATTTTCTCTGTGCTCTTATCACTGTATTCAATAGACAACAATTGCCAACAAAATAAATAAGATAAGAAGAAAAGAAAATTGAATAAAAAAATAGCAGCAAAGACAGAGACGGTATTATGAAATGGAGGGAGTTTAATCTTGAAGGTCTAGTTATCCACAAACATAAATGAGAATCACTTTCAGAACATTCAAAGGCTTATCCTTCTCCTGTAGGGGGTCAGTGAATGCAATTTTAACTGTAATATTTTATGCCAGAATATTATAATGGGCCTGAGTCTCCTTTTTAAGTTTGAATGATGAAAAATATAATTATATTATACTAGCCAATTGCCCATCAAGAATGACAGGGGAGTGGGGGAGCGGTGACAGAGTGGTGCCAACCAACACCCCGCACTGCCACTGATCTGCCTCTGACCTCCCCTACCATCATTTGTGATGGGCAAGAACGCCCATCCTGCCACCACTCTGCCTCTGGCCCCTGCTCCCGCTGCTCTGCCTCAGGCCCACCCTCCCGTCATTCTTCATGGGCAACTGGCTAGTGTTTAATATATGCTGAGCACGTTCAATGATATGGAATTTTGCCACATCAGGTCTGGGTCCACTTCCCCCCCAGCTCCATTCCCCTCTACCTCCAGGGAGCAGGGCTGAGGAGAGGGCGAGGCCAGTGCTGCTGCCCTCGCCTCCCCCACTCTGGCCCTGCTAGAGATTGTGCCACCATGACAGAGGGGCCGGAACAGGGAGGTGAGGCCAGAGGCACTGGGTTTGCTCCCCCCACTGGAGCCCTGGTCCTTGGAGGCAGAGCAGGGTGGCAGGGACAACGCCACTGTGACAATAGGGACTGAGAGGCTGGGGGGGGGCAAGGCCAGTGCTGCTGGCTTCGCCCCCCTGCTCCGCTCCAGCCCCAGCCCCAGCCCCTCAGTTCCTGCCGTCATGGTGGTACCATCCCTGCCATCCCCCTCTGCCTCCAAGGGCCAGGGCCCCTCGCTCCGGCCCCTCAGTCCCCGCTGTCATGCTAGTGCTTCTCGTGCAGAGCACTCTAATTGGTTTCTTCAGTAAGCCTTGTGATTGGCTGCCTAGACAACCAATCAGAGTGTGAATAAAGTGTTATGGACAGACAGATAGATGAACTAAGGCTTTTATAATATTAGAATAAGAAAAAAAGATATATAACACAAGCAGTAATTATAAAAGTACTATTTGAATTACTAGCATTTTTAGAATGCTAATATATTTTATGATATAACTGCTTTAATTAGAGGGGTTTTTATGTTTTATATTTAATATTACATTACATATATATGTCATCTAAGTGTCTCAAATCACTTTACAACAATTAAGACCAGCAAGATAAGGGATTTTAAGGGGCAGCTTCAATAACAGCAAATGAAATGGTGTCACGTGTGAGCAGGAGTGTGGCAGGCTTTTAACAAGGCCCGACAATACTACGTGACACCATAGGGTAGGAAGAACAGCTATCCAGTTGAAGGTTTATGGAAGAAATTAAGAAGATAAGTAAAATCTTCCATAGCAAGCTTGTCTTTGTAGGTTACAGTTGTGGTAACTTCTGACCTCCAGATGCATTTGTTTTTAGATGAATGTGGATTTCTTATTCCTAGTCAAAGTATACAAGGTGATGGTTATGAGAGTGAGTGAAGGGACAGAAACAGACCACTATCCAGCTCCTTATTTTACCCAAACAAGTATACTTCTATTAAGCTATCTGGCCTGCTTTGGTTTATGGTGTTTCTTCAGATCAGTTTAATCACATGTTCCTGTTTATAAGCTGATGCTACAACACTATGTCAGAATCCATGACTGCATCACCAGACTTTTCAGTTCCTCTTCTATTTAGCCTTACCTTAACCAAAATCCATTCAGGCAGATTAAAGAAGTAGTGTAACTATAGATGGGTGAGCATAGCACCAACTCTGGGCACTGATTTAAAGGCAGTGCCAGAAGAGCAGTTTCTAGGGAGCCCTCACTACCACAGTAGTAGTCTATACTCATGGAACTCATGCTGAAGCAGCAGCCCTAGCACCACTCCTAATCCACATTTCCCTTCTGCCCTTCCCAGGGTGCCAATATTCCTAGTTATGTCTCCAAATTAGTCATCTACAGGCAGAGGCAGACTAAGGTGTATTGGGGCCCTTGGCAAACATTAAATTGGAGGCCCCCTCCACCCATGGGAGCTGGGCTGCAGGGCAGAAGAGGGGGTCACTTCCCCTCTTGGTATTGGTCAGGGGGGGTTGGGTGGACCCCTCCAGGCTGGGGGGCGCATTGCCTCTTCTCCCTGCTACCTTCCCCCTATCCCCTGTGCGCACGCACACACACACACACACACATGCAGCCGTGCATACAAAGGGCATGTAGTTTACTCTCACTCACTCTCTGTACATGGGCACACAGACACAAACACACTCTCCCTGCCATGAACACACAGACATGGGCACACATTGATATGCACACAGACACACACACACAGACACCCCTGCCGCCCCCCTCCGCCCCCCAATACACACTTTCCCGTCACTATGATGGCTTAGAAATGGTATTTTAAAGGTTTGCTTTTTGAGAATTGGCTTATAGGTGTGTGTGTGTATAAATATATATATATGCATTAGAATGGTTCAGGATGGGGAGTAGGGGTTAATTGATTTCTAAGAGACTGGGTCTCTTATACACAATTTCTCATCCTTCAGAAGCAAACAGGCTGTCTAACAAACAATGACACACAGTCTGAGAAGCTGGGGGCATGTACGACACTGTTCCATAACATGAAATAAGGTGGCACCAGCTTGTAAGGCCAAGGAGTAGGGTCTGAAATTCCTGTTTTGGGAAGGGTGTCCATGTGATGAGCTTGGAATATGCTGATGGAACATAATGTAGACCAGTAGCGATGTGTAAAGAGTGCATGGGGTTGCACATGCACCCCCTGAGAGTTCCAGTGCACCCCCTGACTCGCTGCTCTCCCTGCTTAGGTGATGGGTGGAGGGCCAGGTGGGAGCTCTGGTGCCCTCCTGCGAGTGCCAGCTGGGGACTTTCAGGAATGCTGCGGCCGCTTTTGGGAACAGCATGCTCACTCACTGGTTGGTAAATTTTGCTGCAGGGGGATTCCCTCCCTGGTTGGCAAGATTGGCCCCAGGGGAATCCCCCCCCTAGTCGGCAAGATTGGCAATGGAGGAGGCATGTGCCCCCTCTGACTAAGGTTGCACCAGTCGCCCATGACGTAGACAGGCTGCTGACATCTGACATCTAAGAGAGAGCCTTCAGAGTGAAGCCTGAATCCTGGCCAGATGCTTCTTGACTGTGATGACAGCCCTAGAATTGGTAGATATATAGAATTGCTTGATTGTTTTTGTTGGTTCTTTTTTTTCTGTTATCACTGTGTATCCATACATTTTCCTATTATTGAATGCAAAGCTCATGGCCGGGGCAGGGTGCGCCCCACCCCAACAAATTATCTGGGTCCTAAATGCAGAGCCAACAACAAGACTTCCCCCTTCCCCCACTCTCAATCACTCTGAGGCAGTCCCCTCACCCCCGCTATGAGCTGCCTGTGCTCCCTGCCATGGGCAACTATTAGACTTACCTGCAGGTACCTGCTACCCAGCTGTGTCCCATGCAGGCATATAGATGCACAGGGCCAGGCTGGGCTAGGCCAGGCGTACTTCTGTGGGCTGGTGACAGTGCTGGGAGGGGTGGCTACGGAACAGGCTAAGATTAATTTTGGGGTGGCCATAGCCCCTCAAGGCCTCTCTAGGACCACCACCTGCCCACCCACAGAGGCATGGCACAGTGCTCCTGGCCCGGCCCCAGTTGACCCTCCCACCCCTCTGCCAGATATGGCATGGCTTAGTTCTCCTGGCCCAGCCCTAGCCCTGCCCTCACCAGCCCCATTGGTGGAGGGGCCCTGCTTCTGGCTTACAGAGAAGAAAATGCAAAAGCTGCAGTTTTAAACTTGGCATCATTTTTTGTCTCCCTGCTAGGAGATAAAAATGATGCCAAATTTAAAACCGCGGCTTTCACTTCCCTGCTGATGAGGATCCTGTGGGCCCCAAATTGGTAGTGACCCCTGGGGCCAGGTCCAGCTGACCCATCCATTAATCTGTCTATGCACACAGGCAAGCCCTTACTAAACTGTGTACAAGGTGACCAATCACATCCTGTTTCAGAAAAGCACTTAAAGGTTGCGTCCAAATGAATGTGCACGTGCAGTTTCATAGATTCATAGATGTTTGGGTCAGAAGGGACTTCAACAGATCATGTAGTCCAACCCCATACCCTGGACAGGAAAGAGTGCTGGGGTCAGATAACGCCAGCCAGATCCCTATCCAGCCTTCTCTTAAAGACCCCCAAGGTAGGGGAGAGCACCACCTCCCTTGGAAGCCCATTCCAAGATTTGACCACCCTTACCATGAAGAAGTTTTTCCTGATGTCTAGCCTAAATCTGCTCTCTTTCAATTTGTGACCATTGCTCCTTGTTACCCCAGGAGGCACCCTGGTGAACAGAGAATCTCCAGTCCCTTGCTCTACTCCCCCTAATGAATTTGTAGGTAGCCACAAGATCACTTCAGCCTTCTCTTGCGGAGGCTGAAGAGGTCCAGGTCCCTTAGTCTCTCCTCATAGGGCTTGGCCTGTAAACCCTTAACCATGGTGCTACAAACCCAAAACTGGAGCCTGGCCTGCCAGAACCATGCTGTGGCTGCCAGCCAGGCTCTGCACACCTGGATCACCACTGTTGCAACCCCAGGAGGCTTCAGGACCCAAGTAAGACTGCTAGACCCAGCCCAGGTTCTGGCCCCAGTCTCCCCTACTCACCTGGGGCAACTTGCTGCACACCAGAGTGGACATGCAGGGGCATTCCCTGGGGACAACCATTTTTCCCCAGGGAAACGCATGTTTCCACTTGTGGGGATGTGCCCAAGCAGGCCTAACTTTAAATGCAGTAATGCAACAAAGCCCTAGTTAAAGGTAGAAAATACATGGCAGTCTTTCCTGCAAGTGCATAGGGCATCCATAATCATAGGGTTCCAAACCAAAACTTACAGAAGTCAATGGGAAGACTGCCATGGGTTTCAACAGGCTTTGGAACAAGCTGAGGGTCCCCTGAAAGAGATGGATTAGACATTACACTGATATAGCCACTAGTCTCAGCCAGGTTTACTGTGATCAGGTAGCATAGATCAAAGTGAAAAATACGCAGAAACTAGAAAAATTTCATGGGAAAGTCATAATGAGAAAATGGTACAAAATTACTGATCTTTCTAAAGACACTATGGCACAGAAGACGGTATTATGTTTCTCTTTCAATGCTATGACTAAGGTTTTTTGGGGCAGTTTGTGAATGGGTATTGTAGGTCTAAAGAAGAACCATATTTGTCTACTAATCTCCAGTCTTTAATAAATACAAATTCAATATATAATTTTAAAAGAGTCATGCACAAAGCACCAGTCAGTCTGATGGTATCATTCATTTCCAAGCTTTTATAGTTAACACAGGACAATGAAGTGTAGCAACCAGTAATTCAATAGTCTTTTCCCTAGTCTTATTCTCTAATGATAAGATTAGCTAATAACTGGTGGAGCTGAGACACCAAATTATTGCTTTATATGGAAAGGGACTGGAAGCCAGAGGAGTTGTTTTACTGAGATAAAAGATTTCAGATCAGACAGCATTGTAGCAAATGATATATGGAAAGAGGAATGAACAGAAATATCCAACTAAACAGTGCAAGGTAGTTTTATCCGGTTAAACCAGTATTTCATCCTGTCTATGCCCATTTGTATTGCAGTCAAGGTCCTTAGCATTCTCTTGTGTCTTGAGAAAGGTTCGCAGATTTTTGTTTGTTTCTTCATTTTGTTTTATTTACTACATACCTGCAGGCAAAAAAAAAATAGCCTGAACACTGTATGATTTGAACTAAACAATGATATACTCACTTTGCATCCAAATACCTTACTATGCATTCTCTGTGAAAAATATGTCTGTGTTTAGGGCCATACATTGTTTTTAGCTTACCCATACAAATGGCTCAAACAGATTCTTGGTATAAGTGAAGGTCATATATGATCCTTATAATTTTTTTTCTTCAGACTACATACATTTGAGACAGACTTTCTGCTTAATATTATTAAAGTCAATGGAATTACACCAGTAGATAATTTAATATTTATTTATATATTATTTGACTATCTGGCATGTCTCAATACACAAGAAAAATGAGGTAAATAACGTGATATCTTTTGGATTAGCAACTCAGCTGATATTTTCAACTAAATCCAGTTGTTTCAGTAGTCTAACATTTCCATTTAATCTTACAGTTCCCTTTGCTATAGTCCCCTATGCCATAATCCTGCTTCCCATGGAGTCGACAATACCTATGCTAATGGGAGAAGTATCAGTGTTATGTAAATTTCTCTCTGTGCTATATCAGTGCAAATTGCAACAAAGAGACCTGTAAATATTTTATACATATTTTATAATATGTCAGCAGGAAAGGGGGTTTTTTAATTCATTTTATTCCTTCAAGTTCCTGCAGATCTTCTTGGGTTCTATAAGCGAATGTAGTGTAATATACTATATGAATATCTACCTTTTGATGAGGAAATCATGCTGGCAAAAAAACCCCCAAAACTGCTTCAAGGCTGGGTGATCTGTTTGGCACAGGGGACTAGCAGCAACAATAGGTGTTAATTGTTTTGATGAAGGTTCTAGGAACATACTAACATATTTTAGCTTTTGCAGGCATCTGAATAATATATTCAGACAGGCCTCTTGTGGAAAAAAATATCTCTTGGAACTTC
>NW_017728995.1:52462966-52482825 GCF_001723915.1 Gavialis gangeticus
AGATGTTAATTGTTTTGATGAAGGTTCTAGGAACATACTAACATATTTTAGCTTTTGCAGGCATCTGAATAATATATTCAGACAGGCCTCTTGTGGAAAAAAATATCTCTTGGAACTTCAACATAAAATTGCACAAAAGGACAAATGAAAATATTCAAAACATCATTCTAACAGTGAAATCAGCAGAAACAGAGATGTTCTGAATTTGCAGTCTAGTGAGGCACCAACTGCAGTATAATTGAAATCAGATTTTTCTGCCTAAGCAATAGGATACTACAGCCTGTTTGATAGTATTAATTAAATGAACACCTCTGCTGCAAGGGGTAATTCCAAGTTCTTTCAATACATCTGAGAAGTTCAATAATCAGCGCTTCCACACAGCCTAGAGAGTCTAATTATGGTGGTGGAATACATCCAGGTTTTGCATATTGTTTTTATCCAAGCTGAAAAAACGGACCTCTGGACACAAACTGTTGTGAAATCCAGGCAGGTTAAGACTCAGTTGCAAAGTTCATGGCTTGTCCTGCCTGTAGAATGGATAAAAGTAGGACAATGAATTAAAACCCCACAGAATTTTGTGTAAGTTTGAATTTGAATCCAAACTTTGAAAACAGGAATCATGTCTAGGATTGTACAAAAGATTACAATGTTTTCTTGAGTGAGAGGTAGAGAAGAAGGTTGGCTCTACCGAACTGAGAACTGAGAAGTAGGGGGAAATGTGGATGGAGACAGAGAGTTAAATAAAAGGAAAAATTAAATTTAAAAAAGCAGTTGGAGTTGTATTTATAATTCTCTCCACACTAGGTAAACCAAGAAATGGTACTCAGATATTATGGAAATGGGCATTCTATAAATATAAGACTCTATGTCCATGTGATAGGTCCAAAACAGAAAATAATTGTGGGTGATGTTTGATATCATTTAACGGCCTTTTACCCAAATAAACAAGAACAGAATAAGGAAAGAAAAAGTGGTGTCCTTGTGTAGGGAGGGTGGGTAAAGATTTAAAATAATTCAGGTATGACACAAAACCTAAAACAATATATTTTACCTTAGATTTAAAATCAGAATAATGGTGCTGAACATGGTGGGGGGGAGCAGGGAGGCAGGTGAAACACATGGTCTGTAGGAATAAGTATATTGAAAAAGAAATTACAACACCCAAGGTGGAAACAAAACTTAAAATGCCCAGTATACTGGAATCAGGGGGATTTACGGTCTGAAGATCTGCAAGAACTGGCACACAAAATCATAGGTCCACTATCAAGGACTTAAGAAAAATCTATCAAGTGTCATATGACTGGTAATAGCAAATGTAATGTCTTTATTTAAGAAAGGCAACTGGGTATTGAAAGCTCAGCTGATCTGACCTGAAGAGTATAGAAAAATTAAGAACAAATTTGAAAAGGAAGAATAACCAAAGACCTGGTGGTAAAAGGAAATGGCATAAAATGCAACATTACTTTAGAGAAGGAACTGAAAATGGTATAGAATTTAATAGTAAAAAGTGAAAGAACTTGCATTTAAGGACTAATAAAACAGATCTTCTGCTGTAAGGTAGGAGCTCATGAGTTAGATATATAAGGTGGCAAAAGACATGAGTGTATTTAGCTGATTACATGGTAACTCTGAGTCAGTAATATGATACAGCCATGAAAACTGCATAGTTAGTAGGGTTGTGCAAAACAGCCCCATTTCGTTTTGACTTCCATTTCACCGTTTCAACTGGACAGTATTTTGTTTAGCAATTCAGTTCATTTTGAAACCACTGTTCCATTTAGATTTAGTTTAATCTAAACTGTTTCACTGTTTCATCACTGCTTCAACACTCTTTCAACGTTTCGCCCATAGGCTGTAATGGGGAAGCATGAAACTGACTATAACTTTGTCATTTTTTGCCTGATTCAGATAGAACATGCAGGATGATAGCCCCTTCTGAGGCCATGAAGTCTGCCATGTTTCAAGGAGATAAGTGCAGGGGTTTCTGGGAAACTGCACCTCAACATCTTGAAAGCAAAACTCATGTCATGTGTGAGTGTTAAGACACAGTGGAGTGAAAACTTCAGGGGTGGTATCCTCTGCTGAGCCCACAACGTCTGCCAAGTTTCAAGGAGGTAAGTGCAGGGGTTTCTGAGAAACTGCACCTCAAGCTGCAGATAAGCAAAACTCGTGATGTGTAACCGTGTTCAGGTGCAGTGGGATGAAAACTGCAGAATTGTTAGCCCCTTCTGAGGCCATGATGCCTGCCAGGTTTCAAGGAGATAGGTACAGGGGTTTCTGGGAAACTGCACCTCCAACTGTTCAAAGCAAAATGCGTGTCACTTGTAAGCGTGAAGGCACAGAGAAAGCCCCGCCCCCCCCGCCTGTCTCTCACCCTTTGACTCCTCAATCTACATTTTCACTGACTGCCTGTCTTGTGTGCATACCAGTCCAGCCTCTGGCTTCTTTACTTTTCATTCCATCCAGGAAGAGCACACACCAACTGCTGAAACTTCCTTAGCCTGACGAAGGGTTTTTGAACCTGAAAGCTTGCTTAATAATTGTTTTCCAACTATTTAAGTTGTTCTAATAAAAGATATCAGATTCACGCAAAGAACCTTGTCTGCCAGTTCAAATAATAGTTTTTATGCTGTTTTTCTGTCCCTCCCCCAGACCATTGGGATTGGAAGGGATCTCAGGGAAGGATCACAGTCACTGGCCAGCTACACATGTCAAAATCAGAGCACTCCTTCACCCCCACTTCCCTCTCCCTCACCTTAGTTTCTCTATAACTGAAAGCAGGCCCAGCTTCAAACCTCAAAACATTTCACAACTTTTGAAACATTTTGACTGCCCTCGTTTCATTTTCAGGATGTTTTGAAGCCTTTTGTTTAATTTTGATTTCACTGTTTTGAGCTCAAAACGAGTTGAAAGTGTCAAAACGAAACATCTGGTGAAATTTCACACAGCCCTAATATGTAGTCCTTCAATGTATCAGGCATGGCATTTCTGGTAATGATAAAGAAGAATTAATGCCATTTGTATAAAGCATTGGTGACACTTCATCTACAGCACAATGTACAGTTCTAGATATACATGTTTAATAAAGATGAGTTCAAACCAGAATAGGTGCTGAGAAAGGCTGTCAGACTGAGCATGGAAACTGGGACCCTATTATAGAAGAGACTACAAGAGTTTAGCCTAACCATATGGAAGTAAGAGGAGATGTCACTGTTCTCCATAATGTATAAACCAGGAAGGATTAAAAGCTAAAGGCAATGTTGACACAAGAACAAAAAGGGTATAAGCTGGCCACAAGTATTTTGAAGAAGAAGGATTTAATCAGAAAAGGATTTAAATTTCTGGAGAAACCTTCCAACAGTGGATAAAAGTCTTAGTTTTCAGACTACATCTGATCAATTTATGAAAGAGATTGTAAAATGTGGTTGTACCTGATAATGTTGGGTTGGACTGGATGACTCAGGGGGTCCCTTCCAGTCCTATGTTTCTATGGGTTCTAGAGGAAATCTTGTTTTGCAGCATATAGAACAAGTAATTATAACTTCTGTCTACAAAAAATCACAGTGACTCTGTTTCCCTTAAACCAGTACCCTGAACATTCAGTGCAATGTGATATTTACAAAATTAGACTTCCTTGCACTACATTTGGACAATAGAAAAGACTTTTGAGTCTTTTTATTCTCCTGGTGGGTTAGGATAATGTTTGGGATTAAGGTTAACTGAAGACCCTGTTTGGATTACACTTTCACCAGCCACTTACATGAAATATCAAATATTTAAAATTGCCTGTACCTTGAACACAAGAAAAAAAGCATTTTAAGTTTTATTTAAACAAGAATTAGAAAATTAACTTAACCTAGAACAGGTTCTAATCTGCCAGCAAAACTATTAAGGTTTCTCCCAGGGTTCAAAGCCAAAACTCCAAATTTTTAATAGTTTCAGTTTTGAGATTGTGGTTTTAGTTCATGTCTCATGTTTTCCTTTAGCTGAACAAATCTCTATATCAGAGATAGGCAACCTTCAGCACATGTGCCAGTTAGTGGCACACAGAGATGTTTTCTTTGGCATGCCTGGAGGTGTGCCAAAGAAAATGTTAATTTTTTTTTTAAGTTGTTGCTCCAGGCTCTCTCTCACGGCTTGTGACCTGCTGCTGGCCAGATCTGAAGCTGGGGCTGGGGATGTGGCGAGTGATCTGAGCCCAGCGACCATGCCAGGCAGAAAGCCTCCGCCAGCACAGCCTCTGTCCCTGCCCATCTGCCTGCATTGTTGTCAGAGGTGGGGAAGGGACAATGGCAGCTGTGGGCAACCACCACAATCTCATGGACCTGATGCCCATGTACCTGCATTGCTGGGGCAGGAGAGGAAACTGGACTTTGGTGGCTGCTCCTCATAGTTTCTGCCTCCTCTTTACCTTCTCCCGTCTTTCTCTTTTTTTCTCTAGTCTTTCTTTCCCTTTCTCTCTCCCTCCCCTCTTTTTACTCTCTCATCACAACATGATTAAGAAAAAAAAGAATACACAACAACAAAGGTAGTATATGAAGTTTTATTTATTGTCACCAGGTTTAGAATTTTTAGAAAACCTAGTATTTACTGTAAAAAAAAAAATTATGATTATTAACTATATTAGCATGCAGTGCATCCTGCCATGTACTTCCAGCCCCAGTTGTTTATTTTTTTCCTGGCATGCCAGCACTCCAGCACTTCACAAGGTAGACATTGTGTTTTTTTCGGCACTCCAGCCAAAAACACGCCTACTCCTACTCTATATTGTTCATTTAGTATTAACCAAACATCAGCATGAATAATTCTGATTATTCAATTTAGCTTCACAATATTTTTAAATCAATCATGTTAATTGGAGAAATATATGAACCTAACTTGTAATAACATTTAGACAAACTCTGAGAGCACAGGGCACCCAGGAGCAAAAGCTTCTGTCTCATACAGCAATCACAGTCCATTAAATCTCATTTAATAAAGGACCATGGGCAGCGATAGCCAGTTAATGAAACTACATGTGCATATGAAATTCTTTAAAAACAAACTAAACCAAAACTGACCTGGCAATATTGCAGCCTGTAATGGCCACACAAATTGATGACGAGTATGGTCTTAAAAATCTATTTAGAGCTGGATGCAACTGAAATGTCCCATTCCCTCATGCAAAAGACAGCTAATTATTGCCTCTTTCAAAGTTCTGTAAGACAGCATGTTCTCACTGAAGGTTTAGAAATATTAGAGAACAATAAAGTAATGTACTCTTCGTTCTTTCAGTTTACAGTGAATTTATATATATGTAAAAGAAAGAACCAGGAAAGAAAGGAGAGCTGATACAGGACAAAACACAAATCCAAATCAACATCTGGCAGATGAAGCATGGCCATACTGTTAAGAACAAGAATGATTTAAGCAGGTACCCAAAGGTATTTGTGATCTGGAATTATTTTGACACATTAAAAAAATTCAGAGAGTGAACATTTGATTCAAACTTTTTGAAGTCTAACAGGGCCAGATAGTAACAACATTTTAAAACTTTCTTTGGAGACCACAGGGAGGAATTCAGTGCAGACACAAACACACCAAACTACATGGCTCATTCCCAAGCTCAGATTCCAGTAGTGCTGTGCATGCAATAGCTTTATTTGAAAGTACACAGTTTCCATAACAATAGTTCTCTGAGATCCTAATTTACACATTGCCTCTGTGACACATTGTGTTATTCTTTGTAGCACCAGGGTGCTTTGTTCATGTCACATTACATTTTGTGATACTATTAAAGTCACTGGCAGAGTCTAACACAGCTTTATGGGATTGCCACACAGTACATTGTGTACAACAAGATTTTTAAAAGTGATCTGTTTTTTTTAGGGGTGGAATGTGTTTTTAATTTATTTTTCATTTAACCATTAACATAACCCAAAGTACAGCCTGTTCTGATGAGATTTTTTCAACCTTTTAGTTATAATGCCTTACACTCCTAACATTTTCATCCAAGAACCTCAAAGCCCTTTACAAACATTAATTAACATGCTTTCATGAAGACTACATATAGACATTCAAAAAGCCTGAGCCTGAATTGATTAAATCTTTGCAGGTTAGTCTAACCTGCATAGATTGAACTGAGTTGCAAGTGAATAGACAGTCACTTTTGATTCCAGAAATGCAGCCGCAGGCCTGCAGTGGATCAGGCTAGAAGCTGGGAGGACTAGAGGAAGCTTTCCCTTCCCTTCCCTTTGGCATCAGCTGCAAGGCTGGAGGGAAGCTGAGCCGGGGGCGGGGGAGAGGGCCTGGCCAGCTCCTGGCAGGCTGCTGAGTATGATTGGCGAAGGGTTTAAATTCCCACCCTGGCCTGTAGGGACCTCAGCCAGGATGTTCCTGGAAGGGGAGGGGGAAACAACCCTTGTTGGGTTTGTCCCCAAGGGGGGTGGGGGGCAGGGCATGGCTAGACACCAGCCAGGGCAGCACTTCAGGCGAAGGGGATTAGGGATGAGATTAAACCCCTGTCTCCCCTCTCTCTCACCACTGTGGGGCCCCAGCTAATAGGGCTGTGTGAAATTTCACCGGTAGTTTCATTTCGATGCTGCTTTGCCTTGTTTCGAGCTTGAAACAGTGAAATCGAAACAAAACAGAGAGCTTCCAAACAAAACGAGGCATTTTAAAACATTTTGAGTTTTGAAGCTCAAGCTGGGCTTGCCTCCAGGGAAACAGAAACTAAAGTAAGGAGAGGGAGGGGGAGGAGGGGGAAAGCGGGGGGGAGGAGTGCTCTCATTATTGACTGTGTAGCTGGCCAATGACTGTCATCCTTTCCTGAGGTCTCTTCCAATCCCAGTGCTTTGGGGGAGGGATGGAAAAGCTGCATAAAAGGCAGCATTGTTTGAACTGCTCTGCTTTCTGCCTTGGTGTCAGTTGAGTGAGGGTGCACCTTAGCACACAGTGTCACCCACACATGTCACGAGTTTTGTCTGTCAGCAGCTAGAGGTGCAAGACCCCAGAACCCAGACTCCCCCTGCACCTATCTCCTTGACAGCTGGCAGGCTTCATAGGCTCAGCAGGGGTTAGCAAGCCTGCGGCTTTCACCCTGCTCTGTCTAAACGCACAGTGTCACCCATGTCATGAGTTTTGCTTGTCTTCAAGTTGAGATGCAGTTTCCCCCAAACCCCTGTACTGATCTCCTTGAAATTTGGCAGGATTTGTGGCCTGCACAAAGGCTAGCATATCTGTAGTTTTGACCCTGCTGTGGCTTAACGCATATACATGAAATGAGTTTTGCTTTCAAGACTTTGAGGTGCAGTTTCCCCAGAACCCCTGCACCTATCTCCCTGAAAATCAGGCCAGAAATGACAATGCTATAGGCTGTTTCGAGCTTCCCCATTATAGCCTATGGGTGAAATGTTGAAACAGCGTCAAAACAGCAAAACTCTTTTGACAAAATGAAACGGAACAGCGATTTCAAATCAAAATGAAATTCAAAATTAAATGCTGTTCCGTCAAAATGTTAAAATGCAAGTCGAAATGAAACAGTGCCGTTTCACACAGCCCTACCAGCTAGGGTCTGCCTGGCCTCCCTCGCGTCTCCCACACATTGCATTTATTTATAGCAAAATCTATGTAAAATGAAAAACTTAAAGCTAAGCAAAGTTTATTGATATAAAATGAAAGTTGTATACAGTTGTTCCATAATGCTAATGCTGATCCAAGCTTAGGTCAGGTCTGTGATTCCTTTATTCACATAGAAATACCATGAGCAGTCCAAATGAAATCAGTAGGTCTACTTGTACACTGAAGTATTACTCAATATGAGCAGTCATCCCAATCTAGCCCTTTGTTTGCTAGATGAAAGTTGGTTTAAGTGACTTATAGTGTTTGTATTACCAGTAAATATAGAGAAATTAAAAGTAGGCTTGAATCATTAAAAGTGATCTGCCAAGACCAGAAAAAACTGAAGAACATAACTTAGTGAACTGCCTTGGATTGATTGAAATTCTGTACACTCATGAATTATTTTGTGGCTTTGCAGACTATTCTGAACCCCCTTTTCTTTAATTTAAATTGGTATTTTCTGCCCATGCTTATTTCAATATTAAAGAAATGCATATAGGAGTAGGTTTTTCTGGCTAAGAGAAAATCTATGCCATCAAGCAGTCACCTTTTGTTTCCCTAACAAAAGTGAAGCAGCCTTCTTTTGGGGAGCAAAGGGAATCTGGAGCCTCTAGAAGTTAGAGTTAGGTTTTTGCTTCTTGTGGGAGCTACTCCCAATTTGACTTCATAAATATATAAATGATAGATGAACTCTGCTTCTTTGGTCCACTTCTTCCCTTAACACAGCATGCAATGAAAGTAGGAGCAGAAACATCCAGGGAGTTTCTGGAATGGACCTTAGAGGGCAGATGAAGCAAAGGCAGAGAGGGATCATGACCTTCATTATGCTATGATGTGCCCTCCCTCACTAATCCAAGGATACAGCATGACATCTCATTCTGGGAAGAGAAGTAAAGGTCAGTTGAGTGGGAAGAAAACGCTTTTGCTTAGGGTCATCTTGAAATACTCAGGATGATTCTGTCTGTCTACCTGCAAAATTCTCAGTGCACAATGCTGCACCTTTCATTTCCTAAAGATTCCTCACCCACTCAATATCTGAGATCATGACAAACCTATTATTTCATAGGGTATTGACAAGGATACAGTATGAGGAAGATAAAATTCAGTCCTGGTTTAAGTGGGTCCACTCCACTGGAGCTACTGGAACTGTGCTCATTTAAACTATTGGTGAATTGAGCTGATTATGTCAAGCAGATATGATGAATGGAAGTTTTAAAAAGAAATTATTTCAGAAAACAGAACATCCACTATCATGACTTTTTTTTGTTAGAAATAGTCCTTGCCATTAACCTCCTGAGCCATTAACCTTGAGTAGACTATCAGATAATGAGCAAAGCAGATATAAAAATAAACACTCTGTCTACTAATTGGCAGATTTTATAGTTGCTGGCGGTAATTGGATTTTGGAATAATTATTTGGTATCTTTATTGTCAAGGTACTGACATGCTATCCCATTTAAGAATAATGAGTAAGCTGATCACAACTGCATCATATGCTAAATAAAATCAATCATACTTTCTCATATCATTGTGTTGTATCTCAAAACACAGACTTTTATTTTGTGTTTCCTAATCAGCATTATTCTTTCTGAAATTAGTTTCCAGAAGTATGTGGCTACAGCTCTCTTTTCCTACCAAAAATATTTTTAAATGTATGGACATGTTTAACCTGTAGATATCCTAGAAGGCAAAATTAAATACATAGCTTCTAGAATATGATATAGCTTGTCAGTGGGTAAGCCTTATAACAATTTGTGCTGTTTTAATATGTATGCAAATCCCTAAATCCTGTATGATTGCTAGTCTTGTAAAGCAGACTTTGTAGGTATTTCAACCAATTAGTACAGATTCAGGTCAAATATATGTACCTGAGAGAAAGGGACCTATGGGAAGAAACCAGGATTGCAAGTACTATAAGTCTTATCCAAGTTAATGGTTTTGTCAGAGGGAGAGTGAGTTGAAGACTGGGTTAGACATTAAACAGATCTAGTCTATTAATTTAATTTAAAGGTTTTCAGAGGAAATAAGAAAACATTGATGGATTTGTTTGTAGGATAGCAAAACTAAATCCCTTCCAGTGCACCCTGTTATTGCAGGCTCAGTCTTAAAAAATTGTTCAGCTGACTTTGGGTGGTTTTGATCATTATGCTTTATTTTCAGAGTAGCTGTAGGGTTTTTTTTGTTTGTTTGTTTGTTTTACAAAATTCTGGAGTTATTTCCACAAATAAACAAACCAAAGATGTTCCCTAAAGGAAATGCTCACTGACCTAAACACTCTCTGTTTTGTTAAATTGCATGAACTTGTATTTTTCCAGTACCTGGCATGTTATAGACTTTACTGACTAATGAAAGGAAGCAAAGTTATAGCAAAGTTCAAAGTTATAACTAATATATATTAAAAAACGGAATTTTCCTTTTTCCTTTCTTTATATAAACTTTTTGTTAAGCAGATGTTAACCTAAACAATGTAACTGCTCAAGGTGGTATTGTTAGGGCAACTGGACCTGATACAGTACTTCATTGCTCAAATTTCATTTCAATGCTTTAGTTTACTCAGATGTAAACTAAAGCATCAGCATAATCAATTAATGCTGCTGTTTGGTGTGCACCCTGTCAAAGTTTTATGACCTCTCAAGTTTTTTTCACATTGCTCTGTGCTTTCAGTAGGGTTCTTAATCTAAGGCTTCAAGGTTTGGACAGTTAAGATAAGCCAAACTCACCCCACACTGTGAATTAGAGAGACTTGAACCAAAAATTCCAGATATGAATACCCAAACTGCTGGGAAGGGATGATTTAGTATTCAATTCCTGATCAAAATTTTACAGTTAGATTCTATTTCCATATAACTGGAACTAGATTCACATCTAAACTAAACTGTATTCTGAATCCTTAGGAGTTTGCCTATCCATCCAGGACCATGATTCTATGGACATGTTCTAACCTCAGTTCTGTCATTAAGACCCTGAGAAATTTTGGATCTTAATGTTTGTAGTATGTCCACTCTTTGTGAGCTTTTCACTTACTCAAAGCTGAGTTTGAGATTCCTCAGGTCTCATTTTCAGAAGAGTTAAACACTTATACATTCCTTTGACTTCCAAAGGACCTCTAAAAATCAAGCCCTAAGATACTCAAATTTGAGAACTGCAAATTGAACAGTTGTAATTATTGTGTAAATTTCAGTTTTCCCAGGTGTAGATAAGAAAAAAACAGCCATGCAGATGTATCAGAATGCTATTTCAGATTCTGTATAGGAAGGCACTATTCAAGGAAAAACTATTTATTGGAAGTATTAGTCATTCTCCTTCCATTTGCACTTTTTGTATGGGCACCCTGAATTCTTTAGTTTGCTCTTCTCATGCATCCTTCAGTGATGAGTCACAGAACCACTTCCCATTTTAACTTTTCCTTCATCTGGCCCAGGGACAGGATCTTGGAGTCTGCACCGTTTTTGGGCCAGCCTGAAGAAGACATCTAGCCTTATTTCCAGGGGGAGTATAGTTATGATGTAGGCCTGTAAGCCACCTTAGCTAAATGCTTAACATAAGCAATGTCATTTTGTATCTTAGCATGACAAGCTCAGTGCAGAGGTGGGGTGGGGGGCATGGTCACGGTGTAGGATAACCTTTTTGTGTCCCAAGTCGGCAAAAAGTTAAAAAAGGATGTGGTTTGGCAGTCCAAGACAACAGGATATGGACAGCAGCTTAATGGGAAGACAAGCAACTGCTGTGAAGGATAATTGGTGGATATTTGTGTATAGGACATATGGCATAAGCAATGGGAAAAAATACAGCTTGCTAAACAGAAGTGCTGCAAACTGAACAGCTAAAAGACATTCACCTAGGCATACAAAAGCATGTGAGCAAAAAAAAGTCTGATTGGGCAAATAGTTAATTGAAATTATAACCACAGCAGTTGGAACTCTGAGTCAGGGAACCATATGGAACATGAAGCAACTCAAAGTTGTAAACAGGACCACTATATAAGAACTGTAAAAGTACTTAAGGTTGGGGGGGGAAGGCAATCCACAGGACAAGAAACAACAAGCAACTGAACCTTGGTGTAATGACAAATGCCAGGCCAGCTATGCTCACTATATCCATCTTATGTAAGAATATCTATAGTGACTGTCAGGGCTTGCTTAAAATGGCTGTCCCTTGCCCTGGTGCTGAAGCATGCTGCATGCCCGTGCAGAGCAAACAGTGGTGCAGCCTGCAGGGACCTGGACCCAGGTTTTGTTCCAGCTAAGTAGGGGGTTGGGGGGGCTGGAAGCGGGGGCTGGAAGGGTGCGGGGAGCCATGGGGAGGCAGCTCGGGGGGGGGTCCTCCACCCACCTCCCGCAGGAGCTACACATACCCCCCACAGGGGCTACAGCCCACTCCCTGCAGGGCCCAGAACCTCCCTCCACCCAGCTTCCCCCACATGGCCCGCAGCTTACCAGAAGCAGCAGTGGTCATCAGGTCACTTGGGGCCTCATGGCACAGCCTCCTCACGTGATGTGGGGCAGTGGGGGGCAGCACAGTTTGGCGCTGCCCGCCTGGCACCTGGTGCTGCTTCTGCCACATCACGCAGGTGAGGCCCAGCTTGGTGCAGTGCCATGCACCTTTGGGCTATATGGACTGTCACCCAGGGCCCTATGCCACTTGCAGGGAATGCCTGTCATGCTGGGCCAGGTCCTGCACGCATGGAAGTGGCTCGGCCCAACAGTGCATGGGCCGTGCATGCAAGACCCGGCCCAGCATGACAGGCATTCCCTGTGAGTGGCATGGGGCCCCGGGTGACAGCCCATATGACCCAAAGGTGCACGGTGCTGCACAGCACCGCACCGAGCTAGGCCACACTAGTGCGATGTGGCAGAGGCAGCACCAGGTGCTAGGTGGCTGGTGCTGAGGCATGCTGCCCCCCACTACCAAACAGAACATGGGGGAGCTGTGCCATGAGGCCCTGAGTGGAGGGGGGGCTGGGGCTGGGCAGGGGGTTCTGGGCACTGTGGGGTGGGGGCTTTGGCCCCTGTGGTGGGCCTGCAGCCCCTGTGAGGGGGACTGTAGCCCTTTGGGGGTCTCAGGGCCCTGTTGGGGGGCTGTGGGGTGGCTGTGGCCCTGTGGGAGGAACTGTGGCCTCTGTGGGGGGGGAAATCCCTGAGTTGTGAAGGGGGGCTGTGCCCTGCAGGGATAGAGGATCCACCCCTCCTGAGCAGCCCCCACCATATAGCCCCCCACACACCCACAGTTCCCCCACAATCCACCCACAAACCTCACACCCCCAAACTACCCCCCAAACCCCATACCCACATACCTTGCCCTGTGAGTCAGGAGTGAGGGGATTGGGGCAGGGGGTAGGCTGTGGATTAGAATGAGGGGCAAAGGCAGGGGTAGGGCACTGGCATATCAGTGCTGCTCAGCTCTGCACATCCCGGTGAGCGAAGCAGGTAGGGGCAGTTCTGATTGTTCTATGAAAAAAAATTCAAAAGTAAAAGCCAAAGTGTATAGATATTTAGAATTTATGTTATTATGATGATAGAGGAAGGCAACATGCTTCAGCACCAGGGCAAGGGACAGTTATAGAGATTTAACTGGCGGGGCGCAGCCATGGGGCCAGAGGTCCAAGGGGGCAGATGCTGTTGCAGGTGGCAGCAGGTCACAGACAGGCAGCAGCCCCCACTGCCAGACTGCTGCAGTGGGTAGAGGGGGCAGGGGCCACTCCAGGTCAGGGCTGTTTCAGCAGTCCATCTGGCACAAGGGGTAGCATCCTTAGATGCCAACTGGCTGGGTCTCAGAAGTTACTGAGGGCAAGCAGCTCTGAGCTGCTCACCAGGGCAGGTTTTTATACTGCTGGGGCCAGCACAGGCTCTGGCCCCAGGCTCTAGCTCCCCCTGGTTGCAGATCCAGGAGGAGTTGGGCAAGGTTATTTTGCCCCAAGTGGCACAACTTGCCCCACACCAAAGTTCGTGTCTGGGCACATGCGCTGAGGTAAAAATCCCTGACTCAAATTTGTACCACTTCTATTTGAGCTGCTGTAAGTGCACATGCCTACATGTGTGGATACTCTCCCAGAGCACAGAAAATTTGTTTTCTCCTTTTGAACAGCCAGGTTGTTCAGATATTGAGGTCATATTAAACTGTAAGTGATAGAAGCAACTTTTGCTGGGTCCTAAATCATAGACCAGCATTATAAAGCAAAATTAATTCCTTTGCTCTAAGGGTTGGGGTTATCAGTTACAGTATAAAAGACTATAGAAGTGCTCTCAAGAACACTTTACCACCTCCATTAAGAAAGGTACACTAATAAACTAGGAAAACTTGTGAATGATTTTTTTAGTTGCATTCTTTTCTTTGGTCACATTTTTTGCTGTCAAGTCTCTGATTCTAAAATAGCTCTTACTGGCAAGAATCAAGTCCCACTGCAAATGACAAATGCAGTTTCTCTATGTCATTAGTGTCTCCAACTAACAGAGAAATTGGTCACTTTGTAGTTTGTCATCATTTAGAAAACTAACTTAACATTGCCCTATGAAATGACCCTTACTAGAATGTACTGTATAGCTGCTATGGTACATGGATTTTCCATTCCAGATACAGTAAAGATCATATAATCACAAAGGAAATTGCGAAAGTACTGGCGGGTCACTTATGGGTTGAGGGTATTCTGAGTCATGCCTAATATGTTATGACTAGCCAATAAAGAATGGGTTTTACCTTGGCCATAAAGTAGTCCTTAGTTTAAGAAGATACCAGTTAAGCAAATCCCCAGTACATCAGTTGTCACTTCCTCATCTGACAAAATTAATTTTTAACAGTTCACCTAGATTGAGTGTACAGCACACTGAGATATTTTAAAAATCCTTAGGAAAGTGAAACATGCTTGGTAATATAAGAGGATCTGTAAGGGCCACAGCTGCACTCTGGCCTTCAGCTTATATAATGTGGGAAAGATTCTGCTACCATTTGAAGGATACATATTTAGGATGCTTATGAACTGGGAAGGAGAGCAGATGCTTATGATTCATGCCTACAGTTTCACAAAAATCTTTCCCTTTTGATGCTACTCTGGAAATTTCATTTTGAAACCTTTATTTTATTTTGTGTTTTTCTGAGTTGTGCATTGAACTGTTACATTAATTTTAAAAATTCTTAAATTATATTGCACACAGAGCTAAGGAAATGGCTCTAGACAAACAAAAAATGAAAAAGTAATGACCATTAAACAATGCACTGGGGCTTATATAATTAAAACCAACTAGTGATCAAACTCATTTTTCAGAGTGCAAGTACTCAGCACTTTCTGGAAATCTGCCCCCTTAATACTTGTTGAGGGCAGACCCCCAAAACTGGGTCTTCCAAAATAACCAGCCACTGGAAGAAATAGAATTATAGAAAAACTATAGAAATAGAATCAAGTGCTTTTCTATTAGAGTGGGCATCATTATACCATATGCATGAATACAGGAACCAATCCATTACTGCCTGGTGTAGTAGAACAATACAGTGGTTTTCCATGTATGACTACAGGGGCATTCAACATTCTTGAAGTCTGTGGGAACTGCAGGAGACGTAGTATTTCTGAAAAGCAGCCACTTACTAGCAGTTAGGTGTATAAATGATGATTTTTGAAATCCAATGTTAATTGACTATTTTTGAAAATCTTGCTCTATTGTTTCATATTTATGGACTTCCGTGGCTTTATAAACTGAAATGCTGACATTTAGGATTGTAGTGTTTCTCTGATATTCCATTATTGATAGAATTTTAATGGTGTAAATCAATATATTTTAGATATAAAAAGCCATGCAGTAAAATATGATTATTTTATGGTAGAGTATGTTACTCCAGCTAATAGGTACATATGTACTGCATCTACTACATGTGCAACACATCCTCCTTTTGGAAAATTGTTTAATAAAATATGATCATCTCCAAGGAGGCTACACCTATTTGAATGTCTCCACCCACAGTTAGAGACAGATAAGGGAAGACTAGGATTCAGTAAGACACAAATTCAAGTGAAGCTGACATTTGATGTGGTAGCTTTGCACCACATTCAAAAAAATGCTGGGGAGAAATATCTGGAGAATATGATCACATTTAAAAGTATAGCAATTTTTGTAAAGCAGAAGTACAAAGAGCATCTGAATGATGGAGATTATAATGGAAATGACAACAGGCTGAATGATAATGGTGCAAAAACCTCCACTATAATTACCCATCCCAGGTGTAAAATGAGGAGATCATTAGACAGTACAATAAAAGTTAACAAACATATTCAAGAATATGAATATTTTTGCACAGTTTAATATACAAACATGGCACCACTTTAGAATGCTTCCTTTTAATACTAAGAGCAAGGAGCAACATAGTGGTTATTTCTAATAAGTTTTTAAAGCCTATAGATTCAGGTAGAATCTAGCTTTTTACATCATTTTATCTAATACTGCATCACCACAGTGAAGAGAAATTTAATCCCAGGTCATTGGCATACAGTGAATATTTTTGCTGAGAAGGAAAAAATAAACATGTTTTCTGATGTTTAGAATCAGAAAATCCAGATCTTAGAGGAGTAAATCTAGTTTTGGTAAAAATGTATTTTAAGATTGTGTGCTGCCAAATACTGGCTAGCTTTAATATTTTAAAAGCCATTTAATTCTATTGAAAGTGCTTTGAAATCCATTAGATGCTCTGGAAAATCCAATGCTGCTGAAATGGCTAACTAGAAATGAGAAAACTGACTCATAATTTCAGGCAGATTTGAGCAGGAATCCAAATGTTTGAAGGCTTATTAGAATCTTTTTAACTTGAATAACTGTAGTCAGGGCCAGAAGTGAAAAAATAATTCAAAATTTATATGCTAAATGTGCTTCTGTAGTAAATAACTAGACCAACCTTTTTCAGGTGAGATTAGTACCCCATGCTAGGAGGGAAAGAAGGCAGATATCTATCTACTCCTGGGTTGATAATATTATTATGAATATCATGATGTATGAAATTGTACTCCATAGCAAGAGCCATTCATTATTTTTTTTTTAAAAAAAGCAAAATTTTGACACAACTTGCTTTTTTATCTTACCTATCATGTTTACTACAAACCACACTTTGTTTGGAAATTCATATAGCACACAGGGACATTTAATGCCTGAAACAGTATACTGCACGTGGATTACGCTAGTCTTGAATCTGAAGTGCTACCATGTCCAAGAGATGAAATTAGAGAACATGGCAGAGGGAATTACTTTGCTGCATGAGTTGTGAAGTAGCACAGAAGACAGAAATCCACACAACAGCTCCTGAAGAAGGTTGGAGGCTGGGCTGGGCAGAAGGGTGATAAGAGGAAACCTCTGAAAGGAGCTACCTGATTATTAAATTAAGTTGCTTACCACTAAAATAGTCTTCTGTTATAACCCCAGGAGACTGCCACAAAATAACAAGTGGGACAGGAGTATATAAGGAGTAAGAGCTGAAATGAGCCTTGTGGAAGAAACATAATGGATCAGATACATTTTTAAACACTCTTGAAGAATCTAAATTCCCCGATTTGTCAAGCTTTTCCCATTTCCATGTAGCAGCTGTGAAGATGCAAAAAGAAGCATGACAGTGAGCCATGTGAGGAAGTAGGTGATTGACAGCAACAAAGTTCAGAGGCTTATTTTCTTTCTTGTTTGCTTGTATTAAGTAACTCAGCAGGTGTGACAGTCATTGAAAGATATCATAGATGCATCATCAACCCAAATGTATAAACAGTAGAATTTATAAACAACATGGGGAAATGAGCACGTTGACCTTCCACCTGGCGTTATTTTTTCCTACTGAAACTTTAGTAAGAAGTGGCAAAGAGTCTATATATAGCTACCTTCCCTCACCCAGGGAAGCCCAGTCATAAATTTAGCTAGATATTACTTTACAACATTTCTCAGGTCAGATATATCTACCTGGTGATGCTGTGTTCCAGATATTTATTTAAAACAATTGCTGCAAATTAAACTCTAAAAAAAGAACAAGCTAAAGCCCTAAATATAATCACTAGATCAGACTAAAGTTTTCCATGGCATTTATTATGCCCTATGAGGTTTAATTAACCTTTCCTTTTCAGTAAAATTTTTCTTTCAGATTTAGCAACATTTAACTAACATTTAACAAAAAGTCCTCTGTTGAAGATATCTTCTTCAAATTTATTTTTTCATAATACAGGGCATAAAAGGTAGGTGTTGGCAGTGTGCAAATTAATTCAGAGCAAAGAAACCTTTTACTTTAGAAATGGCAGACCCCTTATCATTTCTTATTTCCCAAATGTATCTTTGTGTGAACAGCTACTATCATGACCATTGGACTAAAAGGAGAATGTAGAAAGAGGTGACTTGGTGGCAGCCTATAAGTACATAAGGCATGTGCATCAGGATCTGGGATTACGCCTGTTCCCCAGAGCACCCTAAGGGATAACAAGATCCAATGATCACAAATTCCTGCAAGACGGTTTTAGGCTGGACATAAGGAAATACTTCTTTACTGTCTGAGGCCCCAAGCTCCCCCCAGAGGTGGTGCAAGCACCTACTCTGGACACTTTTAAGAAATAGTTGGATACTTATCTCGCTGTGATCCTTTGACTCTAGCTGACTTCCTGCCCCTTGGGCAGGGGGCTGGACACAATGATCTTTTAAGGTCCCATCCAACCCTAATGTCTAATGTCTATGAAAGTATCTAGAAAAGAAGCCTAGGTGCTGATTATCCCTCACTAGGTGTATCTACATGTGCCATTAAGGTGACCTGATAAACTCCGGCTCAGTTTGAATTGGAGTCAGCTTCTTCCAGGTGCAGCATCTCCATATGCGCCTGGGACTGCAGCAGTTTGAGCCAAGGCAGAGCAGCCTCAAGTTGGCAGGAGGCGTGGAGGGTCAGACCCAAACTGTGGGTGGAGGTATGGGGTGATGGAGAGGATGGCTGGGGCACAAGGATGGCAGCCCCTGAACTTTAGCACCATCTTGCCCTAGCCAGCCCCTGTCATGATCTACAGCTGCATTTCAGCAGAATTAAGTAATCCACTGTAAAATAGTACTGTCCCTAACAGTACTATCTTATGACTGAGTTAATTAATTTACTACACCCTAAAACTGAAGCACGTGTAGATGGTGATACTTTACTAAAGAGCCAATTAGTCACCTTTGCAATAAAGCACATGTGTAGCTGCACTTGCTGTTATATGGTCTAGAACAGAAGGGAGGCAGCTAGTTCACAGATTGGACAATATGTTTTGACAGCCCTCAAAAGTGTTGTAGCTAAAATGATCCTGATGAGCTACCACAGCAGCCCAGAAATGCCCAGTATAAGAATACTCTTGTCATTCTCCTCCTCTGCTCCTGCTCCACTCCCAGGTGTCCCCTATCCCAAATTTCCTGAGATGTGGTACAAAAAGGACAGAGTTATCTCTGAAGCTCCTGGAGTGGGCATTCTGCATCAGAGTTTTTTAATGGGAAGTGAATGGCCCTTGAAGATATTAACACAATTCTGAGTCAAGCCTTAAAATGGAGTTTGATAGAAGTGGTGCACCCTGCAAGGGAGAGGCTTCTGAATCCTACTGCATAAGAGTGAAGGAGGCTATCCTGGAGACAGAGCTGCCCTGAAACCAGGAAAATGCTGAAAATACCAAAACCATTCTGCCTTTATTGTAAGGCACTGGTCAAAAGTATTTGTTGTATTTTATGCATGTATTTTATGGACTGACAGGGTAAAGAACCAGTAGATCCTAGAATATAATCAGGATCTTGTACCAACAATCTTTTCTTCTCTACCCAAGGCACCCAGTGGCAATGGCTTCATATTACAATCACTGATTCTTTTTACCTCCAAGTAGTTTTACAGCCAGGGCAATCTTTCTTCACAGATAAGAATGTTAGGTGGTGTCATGTAGTCATGGATCTACCCATTGTTTACACACGACCTCTGCCTCCTTTAAAGCTGTAGCGGAGAAATACATAACATACAGAGAGTACAGACTCCCACACTACCTGTTCTGAGATTAGGGCCCAAAATTCACCATAGCCCCCCTCCTAGCGCCGCTGCCGCCCACCCCTCCCAAGCACAGCCCCTGCTAAGAAGAGCCTGGTGCAGCTCTGGCCCCAGCTTACAGCTGGAGCCACCCTGCCCCATGCAGATACGGGGACAGCCCCCGCTCCCATTCCCACCCCGGGTGTGCACAGCAGCGGGAGCTGCCCCACCTCCCTGCACCCATGGACAAACCACAGCTCCATCCTGCTCCTTGCCCCACCCCACCCAACCCC
>NW_017728995.1:52482993-52491622 GCF_001723915.1 Gavialis gangeticus
CCCACCCAACCCCGCCTCACCCCAGCTGGGCAGTGCCTTCCCCAGCCCTTTCCCTAGTCCCTGCCCCAGCCCCATTCCCTCCCTTAGCACAGGGGCCTCGATTTGCCCCCCACCATGCCCCTTCCCTTCTTCCTCCCCTTCCATTACAACAAACTTACCAGGTGCACGCTGCTCTTCAAGCTGCCAGGCAGTGCTCCTCACTGTCTATGTGCTGCGCTGTGGCTGCACGCATACACGGGCCATTTATCAGCCACATTATCTGCCACATCAGGCCAATTTCAGATACAGACAATTTTCTTTATATTGGTGCCAATCCAATATCGGACCAGTATATTGGTGCACATCTAGTAACTGGATATCCAAATCTTTTTAAAACTCTTTACTAAATAATGTCAGCTTTAGAAAATGCTATATTTTGGTTTTCAGCAAATGTCTCTCTCAGATATTGATCACGACTACCTTGCTAAGCTACATCCCCAGATGTGCATTAGGATGTTAACAATGACATTTCTTAATATAGCTTGTAACTGGAGCTATGGGGACAGTTTTTCCCATAAAGAAAAGCTGTCACATATTTTGTTTTATGTCAGGGTAATGAAAAGAATGAGGAGTGGAAGGGTGCAATGAGTTTTTGCTGCCATATTTTTACATCATCATCTGACAGAAAAAGTATAAATTCCATTAGCATCAACATGTTTTTGTAGGCTGATTCTTACTAACATTATCAGCAGTGCTCATGCTGGCAGCTGAGAAGCGGGAAAGGAAGAGATAAATTCTCTTAGAGTTGCCATAATAAATACTGAGCAAATACAGGAAAAGGCAAGCCTTCCCTCTTTCCAAAAAAACCCCACAACTCACATGAAGATGTGGGAAGAACCATGAATTGAGAAGAAAGAAACCTGGCAGATCTAATCAAACCTGTAATGTGTTATTCCTTTACCATAAGGAAATAACAGACAGCTCTGTCAGAAGTTGTTTACAAGTACTGGTAGGTTGAAAGGCAGGCATAGAACCAACTTGCCCCTACAATGGTAACCACTTTAAAAAGTGAAATTATTCTTTTTCCTAAGAGCTGTTAAAGTATGGCACCGTGGCTTTGATTCCGCATGCTCTTGGATAATACATGGCAAGGTATACAAGATTGTTGGGCTCCAGCATAAGTATGGGGGATGCAAGCTAAGTTAAGACATAGGCACTATCCTCCATACTGAGCAGAGCACTGAGCAATAGTTGAGTTCCTTGTACATGGAGAGAAAACTAGCTTCTTTGAGAATACCATTTATAATGAGGTACTTAGTGTTACTTTTCTAGGCTTTAGTTCTGTGAGCAAATTTGCATGTACCTGCATCTTCAAAGAGTCCATAGAAATCCCCTATTTACAACAGATTAAAATAATGGGATGCTTAGGCGATGTCTATACTGCAAACAGAGGTGTCAGTGCAGCCAGAGAGATTTACCCAGCTGGCTTTCCTCTGTTCACTGAAGACACATTAGGAGGGGTGAGCTGCAAGGGACCCAAGTAGTTTCCAGGATGGATGAAGCCCATGCCATCCTGTCTTCATCCATTTTCTGTTTGAACTAGCTACAGTAAAGCTAACCCAGTTTTATATGAGTATTGAAATCACAAGTCCACACTGCAGTGCAGATATAGCCTCTGTCCTGTTCATTAACAGGAATAAGTTGACAGGAGCACGGCAATACTTTCATTAATACACAACTGGGTTTGCTCCCACTATGACCTCTTTTTTTTATTTTGCACTCTGTCCCTACCTTTAAGATCAAGCCTCTAAAAATCTTCAGGAACCTTTAAGTATAGCAGGTCCAATTGTCCAGTGGCTAGATAATCACCTTGCTGGGGCTCGACAATCACCTTGCTGGGGTCGTTTGACCCCAGTACTCTTTCCTGCGAAGGCAGGGGGTGGGACTTGATGATCTGCTCGGTCCCTTCCAACCCTACTAACTATGAAACTATGAATTTACTTTAACATAATGCCAGTAATCTCCAATTACAACGTTTCTATACCCAGCTTAATATTTGAGTTGTATTAAGTTTAGTTCTGAATTAATTCTGAAAATACAAAGCAGTATTTTTGAGATGCAGATTCTAGTCCATTTCCTGCATCATTAACAGGGGTGGGATTTTTAAGATGCCTAAGGCATTATTGACTGAATGATAACTGGAACCTTTTCTCCATAGGCAGTTTTGAAAATCCTACCTATCATTGTTTACAAAAGTCCAGTCAGGTACACCTCTGCAAAACTATTGAAAATAAAGGGGTCAGCTAGTTAACTGAGAGTCCGTTTTAGATAGGTGGCAAGAAGGCTTCAGCTGGTCTTTACTGTTGTTAATGTTGAGCCAGATGGAATTAAAAAAAAATGACTTTCAAATTCCAGACAACATGCACTGCAATGGCATTTAGAAAAACACCTTTTTATCAGTCAACTAAGTGGGTTTGCCATGGAGTCACTGAGACAATAAATATGCAGTCCCCAAACACCATTTTTAAAGTCGTCATTAGGAGTGGAGCTGAAATTTAAGCCACTATTGTCCTTTTTTCGTGTTCCCAATTCAATTTTCTCTTCTGCTGGATTCCCAGAAGGACCATTAAAAGCAATTTCCTCTCCCAGGATGGGAAACAGATCAGTGGGCAGCTAATAATGCATCATTTCATTTTGCATACTCAAATGAATTTCCAATCTCTTCAATTTTCTCATCAGAAAAACAACTAAGTTAAAAATTGAAATTAAGGGCAGGGTAGAAAAATGCCAGGGAAAGTCATACATCAGTGACAAACACAGATGAACAACATAACAGGCCAACTAACCCTTCTCTCTCCTCCTCTGAACAAGCTGTTAAAAGATCAAGACACAGAGCCACTGAAAAGTAAACAAGATCTACAGAATTTGTGGTAGGTGGGACCATCTGCACCTAGCTAATATCACCCTACACAATCTGTCACCCAGTTGTGGAAAAGAGCCAAAGAATCCTTAATGACTCAGAATCAGATAGCTGAGACAGGGATGTGGCGTACTGGCTTCTGGACATTAACATTATTATTGTTGTTTTTGTTGTTGTTGTTGCCACCAGTGGATGCAGCCGACTCCTTTCTCTGTACCTACTGTTTAGATTCTGCCAAGTAGCAGGAAAATGCCAAGAAAAGCACATGCTATAGTTTGAACCTCTATCTTGGTTAGATTTCTGGAGGAGACTCCAATCAACAGGAACAGATTACTTATCCAAAAATTATGCTGAAATACCTAGTACATGAAGTACCAGAACTATATCACTATCTGCATGCTGCTTACATAGCCTCATCTCTGTGAATCCCTATTAAATGAATATTAAGAAAATAATCCATAATTGTTTTGTAAATGATGCCTGTTACCACTCAAGTGTTTCTACTGAGTTTCCTACAAAAAGTTGCACTAGAAGTTAATATGTTGCTGTGGTCATACACTGCCCTTTGTGCTCTTTGGGCCATTGTATTCTCATGCAGACTCCTTAGCTGCTCCTAGGCAGCCCATACTAGGGTGTCATGTGCAAGGTCTTTTCCTAATATGGACATAGAGATCCTATCTCATTGTTTGAAACTTTTAGACGTATTGGTAATGTGAACACAGTGAAACAAAGCTCACTCAATCTTGTGCAAAGATGACATAGTCAGTAGTGTGGGTAAGTGGTGGATAACATCCTATGGGGCACAAGTTATCACAGAGTAGCTTATGAGCATGAATTTATAACTGAAAAATTATTTTCGGAGGAAATAAACAGTGAGTCTTGCCCATTCCTTGCAGTACAAAGAACTAGTCAAGAAAATACTGTGAATAAAATAAAGATCTTATGCATGGGATCAATTCCTGACAGACCTTGTTGAAGTAATAACATTTGATACATATGTAATATTTATGGGATCAGAGTGTTTCAAAACATAGGTTTATCCAGAATGCAGACCTGAGAGTACAAGTACATTCATTTTCAGTAATATTACTGAAACTACAATAGCAGCTATGTCTTCAGTTTTATATGGGTACATCTAAAAGACATGATCAATGACCACAATGAAAGCTTACTTTTAAAAAAATCACAGCTAGCTCCTCAGCTGGTATAAACTGGCATAACTCCATGGAAGTCAATTCATGTAAATTCATCATGCTTCATGTTATCATGGTAGCATTGCACAGAGATAGGAACATTTGTTGCAGTCCCAGGAAATCATAATTTGTGTTAAAGGATCTGGACTTTGTCAGCTGACAAATCACTTAGTTACTTGATTACAAGTGGGTATTTTGGAGTGCAAACTGGAGACAGTTTTAAGTCCAGGACTCATTTCTATAAATTATTCAGGGAGGAATGGAGAAGCACAACTGCACCAGCAGGATCTTTCTGGTTATTGCCTAGATTATATTGTTTTGATAAAAAATACTTAGACAGGTCATAACTGAGAAAGCAATTCCAAAGGTATTAGTATAAACAGATAATATTTTTACCCTGGGAGAAATGTAGTTAGGAGATGAAGGCATCAGGTAAACACAGCAGGTGCTAAATCTATTATAGACAAAAAATAGATGAAAGAATTGAAATAAGGGATTCATTATATTTAGATTACATAGACGAAAATTTCCTTTCTTGCATGATCTTATGAAATAGCTTCATCTAATAATCTTCCTAGATAATCATCAAAGCAAATTTTATTCCCTTGTAAAGGAACAGGGCTTTACTTGTACAGTTTTCTAGTCCAATGGCTGTTAAAAATGCACACAATTATCTACTTGGTTATCTGAACTAATACATTGGATACAGTCAATCAGTTTCTAATTCTGCTTGTGGGGGAAACCTACAAATGTCTCCATGCTTTAGCTATTAACATAACATATGCCTTCTGGCATAAGGAACAGACAAGGAAGAAAAATCAAATGTGACATTAGGAAATAAGAATGTTTATTGCTGTGCATAAAGGACCTGTCCTACAGTCCTTCCAGAAGCAAAATTCCCATTCACTTTAGGTCTTCGAATTTCCTCTGATTCTTATTTTAAAAAGATGATAGTTTCCCCGTTGGAAATTCTTTTTTTTTTTCATGTTAATTAGTCTATTGTATGATGCAACAATTAAAATAAAGTAATTTGTTTGAATATGCAAAATCTGATATTGCAAATTATAATGCAAGTGAAATGCATTATTTTAAAAAGAATGTCCAGTAACATTAGTTCTATCATTCCATCTGTCATTATTTTAAATGCAGCTCATTCCTTTAAAAATAAACAAACTTTGGTAGAAGGTATCGCCTTTTCAATTTAATAAGGGCAAAATTATGTCTTATATTATGCACCCAATATTCTTAATTCCCTGCTTAGTCGTCAACCCTGTGAAGTATAGCACTCTGGAAAGAATTGTCCCTGAAAGTTATCTATTCGTGGCCCAGCATAAGTATGCTAACCACCAATCTCAGTCAGCCCCACCTCTGTAGTTCCCCTAATTAGGGTAGTCCCCAGGGCAATGGGAGGTGTGGATTTAAATCCTCCCTCTAATCTTCCCTCTAATTTGCATTCTAACAGAGCAAGAAATACCTTTCCACAAAACAGATTCCTGCCCAGAAGAGCACTGCATCTTTCCCTCTTCTGTGAAATATGAAGCACTATAGCCAGAAGGATATATGACTGTACATCCTGCTTACCACCAGACAACATGGAGGTAAAAAGACTTTTCAAACTTTTCTCTGAGCCTAATCTGCACAATATTAACTGTTCCAAATAGGAAACGTTACCACACCTTCAGCTATCAACTTTCATTTCTGCCTAGGAGAACTTTCGCAGTCTTTGCAATCTCCTATGCCCGATGAAGGATGCCTGTGCCTGAAAGCTTGCAGATAATTTTGTTTGCAAGTATCATGTTGGTCGAATAAAAGATGTCACCTCTGCCATGAGTTCTGATTCCTTTTGCCTCTAGACCGATATGGCTACAACCTGGATACCAATCATCCCTCCAATGCAGCCAGTGGAGGGATTTAAACTAAGTGTCCATATCCTCAGTGAGTCTGGCTAAGCTTTGGCTATTCAACACAGGAAAGGGCAAAAGTGCCTTCTGGCTGTGTTTTGTGGCAATTCATGTTACTGGGGCTGAAGTGAAAAGGTACTCAGTGCTGTTAGACTTGGGTTGTTAGCTGGTGTTGAGTTTCTACTTACATAAACATTTAGATGTTGCAGACATTTAGATGTTTAGGGAAGTTTATTCTAGGAAACATAGGCACTTAGGTTGCCTTTAGGCAGAAGTTGAGGTGAGGTTTTGTGGATCTAAATTTTTAAAGCCCAAATCTTCAAGGCATTTAGTAGGAAATCAGTGGGAGTTAGGCACCTTTAGGCCATAGGTGCTTTTGAAGATCTCACTGTGCCACTGCTACACAAAACGTTTACTGCAAAATTGGCTAATTAGCTTTGTAGTAAAGTCTTAGCATCTACTCATGTGGTCCTATTAGGCTGCAGTAAAGTAACTCTGCCATAGGTTAGTACATGTAAACACAAGTACTAACCTATGGTGGCATTCTTTAGTGTGCAGCAATGCACATGTAGATGCTGATTGGGACTGGCTGGGGCATGAGGGGACTTTAGTGCAGGGGCTGTCTGTTGGCTAGACCCACACTGTAGCACCCTCATGCCATAGCCCGCCCCTTCACATCACGTTGAACCAGGTTGGAGCAGCCCTGGGCTGGCAGGCTGATTGCTAGGCCCCCTGCCAGTTGGGGCTGCTCTGACCTGGTTCAACATGCTGCAGTCCTAGATCCACATGTAAATGCGATGCCCAGGAACAATAAACTCTGATATGATATGTGCCAAGTGTATGTGCTACTTTAATTTCATGTATAGATGCACCCATAGAGTGCCTAGCTGCATCTTTAAGCATCCAAGTAACTTTGAAACTCTGGCTCAGTGACTGTCAAAGCTCCTTCAGGGATTATATTCTGCAGTTTGTAGTTCCTTCTGGCTGGCACAGTCAAGCCTAGAATGTAAGGATCATATCTCTCAATTATTAATTGCCTTTTGATCTGATCCTTCACTACTAAGGACAATAGTTTTGTTTATTTAATACTAGTATTTCTGCTGGGATTTGGCCAAGTAGTTTATTCACTATTTGCTTTCTACTCCTATCAATTAATCCTTCTTTTTCACATTTCCCAGCACTTTTGTCTTGGTATACTGTCTGGTAAGGAACAGTATTTCTGTTATTTATTTTCAATGAATCATTTAAAATATGGGGGATTTATGAGGGGATTTCCATGAGACTTATGGGAGATTTCCATGAGAAAAGAACTATTCTAAATAGCAAAGGAACATGAAATTATAATTTTGGCTCTTACATTTCAAAGATAATTGTTTGAACTTTATGCTAGGAATAGCCTAAGTGGGTGCATCCACACATGCAGCAGCTCAAATAGCAGTGACAAAAATTTGTACCAGAGATTTGTGCCTCAGCACACATGTCTGAACATGCACTTTGGTATGGGGCAAATTGTGTCACTTGGGGCAAGGTGCCCCTGCCCAGCTCCTCCTGGATCTTCAGCCAGGGGGAGCTAGGCACTGGGGCCAGCAACAGTATAAAAAACTGCCATGGCAAGCAGCTCAGGGCTATTTGCCCTCAGCAGCTTCTGAGGTCCACACAGGTGGTATTGGGGGACACTATCCCTTTGTGCCAACTGGACTGCTGAAGCAGCCCTAACCTAGAGTGGCCCCTGTACCCTCTACCCACTGCAGCAGTCTGGCAGTGGGGGCTGCTGCCTGGCTGTGAGCTGCTGCCATCCACCCCCCTGAACAATTCACAGTCCCCCCACAGCAGCAGCAGTGGCCATCAGGCACTCAGAGCCCGCTGCTGGAAAAATGCCCCCTTGGTGTGGCCCCAGCCACCTGAGACCCAGCACTGCCTTTGCAAATGGCATGGGCCCAGCTTGGCCTGGCCTGGGGGTATGTGCCGTCAGGCAGGACTGAGCCACTATTGTTGTCACTTGGGGTCCTGGCACCACACGCAGGGACTATGTGTTGGGTGGGGCAGTGTCCTGCCTCCAAGTGCCCCATGCACCATCAGGCTGGGCTGGCTCCATGGAGGCAGAACCTGGCCTGGCCCAATGCATAACCCCTGCATGTGGTGCTGGGACCCCAGGTGACAACAAGAGCAGCCCGGTGCTGCCTAAAGGTGCACACTCCTGGGCCAGGCCTGCACCACTTGGCACAGGTGGCACTGGGTCTCAGGTAGCCAGGCTTGCACCACACTGTGGTGGGGCTCTGCCAGTAGTGGGCCCTGAGCACCTGACAGCTGCTGCTGCTGCAGGGGGGCTTGCGTCATGCAGTGGGTGGGGGGGCTGGCAGTCCCCTTCACCCCCACACAGTCCTCTCCGCCCATAGTCTGCCCCCACACAATCTCCCCCCACCCACAGTCCCCCCACTATTATGTCCCTGCTTACCAGGGACAGAGCCTGAGTCCAAGTCACTGCTGCAGCCTTGTCCTGCTGGGGCAGCAGGGGAAGGGAGCAGGCGTAGAAATGCTCTGGCTGGGTGTCACAGCATCTTCTTGGAGGACCCAGTCTCTGGTTGCCTCCATGCATGCCCTGCATCACATTTTTTTCAGCTGTTATATATATATAT
>NW_017728995.1:52492185-52505207 GCF_001723915.1 Gavialis gangeticus
TGCAAATATGCAGCATGGGGAACATTTTTTCTTCCCAGCATGCTTTGAGATGCCGGAACAGGTATGTGCGTGCTCATCTAGATACATCCAGTGGGTCCATATATCATGAGCAAGCATAAAAGTTAATGATTTCCTGTGAATAAAAGGAATTATTCATCCAAATCCAGGTAAAATCTCTTTCTTTGGGTGACCAGGAAAGACATGTTTAATGTTATCCACATTTCAGGGGAATCAAGGTGGAACAGGTTTGCATGCTTATATACTCATCTGTGAACTACATGCACTCCTGTTACACTTGCAAAATGTACAGCTCTTTCTGTTTTAGCAGAATACAGCTTCATTAGCCAGCACTTCAACAATGGACGTGTCTACACAAGATGCTTTACTGCAAAGTAGAGCAAATTATGGCATAGTAAGCGTCACTGTCTAAGCATGCAGACCCTTACTGCACAGTAATTTGCTCTACTTCGCAGTTAAATTTCTACCTGTAACTGCAAGTAGCAAATTAACTGCCAAGTAATTACTGTGCAGTAAGGCACATGTAGATGGCTGACTGGAATCAAATTTGCTCCCAGTTATCCTGGCAGCAGGAGGAAGGAGATTGCTCCCTGCCCCCAGGAGCTGCCTTTTGCTGGGGCAGGCTCCACCACTGAAGCCTGGGCAGAGACAATGTCTCCCTGCTCTGGCAGCAGGGAGCTTTCTGTCCCTGCTCTGTGATCATGGAGCTGGGGCTGGGAAACTGCTCCCTGCTCCCCGCTGTGTGATCACAATTGTGGAGTGGGGGCTGGGAGATTGCTCCCTACCCCCGCTCCATGATTGTGAGCGTAGAGCTGGGGAAGGGAGTTCCCAGCATAGAGAAAGTTTCCCACCCAGCCTGGAGCTGGATGGGAAACTGTCCCAGACTGAAACAATTCCCAGCCAGCCCCAGGCTTCATGGGGACGTCTGCATATGCAGCCTAGACCTGGCTGGGGACTGTCACATTTCTGGCAGTCCCCAGCCAGCTCTGGGTTGCATGTGTAGACTTGCACTGGTAAGGGACAGATCCCAGCCCCACAGATTTTTCCCAGCCCTGTGCCCCAATTGGGTGATTTTGAGACACAGGGCTTGTAAAGAGCTGCGGGAGAGGGGCAGGTCCCTGTCTCCTGCCCCATTCAGCTGTGGGGCAGCTAGCAGCAAGCCCCCCAGCCCAGCCAGGGACTTGCTGCTAGCTGTCCTACTGACAGATAGGGGCTGGGGTCTGGGACCTTCCCCTCTCCTGCACCTCTTTCCAAGTCCCCTGTCCCCAATTGGGATCTGGGGCAAGTAGATCCCTGCTGGCAGGGTAGGGGGACATTGTCATCACCTGGGCTTCAACACCGGAGCCCACCCTGACAGCAGGCAGCTCCTGAGGGCAGGGAGCAATCTCCCAGCTCCTGACAGCTGTCTCCTGGCCCTGTGCTTCCTGCCAGCCCCTTGGCTAGCACCCAGGGAGAGCCTAGAGTTCCCCTGGCTGATGTAGGGAGACAGTACAGGACTGGAGGGGGTGGGATCAGATTCCTGCCAGGAGCAGCAAATCTGCTCCCAAATAGGCACATGTGTAGATGCCTACCCAGGGTAGGTTTACTCCAGAGTAAATTACTTTGGAGTAAACCCATCAAGCAGCATTTGCACATGTAGATGCACCCAATTACTCTTTATTCCTGTAAATAATCTTGTTGAAGTCAATGGGGCTGCTCATGCAAATACGAACTATTCTCACAATTGATGTGTTGTAAGATAAGCATCAGGAATGTAATATTACCAACTGAAACTAGAAGGCTAATACCCTTACTCTTATGAAAAATGTTATAGGAGCCTTGAGATCAGAAGGAGTAAAGATATTGTGTTCAAATGCCATATAAAAGATGGCATCTCCGTTAGATCTAATTGTATTCTTGTTTGACAAATTGTATATGTACCTCACACTCTAGTTTCAGGGTTACCAAAAATAGATCAATTTTGGTGATTAGTTTTGACCAAGAAATACTGAAATATTAAAATATTTACAAGTTTAGTGTTGACATTTTTAACAGAAATGTGCCATTTCAGAAGTGCCAAACTATTTCATTTACATATTTTTAAAGGTGATATTTTGACTTTTTGTTTTAATATATACTTTTTGCCATTTAAAATTATCTGAATTAAAAGGGAAAAAAGGGAACCCCAAACTGAAACCAAACAGTTTACTTTAAATCAAGTGAAAAGTTAGGGTTTTACTGATAAATGTTCATCTCACCGAAGTCTAAACTCTTTTTTGTCCCAGTTTTTCAACTTGAGCTTTGAAACACAAAAATCCATTATTTATTCAGGTATAATCTCCAGCAGCATAGTCCTCACTACACTGTTAGAACACTGGGGTAATACTGATTCGATATCCCCTACTGAATTACAGACACAACTGTCTATTTCACTGAGGTGCATTGTGAAAGTCTCACATCCAAATAAGTTTGTATGAGCTGGCAGGATCACAACAGACGGTAATAAATAATGACACAGGCTTCCACCATATGCTTCCTGCTGGAATCCATATTTATAGTATTTAGGTTCAACTCAAATAAGCTACAGTATTTTACCACATTAACTCAGTGAGGTCACATATCTTCTTAGCAACCATCAATCCTCTGAATCACAGTGTATGTGCAAGAGGTTTACATGGCCATTACACCAAGTCCTTCAGCATGTACACCTAGGTAAGAGTATAGAGAAATGGAGGCTGCCCTAGACACATCTATATCTAGGCATAACAGCATATCTAAGGGGTCCCAAGTTTACAGCTTGAACAGTGATGGACAGGTATTAAAATGTACAGACATATCTAAGGGGTCCCAAGTTTACAGATTGAACAGTGATGGACAGGTATTAAAATGTACAGACTTTCAGGGCTCAACATACAAAATATGTGATAGGCTTGTTTATTACCTGAAAAAGTGTGTGTTAGATGGTGTAATGTTCATGTGTTTGGACCAAGTCATAATTTTCCCCAGATATTCAAACTCTCTCTAAGCAATAAAATTGAAAGTTTCATTTTACTGAATGTTAGTAATTCAAGTAAACAATTCTTTCCTGTTTTGAATGATGAAATACAGCAGTGTTTCCAAAAGGCAGGTAAAAGCAAGTTAATGTAACTGTTTCCAGCCCTCAAGGGAATGGCTTTATTCCAAATATATAAAAGATGCGGAGCATCATCTTAGCCAAAACATTTCCTAAATTTGTCTTTTCACTAAAATGAGGCCACCTAGAAGATTAAAAGCTTTGGTTTTTTCCTCCTTTAAAAAATATAATTAAATTCTAATTTAAAACTTTAATTGAGTGCACTTGTATTGGTAATATGTTCTTTTTCCCTTTAGGGACAGTATTCCTATTAGTCACTCAAGCTGCCTAATCATTTCCCGGTATGTCTTTTTTCAAACCCCATACCTCTGTTACAAATGAGAAAGTGGAAGCATTTATTTAAAGAGTATCTCAATTATATCCTTAAAAATAGAAGGATCAAATTCTTCAGCAAAAAAACTAAAAATCTGCAGGTGATCTTTCATTGCTTTTAATGGAAGCAGTGGCAATTTACAGCAGCTGAGAATCAAGCCCTAGCCTCTTAGATTACAGACAGTTTAAGATTAGGGACAGACATTCAAAAAGCCTGAGCCTGAATTGCTTCAACCTTTGCAGGTCAGTCTAACCTGGCTAGGCTGAACTGGTTTGGAGCAGTAAAGACATCTGGGCTGAGGAAATGCAGACACATGCCTGTAGTGGCTCAGGCTAGAAGCTGGGGGAGGGGAGGTGATAGAGAGGCCCTCTCCTCCCTTCTACAGTGATGAGCTGAAGGGGGCATGGCCAGTCCCGGAGGGACACTCTGATTAGGGAAGGGTTCCCCTGTCTCCTTCCCCACCTCATTGCATGTGAACAGAGAGGGAGCCAGCAGGGAGTTGGTAATACAGCATTTAGCACCCCATCAAGGAAACAAAAGCCTCTCTCAATAGCTCAAGCTCTTAAACAACTTTTTTCCAAGGAAGAAATGGAGGGACATTACCAGCTGACCTATTGATTGGCTCTGAAAAGCCCTAAATGGACACTGTCCTGTCTGTCTTTGTCTGCCTTACACAGACACCTCTCAGCATTAGCTAGCATACCACATGCTGGCTATGGTCCGTGCAGTGGGAGAGGGGAGAGGGGAAATCCCTGCTTGAGCAGGGAGTGGTGAGGGAGGGTGGGGCAAGGGGAAGCCAGGCAGACACTGCTGTGCCTGCATTCTCTGCTGGAGCTCCAGCCAGAAAGCATAGGAGTGGAGCCAGTCCTACTCGTCTGGAGCAGAGAGCAGAGCCCTGCCTTGGGTTGCAAAGCACCTGGGATGTTGGTTTAGATTAGGAAGCGGTCTGGGACAGACATTGCATAAACTGGTTTGACCAAAATCAGTTAAATCTGATACAGATTTATCTCAAACGGGTTTCAGTCATTTTCAAACTGGTTTATGTATACTGAACATCTGTTCTGTTATAAGCTGAAACCAGTTTCTGACAATTTAATCTGGTTTATGTGTAATGTCTGTCCCTAGCCTAAAAGAACATAAAATCTATTCAAGCTATGGTTTGTTTGGTTTTTTTCCTACTGGGGGAAAAAATATCCTCACTATAAAAACACAACAATCTGTTTTTAATTTGCACTAACTATTAAAATTGTTTATGACTAAATTGTCATTGCAAGTGACTGGCTGTGTTACAAAGTTACAATAGAGGAAGTAGTATATTCTGTTGATCTAATGGAGCAACTTCAACTGTGTTTTGATTGGGTGCATGAGTACCTTTGAACTCAGATCCTAGTGAACCCATTGTTTTTTCTAATTGTCTCCTTCAGCTACTGCTGATTTCTATAAAATCTACCTAGGTGGTTTTGTATAAGCTTTACTATGTACTTTATTAAGGTGACGTTCTTTACCTGCACTCACACAGACAGATTAATTCTTAAAACTTTAAAATATGTATATTAGGAAGTCCATGGTGGTGACAAAGTCTGAGTTTGTAACTGACTTTCTAAAGTAAAGATAGTAGGTGTGGTCTCTATCAATTCCCTGTTCTTCTAAAAGAAAAAAAAAAGACATTTTGCCATTTAAGAATTAGTTTTTATTATTTTCAATGTTATGCCTGAAGGCCTTAATTTATAAGCATCATCTGTGTTCTATGTTTAAAGCTTTTAGGGAGAAACAAACCTAATTACAGATAGTATGTAGAAAATTCTGTTCTTAACCACTAATCAGTGGCTGGTGATATATTTAGATGGAAGGAATTCAAGGCTGTAAAGTGTCAAGTTTCTTATCCCTCCCTCCATAGACTGCGTGAGTTCCAGAAAGCCAGGGCAGAGCTCATCATTTGGTTAAATAAAAAAGAAAATTGTCAAGGATTTTCAAAGCTTTAGAAATAGTACATTTTTATTGTGCTTTTCTGCTTTACAAAAGATGGGTAATTGGGATAAAAAAACAGTTTTTAGAATAAAAGCTATAACTTGAACTTTTTGAAATTCAACACCAGTCATCATGCCTATGCAAGAAATCTGTGCAGAAAAATGTTGTGTAAAAATGTTTGTGATTTTTATTGTTACTGTTGCTGCTTTAATTTTTATAATGAAAAGTGCAACAAAAATACTCTTAAAAAAAACAGGGGGCAGCCTTGGCTGTTGTAAACTGGCATTATTCAGCTAAATCTAGTGGAGCAAGGGCAGTTTACACCCTGGAGTATGTCACCTTTTCAGCACGCTACAATGGATGCTAGTAATTCTTATTGCCATTTCTGTTTTGTCAGATTTGGGTGTATTTGTTCTTATCTTAAATAAGCACATCTGGCAGTGAATCAGAACAGTGTGGGTTGTCTCAGAATCTGAGCCCTCCTCGCTCAGATACATGTACCCTGAGGATGTTTAATGCTATTAAGAAAAAATTCCAAGGCTGCAAGAAAATCTCAAAATGAACAGTATTTTAGCATGTTAGCCCAGGGCTGCAGCATTTAATTGAATTCATAGAATTTCAGCTAAGTAGGCAACTATCTTTCTGACCTGGGGGAAGCCAGTATATATTAAGAACATCAATGTTATTAACAAAGCAGTTATCATAGCACTGGAGTTACATTAGCAAGTTCTAGCATTGTGGGAAAAACATACATTTGATTGATCTGGATCCTGATCTGTCATTTACAGCTTACTGTTTTGACCTTACAGCCGTGTCCAGATGAAAGTGGACAATTGGTTCCCTGGGGACAACTAGCAGTGGTTCACTTTGTGCTGCTGCTAGTTGTCCCCAGGGAATGCCTTTGCCATGCGTGCTCTGGTGCTGGCCCCAGCATCCTTACCTTGGGTCCTGGGGGCCTTCTGGGGCTGCAGTAGTGGTGATCCTGGCGCTTGGAGCCTGGCTGGCAGCCGCAGCATGGCTCTGACTAGCCAGACTCCAGTTTTGAATGGCATACACTCTTTATGCATGTGCAACTCCGCTTTTTTTTTTGCATGGTTTTTTTTGACCCCTGGATATCCAGGGATCAACACCCCCCCACCCATGCCCACACTGCTCCCTTGCAGTGTGGAGAACAGCTGAGCATGTGGTATGCAGAGCTGCAGCTGTGCCTACAGCGCTACATACTGCAAGGCTGCACTCATCTGGATGTAGCCCACTTGTACTCACCATTCTACTCATTTGGATTTAATTGAAATAGAGCATAATTGTATACTGTACATCTATAATTCATAAGGTTCACAATTCATAGCTTTAGGGGTGAGAAACCTGGCAGTTCCCCAAGGCTCCTGGCTCTGGTGGGGGGACCCTAGTAGGCTATGTTAGCGGCAGTCATTTAACATATCATTAAGAGAATGGAGGAAACCACATCCTTAGCTTCTACCCAGGACTCCTATGAATCTAATGTCATCACTCTGTGTACTAGGTTCACTTCAAGATGAGTACATTTAACATCACAATTTCTGCCTTTATTTACACAGTTGAATGATTCAGTTAGCAATCAATCATTTATAGTTTAGTTTTTGTGACACTGTTCAAATGAATAATGCTAACCATTTAGAATCATTTGTTAGAAACAATTGTTACTTTCTGCTGTGCACTAGATATTTGCAGGCTGAGTGGTGGGGCTTAAAACTTTGAAATACCATAAATCAGATATTGTTCCTGCCTTCACTCATTCCAAAAAATGTATCAAGGGGATAGTTTAATTTTTACCTGTGAACTAGCTCACTTGGGAACTCCTGTGGAAGTCAGGAAAGCAGTTGTTGGATTACGTTTGATAGAATGAATTACTGACAGAGCTTGCCTTACAGTAAATGCTGGGTTAGGAATTTATAGCACAAACTGACAGGCACTAATTTTCCAGAATACTAGTCCCTTCCAGCGGTCTTCCATGGCAAATGCAGTTCACTGAAAAATACAGGCTTTACAACAAGGTACAACAGTTGGAGTCTATGCCTTACTAAAAACAAATTCCCACCCCCCACCACAAGACTTCATCAACAAACAATATAATTTGTACTGCTTTCAAAATGTATCACAAAAGGAAACAAAACTCCTGTGCTGGGAACTTGTAGATGAGAGTGCATTACATGAAGGGAAAGTGGGCACTTGCCTGTTTCTGTCTCCATCCTACAGTTCCTAATGAAACAGACCCTGTCAGCAGTAGGTTCGCAATCTGCTGTTCCAGTAACAATTTCCTCTGCTAGATTACTTGTTCCAAATGGATAATGTGCTGAGGGAAAAATCAAGCATATTGCTTTGAGAGCTTTCTGCAAAGGTATTTTAAGGAGTGATGACATTCTGTACTTCATATCTACATAGTATTTTAACACTCAGCTCAGACCTGATGAGTCTGTCCAGTATCTCATTCCCAAGTACAATCTCTTGACCAACAAAATATTCTACAGCATGCATGAAAAGCTTTCGACCACCTTTGAAACTTTGGATGTGTGGTGATAGTTTGGCAACATCTCTTTAAGTCCCTTGGAAATAAAATATCTTCAAGTTTGAATCCTGTGGGAAGGAAAGGCATTGCCATGAAATAAAACTAATAACATTTATGTTACTTATTAGGAGTGCGTTCCTAAGCATTTAGCTAATGAACGTAGTGTAAGTCTGTCAGTGCTAGCAGTAGTTTATGGAGGGGCATTTTCTAATTACATCAGCATCAGTGGAGTCACTGAATATTACATCAGATAGTTGATCTCTTCTCACCCACAACTTTTGTCCCAGTTTAACTCTTATTACTTATTCTAGAAAAGGTGTAATCTTTGTTCACTATGAAAGGGAGGAGGTGCTCTTAAAATATTAAGCTTTATGGGAGAAGTTCTGACATCATAAGAATGCCGTAAAGTACTAGTAACTACCTGGGATTTATGCATTCAAGCGTGTTTATTGCTTCTGCATAACAGAGTTTAAGGGTATTTTGTTTTAGTGGGTAAAACCTCATCTCACTGAAGTTGTATGGACTGACACCAAGGATAAATTTAGCTAAATGTCTTCTCTTCCTTCATATCAGTTACATGGATGTGCCATTTCACATTGACTATATTTTAAATGTGAAGGGACTTATCTATTAAGTGGATCAGCGGGTAGTGCACAGAAGTAGGAAATATGAGATCTGGGACTAACTGTTCAGCTTTATGTGAATCATTTAATTTCTCTGTCCTTTGGTTGCCCAGATTATATCATGGAGATATATTTGTCAACCTATTATTGTAAAGTGCTTTTATTTTGTACTGTTTATTATATTATGGCATATTATTATGTCAGTGGAACTCTATTCCTGGAAAATTTCAAGAGCAGGCTGGACAGACACTTGGCTGGGATGGTTTAGTTAGGGATGATCCTGCCTTGAAAACAGGGATAGACTAGATGATCTCATGTGGTTTCTTGCAGGCCTATTTTCTCAGTGATCCTGTGATAGTATTGTATGCTCTGTTATCCTCCTGCAAGCTGAGAAACCCAAGCTACTGCAACAATGCGAAGTTTGCAAAATGTATCCCATGTGTCAGCTGCCCTTTTGAATGTTATTCCTTATAGTTCCATAAAAGCACTGTCTGAGTTGTCTTAATTGCAAATTTACCTTTTATTCCTGGTTTAAGAATGATGCAAAAATCCATCCAACTTCTTGAGATGAGTATAGTGTAGTTATTTGGTAAGATCTACTAAATATTTAATGCTAAAAATTTCCATTCTATCGATTATTCATAAATGGTTCGCTTAGACTCTTTGTTCCTCAGGGCGATTACTTAAATCATATTATTGTTTTGCTTCATGACTGTATTGGACTGAAACAGACATATAACAAATGCAGAGTGTCACATAACTTACATAAATTTTGTTTTCTGGGTGGATTTTCAGGCAAATAATTATTCAGACTACAGGCATGGGGGCAGAGTAGTTAAAGCATCTCACTATAGCTCCAGAGATGTGAATTTGAACCTAGTCCGAGGTTCATGCAAAACACTGCTCACAGTTCATGCATCTGTCAATGGGTATTTGAATCATAGGGATCAAAGATGTATATGTACATCACTCCCTTGCATACTGCTGACTACAGACACTCGTGCCTTAACTACACTAGCCCAATGCCATTAGGTTCAGGAGGATCTTTGAACTTTTAAAGACTTAATAGCAAAATTTATGAAAGTTTGGGGGCTTTAAAACATTTCCACAGATGCCCACTAGGCCTCTGTGCAGTGACAACAGCAAATGCAATACATGGCTTTTATTCATGAGAACATTTGTGAAATACCCGTTGAATAATTTGACCACCTGAAATGGCTTCTTAGACATAATCAGATACCTGTTGTCATCTTTGACTCTGTCTCTAGAAAATAAAAAACCTCTGTTACTATTCAACCCCAATTATTTTATAATATTAGTTTACAGCTCTGCCTGGTGCTTACATATTTTGTATTGCTTCCCACCTGCATATTAATATGGCTATCAGTTCTCAATCAAAAGCATTCTGGCTTGCTATGTAATTGAAATAAGTCACTCCCACATTTATAATTCAGATGACGCGTTAAGTTTTTCTTTATTGGCACTTTTCATACCTTTAGAAACAAAACCAGGCAATGAAGTTATTACATTTCTTGAGATATTTAACAGCTTGTTGTCTTATTTTTTGAAATTTGGTTGCGAGAGCAATATTTCTTATGAAAGTCCAATTTAGCCAGTTGTCTGAATTTTCCACTTGATCTTCAGCTAGTGAATAACAATGTCATACAGCATGACTCAGATTACTAATTCAGTTTTCCTTTTTCAGTCTCAAACCAATCTGAGATTCTAATTTCTGCAGAACAGCCATATTCTGAATTTCTATAGATGCTGTCTTTCAACATAATCCATACTCATGCAAAATAGTGCTCCACATACCAGGACAAGCAGTGAAAAGCTCTATGAAAGTAATTAAATCTTGTGAATATTGGTTTTGAGAAGGATGGTTTAATCTTTCATTCTTTGAGCAAAGGTTTCTCTAGCAAAAGGCCTGTTTTGATGAAAACCAGCCAGCTTTCCTTTTAAGCATATTGAGCCAAATCCTGAAACCATAACTGAATGCTAATTCCCACTCATTTCATTGTACAGCAGCCAGAATTTCTACCATTGATTCTTTTCAACATGAGAATAGATTAAGTTGCACTATATGAAGCAAATTGGTAATTTAGCTCACATGCTTCTGTCAGCTCTTCCGTTTACTCTCTTACCATGACAAAAAAGTTGAACTATTTCTATTAGCCAAAAGTTTCTTGAAGTCCATTGCATCACTAGCTTTCAACATCTCTGCTCAAAAAAATTCAGCGACTTTCATTATGCAGATAACAAGATACAATATGAAATGGCTCTGAACCGTTGCTCATTATTCTAGCTGGTCTGACCCGGTTCAATGTGCTGTGGAGGGGCTGGCTGGGGCACAAGGGTGCTCCAGTGTGGAGCTACCTGGAAGGCAGTCCCTTCACTGAAGCACCCTCATGTCCCAGCCACCTCCACCAGTGTCTACAAGTGCATTGTAGGGCACTAAAGAACTATGCTGCAGGTTAGTACTTGTAAATACAGGTGGTATCCTGTGATGGACTTTATTAGTTTCCTTTGGCCTAATAGGGCCACACATGTAGACATTGAGACTTTACTGTGGAGCTAATTGGGTATCTCCACAGTAAACATCTTGTGTAGATGCACCTTTTGCCTAGCATCTCTAAGTTTGGCCAATATAAGATATTTCAAAATAAGTTTCAGGAAATAATACAAAGGATAGTTAAGATGTAGTCTAAACTTGATAGTTTAGGAGAATTTCTTGTTATGCTTTTATATATTGAATTATTTGTTTTTCCCATTCCTTCTTAATTTTGTTAGGTCTGAAATGAACTGTTCGGCTATCTCTTTTTGTTCTCTTCATTAAGGATAGTTTTCCATTATATAAAGGATTCTTGTTTTACTTAATAATTTGGGATTCAGCTATATTTTTTCTTGTCTTCCTGTCCATTTTAGGGTAATGCATGCCTTTTGTAACTATTATATACTTAAGTAACCTACACACAGTTTCTAAAGAGAAACTGGGCTTCTTTTGGGCTCCAGCTTTAAAGGAATTCAAGGTCTTAAATATGCAGTTTGACACATTTCAAAGTTCTTAGTTGATCAAATCTCATTGAATTAAAACACATAAACATTTATTTTCATTTGATTACATACAAATGGAAAGATGTTTCTGTATTCACCTGCTGATTACTACATTGCTGACAACTTTCAAACTATTTTACTTTGAAAAGACCTAGCAAAAGTGAGTAAATTTCCCTCTTTTGGAATCACCTTTAAAATGTATTTTCCTGATGTCAGGGATGGTGTGATATCTATTTCTCATGCAGTTCTGGTGGTATATTACAAATTTCCTCCATTAATTCACATATCAATCATGGAAACCTGATCCAAAACCTACTAAGGTCAATCTGCATCTTCAGTGCACTTTCAGTCCAGCCCTCAGGATATAGTACATAGCATGATGAATTAAATTTCATTTTGGACAATACTGTGATTATTTTCTTATTTAATCTCAACCAATAGTGCAGCCCAATTTTCATACAGAAGAAATCCTAAAGCCAATTCCTGTATTGGTGCAGATTATCCTAGTTCCATTTATTAAGTGAAATGATACCTGTTTATATCTGAGGAGGATATTCTTCATGGTTATTATGAACACCCCTGAGGAATAACACCATCATATTAAGAGTAGAAGTGATCTTCATTAAAGATGTGGGTAATCACTTTTACTTTCATTATTTTAAAATAACATGGCTGTTTGTAAAATTGAAATATGTAACATAGAGCAAGATGACCCAAAATAAAAGGACAGAATTCTATGAAAATTCTATGAAAAGAACAGAAAACCATAAACTGGTTTACTGGAAGATTATTTTTGACTCTGCCATCAGATCTAGTATTACACCACAATACAAACAATAGAGCTAAGCATCTGGGAAAATACAACCAAAATAAATTCTATAGCTTATGTGATACTGATTTGCTTGAGTTTAGTTTAATTCAAGCTAAATTGAAATTCACAAGTGAATTCCTTATCCTAATCAGATCTTGTTCTGTGGAACATTAATCCTTTGCCAATTAATCCTAAAGCTAAAATATCATAAATGGAGTGTAGAGGTAGAAATTAAGGGCCAGATTCTGCCAATAATGTAGGCATGTAATTACATATATTCATAAGCATAGTTATATTTTAAAATGTGCCAAATGCCATTTCACTCTGACAGTAATATTCATGGGCTGCCTTGGCAAGATGAAGAGACTACTCCTACACAACTAGAAGTACAAATCCTCCAGAGCCTCTGTTCTGCTCACATAAGATTTTACTCCATGTCATAAAATAAGTAGTCATATTAACTAAAGCTAAAGGGCTTCCCTATCATTTATTATATCCAACCCATAAATGAGTTCAAAGAATGATTTGTCCTTGAGGGGCTGCTGAAATTTGCACTGGGTATTTTCTTTAACTAATAA
>NW_017728995.1:52510207-52511712 GCF_001723915.1 Gavialis gangeticus
AAAATAAGTAGTCATATTAACTAAAGCTAAAGGGCTTCCCTATCATTTATTATATCCAACCCATAAATGAGTTCAAAGAATGATTTGTCCTTGAGGGGCTGCTGAAATTTGCACTGGGTATTTTCTTTAACTAATAAGAATGATTATTTATGGGATAGATACATTACTGCTCCATGCAATTGCCTCTTAAAATGTCCTCCCTTTTTCCACTTAATATTATATAGACACTGTTCATAAACAAAACACTATCAGGATGCTTCCTCCAGAGCTATAAATGATAGGGAAGGTAAGTAGCTTGAAAGGGCAAAATATAACTGCTGGTTTTCTTTGCTACATCTGCATTCTTACGTTTCTGGTAACTAGAGAGCTGTTTTGACTGGCAGGTAAAGGTATAGTTGGAAGCAAGAGAAACCAGGTGGTAATAAAAAGAAAAAAGAAGGGAAATGACTTTAGATGGAGAGAGAACCAGGTGGATATGTTGCTGATAGATGCATAATGTTTGCAAGTCCTTAATGAAAGCTTGATAGCAAACAAGATGCTAAATTTGTAAAAAAGTAATGGAGGAATATACTTAATTAAAAAGGATACACAACCTTTTGTTCTTAATTACTTTAATGGACTGTCTGATGTAAATTTGGGCTTCTCAGGATTAGGGGAAATGTTGTTATGTCGATATACACCTGTTTGAGAGCACACATCTTGTGATGATGCTTTGTGTGTGTGGTGGGGGAGGGGGGGTGTTTCCAAAGTTATTGCTAAAGAAGGTGGAGAATTTGGTGCTACACTATAAGGTACTGTACATAATTTATAAAAATATTTTTTTTTTAAAACAAATATATTTGCTGCTCTCTAATGCCTAGAATCAAGGCAGTTTCAGGAGGGCTGAAGTGGTGTCTCTACTACATGAGAGTGTCATGATTTTGTTGGAAACTAGACTGAGGGACTGAAACCCCCTCTACATGTTACATGCATTACACAATTAACCAGTTAATTGCTCAGTTAATTTATACTGGCTATATATGCAAATTAACTATCATACTGCAAAAAATATCCATTGAGCTATAAAGTCAGAGCTGGAAAATGTGCAATTTCCACATGTAGTAGGATTTTGGGTGACATGAAAACAGGAAAAGGACACAGCCACAGAGGGGAAAAAGACATGACAAAGATCATAAAATAGGCAGAAGAAAAAAAAGGAATGTTCCTCATAGGTCCCTTATAGAATCTATTCCCTGTAAACAGAGATCTTTCTTCCTAGAGGAGTGTTTCCTTCAGGCTTTGTGTTAATCTGGAAGTCTTCTAAGTCCTGCTGATTTACAAGTATTTCACAAGTGACCTGTCTCTTAAAAGTTAAGTCATCACGTCATCATAAAGAGAGTGCAGATCTCCCAGAGATCCTGAGTCACCCAACAGCAGCAACTTCCGTTACATTCTGTCCATATGCAACTTTACAGATACCAATGGGGGACATAGTTTCATAGTTTGTAGGGTCGGAAGGGACCTGA
>NW_017728995.1:52511859-52517425 GCF_001723915.1 Gavialis gangeticus
AACGGGACAGACAAACAACGGAACTGTAACAAAACAAAATCCAACGTGGACAAAAGCGGGGCGTGAACGATGCTGAAGTCGAGTGAAACAATGCCGAGGTCGATGCTGGAATGATGGGACAGACGGATGGTCAAGGATGAAGGCTGAGGTCAGAAGCCGTGGAATCAAGGTAAGTTCGGTTTGAGAGTCCGTTAATCAGTATCAGAAGTCGTAGTCGTAGGCAGTGCCAGGTAGATCGAACGCCAGAAAATCAATAGGAACAGATCGGAAAATCGCATAGGAGGAGACCAATAGGCCGCAAAGCCTAAAGGGAGGGGCTCCTTAACCTTTTATAAGAATTTAGTGGCCAATTAGAATGCTCCCCTCACAGAATTTTCTGGTCTGATTACGTCAGGCAGTCAGAGAACTGAGCATGCATCTGACTAGGCTTTGTATCTAACTGAGCATGCATGTGGTGGAAAAGTAGGTCATGCTTGATTGACAGGCCCTCGGGTCACCCAGGGGGCACGTGCTGGGTGAGCCTTGGAATTTTCCACTCAAAGACTAAAGTGCGCATGCTAGCTTTGACTCTTCTGTGTTGTCAGCACCCATAACTTAAGATTTTTCCATGACACCCAGGTGCATCACAAATTTAGGCAAGAACAAGTGAAGAAGAATCAAGGTCACATCATGCTGAAATAGATAATCATGTCCTGTAGTTTCATTTTCAACCACACCTGCCTAATTTATGTATTATTCATTGAATGCCCCACAGTGTGACAAGCATTTTATGGTAGTGTAAGAGTGATTCTGTAGCTGTGGTGGTTCATAAATTAATTAAGAGGCAAAGATTTCTTAGGGTGATATCCTTTATTGGACCAACTGTATATTTGGGATAGAATTAGATGAGCTTTGAATCAATTTTGGGGTAAGCATGTGTAGGAACCACAGAGTCTGATGGCTTTATTATTTGAGGTGTTGACTAGTTTCAGTAGAGATGTGTTGGAGAAGGAAACAGGAAAGTTTGCCAGCAGTTTGATGGGAGCAAAAGGAGGAAGGAAAAGAGGTGCCAGGCACCAGATCCTGCTCTGGGAAGGTAATTGAGCCAGGGTTGCCTGTGTGTTTGGCTTGCTGAGACTGTTTGGGTTTGTGTGCTTGGGTGTGTGCTCTGAGAAAGTGAGTGGACTGATTGCTGATTGATTGCTGCTTAGGTGTGACAAAGAGCCTTAACAAAGGGGCCTAGCCAGTTCAGGCCCAGGAGAGGTCTATAAGGAGGTAGTCCAAGCGGCTAGGGGAGCAAGAGACAGGAAGACACAAACAGAAGTTTATAAGTCAATTTGCCACCCCTCTCTTTGAAGGGGAGCCTGAAAGCTAAGTTTCTTTATTTTATATATTTAATTAAGAATGACTAACTACATTTTAGCAGCTAAAACTCAGCAGCTAGACCAAGACTTAAGTCCCTTATTTTAACTAGAGTCCATTCCTGTACTGTAAGCTTGCTGAGAAGAAAGAGGTTGCAAGGAAAATGGAGCCCTTCAGATCAAAGACCAACAAAGAGGCCAGCTACAAAGGAGTTTGCAAGGGAAGGTCTGCTTGGAAAAAGGCATAAAGTGAGAGGCAGTAGATTAGAAAACCCAGAGACATGGCTGGAGGATGTTGGAACACCAGAGCCACTGTCATTTCCAGATCTTCCTCTTCTTCTCCCTGTGAGGTATCTGTCCAGGCAGGGCCACACACCACTGAGGCTTCCACCCGGTGCTGTACACACTGTGGCTTACAGATTCCTTCCCGTGTCAGCCAGGTGCGGGAGTTCCTGCAATGTGAGCCATGCCTTCTGGTGGTGTCTCTCAGGGGGAAGGCAAGAGAGATACAAAAGGAAGTAGCAAGGCTCTGAAGCATCCTCGGCCATGAGGACTTCATCAATTCCATGCTGGAGGAAAGTTTTAAGACTGTGGAGGAAGGACTGCCAGAGGTGGTGCTAGAAGAGGAATAGGGTATTGACTCCCAGGATGGTGGAAGCTGCAAGCTTGTATCTTCTGGCAGCAGGAAGAAATCGTCATCCCCACATGCAGTGGTTTACCTGGAGAACAGATACAGAGTGGTAGCAATACAGGAGAAAGAGAGCATTCCATTGGTGGAAGAGGTCAGGCCAAGAATACCCAAAGTGGAGAGAATCAAGACCACTGCCATGAGGAGATGGGCTGGAGAATCCCTTCTGTGGGGGATGGAGGGATCCATCTGCCAGCCTGACCTGTTGTCCTGGGAGGTCTGCTGCTTGCCTGGAGCCTGGATCTGAGATGCCATGGAAGGATTACCAAGACTTGTTCGGCCCTCTGACTACTACCCCAATGTTCTCACCTATGTAGGCATCAGTGATACTGCTGGGGTGACCCTGAGCAAATCAAGAGTCAATACAGGGCTCTGGGTGCAAGGGTGAAGGGGATGGGGACACAGGTCATGTTAACCTCAGTCCTTCTGGTCAAGGGGAAGGGTCCTAGTAGGAGAAAATGCCTCCTTCAGATTAATTCAGGGATCCCTACTGCCAGCAGGGATTTGGCTTCGTCAACCATGGGATGTTGGTCCAATAAGAAGGCATGCTAGGAAGGAACAGGATCCATGTGACTAAGACAGGGAAGAACATCTTCGCATACAGGCTTGCTAACCAAATGAGGAGGGCTTTAAACTAGGTTCGCCAGGGGATGGAGAACAAAGCCCTGAGGCAAGCGGGGAAGTGAGGACCCTGGAGGAAGCAGAAGCAGAAGAGGGCAACATGGGAGGCCTCCTTATTTTTCCTGAGAAAGTACAGCAGTCAGCTAGGCACCTTAGGTGCCTGTACACAAATGGATGGAACCTGGGAAAGAAGCAGGAAAGAGTCCTCCCACAGTCAAAGAACTATGATGTGATTGGAATAGCTCACATGACTGGAGCACTGTCATGGATGGGTACAAACTGTTCAGGAATGACAGGCAGGGGAGGAGAGGAAGGGTTGTGCTGTATGTAGAAGAGCTGTATGATTGCTCAGAGCTTTAGTATGAAACTGGAGATAGGTTTGTTGAAAGTGTCTGGATTAAGGTTAGAGGGGAGAACAACAAGGGTACTGTTGTGGGTGTGTGCTATAGACCACCAGACCAGGAGGATGAGGTGGATGGGGGTTTGTTTAGACAGCTAGCTGAAGTTTCCAGATCATAGACCCTAGTTCTCATGGGGGACTTCAATCACTCTGACATCTCCTGGGAGGGCAATGCAGCAGTGCACAAGCAATCCAGGACATTTTTAGAGAGTGTTGGAGACAACTTCCTGGTGCAAGTGTTGGAGAGACCAACTAGGGGCCATGCTCTTCTTGACCTACTGCTCACTAACAGGGAAGAATTGCTGGGGCATGTAGATGTGAATAGCAAGTTTGGCAGCAGTGAACATGAGATGACTGAGTTCAGGATCCTGACAAAAGGAAGAAAGGAGAGCAGCAGAGTATGGACTCTGGACTTCAGAAAAGCAGGGAAGTGATGGGCAGGATCTCTGGGGAAGCCAGGCTGAAGGGGAAAGGATTCCAGGAGAGCTAGTTGTATTTTAAAGAAATCTTATGGAGGGTGCAGGAACAAACCATCCTGATATGCAGGAAGAAAAGCAAATGTGACAGGTGACCAGGTTGACTTAGCAGTGAACTCTTTAGTGATCTTAAACACAAAAAGGGAGCTTACAAAAAGTGGAAACTCGGACAAACAATTTGGGAGGAGTATAAGAATATTGCTTAGACATGCAGAGATGAAGTCAGGAAGGCCAAAGTGCAATTGGAATTGCAGCTAGCAAGGGAGGTGAAGAGTAACAAGAGGGGTTTCTACAAGTATGTTAGCAACAAGAAGTAGGTCCCTTACTGAATGGGGAAAGCAACGTAGTGACAGATGAAGAGGAAAAGGCTGAAGTACTTAATGCCTTTCTTACCTCAGTCAAGGTAAGGTCACTTCCCAGATTACTGCACCAGGGAGCACAATTTGGGAAGGAGGTGAGCAGCCCTCAGTGGTGAAGCAACAGGTTAGGGACTGTTTTAAAAAGCTAGATGTGTACAAATCCATGAGTGCAGAGCCACTGGTAATTGTCTTTAAAAACTCCTGGCAATCAAGGGAGGTCCTGGACGATTCGAAAAGGGAAAATACAGTGCCCATCTTTATGAAAAGGAAGAATGAGGATCCAGGGAAGTATAGACCACAAAGCCTCACCTGAGTCTCCAGAAAAATCATGGAGCTAGTCTGTACTCTGAGTGGGTGGCGGTGGTGCTGGAAGCAGGGGCTATGCCATTCTGCTGCTTGCCCAGATGGGGTAGCACAGGCATAGGACAGAGCCACTGCGCTGCCTCTGAATGAGTGGTGCACAGTGGCAGGAGCCACATTCCCCCTCTCCAAACCCCCTGGATGAGCCATGGCTCTGTCCCATGCCTGCTCTGCCCCAGCTGGGCAAGTGGTGGGAAGGCATGGGGCATGTGTCCTCGGATCTGGGTGGGGCAGTCTGTGCTCAGGGCAGGCAGCAGAGTGGGGGCTATGGGGAGGCTGCAGCCCCCCAAAAAGTTGCCAGAGCCCCCACTGCCCACCCAGAGTGCAATCATGTTCCCATTACATGCTCTAAGTCTCACTTTCTTATCCTCATAGTACACAGGTTTAGTTTTCATTTTTTGAATAATGTATTCTGGTGTTACATTGACCTAATCCAAAAGTTACCATTAGTGCATTGGTGTCCACGGTGATTGTCCAGTCCTTAGAAGAATGACGGTCTTGCATTTTGCCAGTGAGGAATTCTTCCTTTTCTTCATTGCATAGAATGCGTTTTCTTGTCTGTTGTATGCTGCTCATTTCTGCAAGCTCTTGCAAAGTCATTGAAACTTTTACATTTGTTGCAGCAACTACCAAATGCAGGGTTGTGGGCAGCATCTGCAGCTGACCACTGTTTCTTCAAGCAATTCTCTTTGGGCTCTGTGTATCTGCTTCATAGTGAGGTCCTCCTTTGTGTATTGTTTGTGTGTTGCCTTAGATTTTTGCAGTCTTGTAATCCTGTCTAGTTCAGCTTGTTCTGTTTTTTCCTCCAGCTTCTGCAGCCTGGCATTTGTTATCTCAGCCACTTGGCACATTCTAACTGCCTTTTCAAAATTAGGCTCAGGATCCTCTAGTGTCTTTTCCTGAGGCTTGTATCTCTTATACCCAATACTATTTGGTCTCTGATCATGGACTTTTTTTAGGTCTCTAAAGCTGCATGTCTGACTCAGTTGTCTGAAGTCTTTGACAAACTCCTCTATTGTCTCACATTCTTTCTGCTGTCTCATGTGGAAATTATACTGTTCAAAGGTTTCATTTTGTTTGGATATACAATATTCCTCAAACATTTTCATTACTGTGCCGTAGCTTTTCTGTTCTGCTTCTGACAGTTGTAGGCTATTATAAAGAGACAGAGCTTCTGGGCCTGCTATATTTAAAAAATGTAGCTTCTGGGCTCAGCAGTTGGCCACGGGGGGACCCTGGGTGCCCCCACAGACCCAGGAGGCACCAGCTGCCGAGCTGGAAGGCAGGGGGAGAGTCCCACATGTACTCTGCAGCGGACCCAA
>NW_017728995.1:52522425-52527292 GCF_001723915.1 Gavialis gangeticus
CTCCAAATCAAATCAGCAACTGAAGCTTTGCACAGCCCTAACAACTTGTACATAATACTCTTAAAGGTATCCAGACAATGGTGGTTAAGACCTGGCCAGTACCTTGAAATGTAACAGCTTCTTGATTTAACCTCCTGTTATAGAAGTTTTGTGGCAGATTTTGCTACCATTCCAAGCCCCTTATGTAAGGAATATCAAGATGCCTTTATAGAGCTAAAGTGGTGGTTGATATCATCCCCTATCTTAGCGTATCCCAACTCTCAGTTGCCCTTCTTGGTGGACACTGATGCAAGTAACATTGGCATCAGAGCTGTTTTGTCACAAGCTGAAGGAAACACACTAGCCTTAAACAAAGCTGAGCGCCAATATGCAACCAAAAAGGAAAAGAATTGCTTGCTGTGGTGACCTTTACCAAGCTTTTTTACACTTCTTCCTGGGGAGATGGATCACATTAAGAACAGACTACAGTTCTCTCTGGTAGCTACACAATTTCCAACAACCTGAAGGACAACTGGCTAGATGGTTAGAACAGCTGGCTGAATTTTAATACCAAATAATGCATTGCCCTGGGAGGTAGGATCAGAAGGCCTCACGTAGTAGAAGTTGAACCTAAAGTTGAAGCACTGTCAGCAGTAGAGTAGAGACAACTAGGGGTGAACCAACCTTGAATACAGAAGAAGCCAGAAGGTTGGCAGATTGTTGTACAAGACAACAGGAAGATGCTGACATTAAAAAACTAATAAGGTGGAAAGAAATCAATAGTGTGGAGTTCCCTGAAGAAGGGCAACATCTTCTATGCCTGAAGACTTACCAGGTAGTGTGGTCTAAGCTAAGCATTAGGCAAGGTGTTCTGATGGCCAGGATTATCGGAATCTGTCCAAAGACCCGGGCTTATTCAAATAGTGGTACTGAAGAAGGAAATACCAAAATTTCTGCAAGTTATACATGAGTCCAAGGCTGGGGGACACTTGGGCATAGTGAAGTTCTCTCATAACATCTGGTATCAGAATTTCTGATTTGGCTGGAGAAAATATGTTAAGGACAGGTGCAGGTCATGCAAGGTATATGGTGCCCAAAAAAGAATGAAGAATAATCCCAGGGCTTCCATGGTCTTCATGCAGGCTAGATGACCCCTGGAAAGGATAGCAATGGATATCTTAGGTTCCCTACCCATTACATCATATGAAAACAAGTATGTTTTAATAGTGGCTGACTTTTTCCAAGTGGACAGAAGCATACCTTCTCCCTGATCAAGAGGTTCAGACTGTGGCAAAGATGTTTGAGAGATTTTGTGTGCGCTACCATGGGGTGTTTTGATCTCTATCATGGTGTGACCAGGAAAGAAATTTTGAATCTCAACTATTTCATCATGTATGTGACCTTGTGGAAATCAGCAAATCCTTCACCACACTTTATCACCCCCAATCTGATGGAATAGTAGAACAATTCAACTGTACTGTGGTTGACATGCTGTCCTCCATGATCAAAGACAATCAGCTGGAATAAGAGGAGCTACTCCCTTATGTCACGATGGCCTACTGGAGTAGCATGCAATTATCTACAGGATATACACCATATATAGTTTAGTTTGAAAGGGAGATGTGCCTACCTGTTGAAGTCTCTGGAGTAAATATAGCAGAAGAATTTAACAGACCATCTGAGTATGTTACAAAGATGGCAGGATACTTAAGTTCAGTTAGCCAAGTTATTAAGAGACATCAGGCTGCAGCGTCACAAAGACAAAAAGAGTACTATGATCTCAGATCTCAGGGTCATTGGACATGTGTATGAACTGGGAGAGTTGATGTGGGTATGGAACCAAACCAGGCAATGAGATCAGTACCAAAAGCTATGTTAAAAGTTCAGTGGCCCTTATACAGTGATCAGGAAATTGTCTGAGGTGCTATATGAGCTGGCAAGCAGGCCAAGCGGACAAGCATTTGTAGTACACTATAATCAGGTGAAACTATATGTACGCTCACAGGAGAGGCAAAGGAGCTGGAGAGGTCTGCTCATTAGCAGCTAAGATGTTGGCAGAGGCTTCACAACAGAACCCCCAGCAATGCAGCTCCCAATAAGTCCAGTATGGTGCTCCCAGAGGATGCTGCTTCTGGAACAATTAACATAGGATGGGATCCAGCTCAATGGAAATGAAGATAATGAGAACTAAGAAGTGCTTGGGATAGGATCAAGGCTGGGTACAACAGGGAATACACCAAACTTAATAGAGCCGGTGAGGGTCCACACCCCTGAACCCCCAGGTAAACCACAGTGAATGCAGAGACTTCCCATATGACATAGGGACTATGTAGTGTAAATTTAGTTGGATGCAGAGCATCCTTATGAAAAAAGGGGTAATGTAATGTGAATGTAATGTAAGTAACAGGCAGCAGAAGGGCCCAGGGGGCAGTCTGCAGAGCTGTGCTGACTGTTAATTTGGATTACAATTCCTAGAAACTGCCTGGGGCTGGGGGCAGGGAGCAAGGGGGCAGGGGCAAGTGGGGAAAGGAACACAAAGCTTGAGGCTGGAGTAAGGGGAAGAGAGAGCAGCGTGCACATGGGACCTGGCCAGACCTACGGAGAGGAATGCACAGTGGAGCTGGAGATCTCACTGGCTCAGTTAGCCAAGACTGTGGGCTCAGACGTGGGGGCAGCTGCAGGCTGCTGTTTAAGCTCTCTAGGGACTGTTTGAGGGTGCCTTGGGAGGTGTGTGGGGTGGAGATATTAAGATGCTGAGTATATGTTACCAGTGTTGTTGTTTCTTTACCTTTTATCTGCTTCCTCCCTTTGGCCCGTTGGCTTGTGACCCTAACCCCTATGGTTTTCTGTACAGAAGTGGGAACTCTGCCTTGCTTCTTGTGCCAGTTTTTGGAGCTGTAGGGTTGGCACAATATCACCCTAATAGATCTTTGTTTCTTGCAAGCCTTTTACACAAATATGGCACTCTCAGGAAGCAATTCTGACCTCAGACATCTTAATAGAGCTTTGTGTGTGGATAGGAGATATGTTAGAGTGAATAAGCTGTCTTTATCTCAAAAGACATGTGGCTGGACAGGCCCTCATGATCCTGTGCGAAAACATGATCCACACAGGCAGATCTCTGAACCCAGGCAGAATTTCAGGGAAGTCAGAGCTGTGCCCAAACACCCCACTGCTTTGGCAGATTAGCCTGCAGAACTGGAGCCAGTGCACGGGGCACTGTGCAATTGATTGAAATGGCAGACAGTTGGCACTGGAGTGGGAACAGGCTGAAGGGAGAATAAAGCTTCTATGAGAGAATACTGTTTTTCTTGAAACATTTCCTTCTGTGTATGTGGGCGCAAGCGCTAATAGAAATATTTTAACAGGGAAGCTATTGTGTCCTTCCTTCCAGTCTAGGTTGGATTTGAATAATTTTCCTGCAAATGATTACTTAAAAAAAAAAAGCTGATAGCCCCGACATGCTGCACTGGGTCAGACTCCACCCACTGCTGTAGTTGTGTCCCAGCAGGCAACTGAGAAATGTAAATTGACATGCAGAAGAAATAAGGCGTGGGATCTCAAAAACCCTCAGCACTACATCTCTGTTTGCAGTAACCACAAATTCCACTCTGTTTTTCCATATACGACAACATATGTCTTTAGAATAAATATTTCTTTATACCATTCCAAAGTGCACATGGTAAATACTGAAAGCACATACATTTTAAGAAAACGAATGCCTCATAGGGTTTCTCTTACAGCTTAAATTAGTAAAAAATGACATGCTGTTGTTATTAGAATGATAAAGTATTCTTATTCAAAATCAATACAGGATACAATTGGGAAAGAAGTCCTCATTTCAAGCAAACTTAAAAGGATTATTTCTTTTTTAACAAACCTGCTTTCATGCCTTCCAACCCTTTCTATCCCCTAACTCTACCCTGGCTCCCCCATGCTCAGAAAAAGGAAGCAAGCTGTTTCAATTAGATATGTGGGCCACTGGGAATGAAAATTGAATCTGTTCAAGAAGTATGCTCAACCCAAGAACACGGGACTGAGTTAATTTGCAAACATGTGAAGCAACCTGCAAACTGCCTTCTCACAGTCAGTGAGATGGTCCCCTTCCCTCTTACCCTGCTAATTCCTGGGCTAGACACATCACAAATGGCTTCATGAGGGTGTGGTTGCCACCTCCCACTAGCTGTCTCCCACATGGCCACTGAGAGCATTTATACAACTGCTCCAGGAGTGGGGTCACTTTAATTATTCAAACAAACTTTAGATAAAGCACCTTTGCTGCCATTTTGAAAGATGGGGACACTGAAACATGAGATGCGGAAAGCTGCTGGAGCATGGTAATTGCTACACTCCAGCAGACTCAGTTAATCAAGTCTGTTCCGATGCACTGGAGCATGTTGGAGCAGACTCCTTGCTCAGGTATAGGCACCCTGAGTTCTCACTCATTTTCTGTCCTTGAATTGCAATGGGTGACTAAGCAGGACTACTTGCTCTCCTACTCCCAAGGGCTCTCTTTGAATTGGTGTTTGTAGCTAAGGACTGCAAAAAGAAATATATCAACCTCCATTTTCTTCTAGAATGGTTAGCTTCAAATTATTAATAAATTTATATAAAGCAGTGCACAAAAGAAGGCATTTGCTACAAACCACAAAAAAAATTATATTGGCCTTACCAAAGTCGAAGAGGTATGCTGGATATTCTTGAAGATCACTTGATTGTACCTTTATCTATTTACTTATGTATAAGTATGTTTACACACACACACACACATATATATGGACATATGTAAATGTGTTGTCCTGTAAGGCCAGGCCAATGCTCAGGATCTCAGAATTGCACTGTTAGATGGGCGGGTGTGACACAATAACACATATACACAATATATACA
>NW_017728995.1:52532292-52535088 GCF_001723915.1 Gavialis gangeticus
CTATTCCTTGGGAGTCTTCAAGAGGAAGTTGGATAGATATCTGGCTGGGGTACTATGATCTCAGCACTTGTTCCTGCCCCGGGCAGGGGGTCAGACTTGATGATCCGTTCAGGTCCCTTCCAACCCTAGAAACTATGATTTTCAAACCCCCAAATTAGACAACAATCAATTGTCAATACCTGCACACCCAATACACATACACAACATGCACTTTCATGGCTGTGTGTTAACTCTAGGGGGTGTTTGGAGTAACTTGGTGCTTTCGGTTACTTAAGGTCAAGTGGCCCTGGGGTTACTCAGGGTCACCTGGTGCCAGGGTGTAAGCAAAGGAAAAAGCACAGTGGCAAGGAGGAAACAGTCAGGAAACAGAGAGGCATAAAGCTGAGAGATAGCCAGGAAATCAAGGAGGAGGGTTGGGAGGTCATTAAGACAAAAACCCAACTCGGGGTTTCAAAATAATAGGTTTATTAAACAGGCAACACACTATACAGCCCCACAAGCTTCCTACGCCCACACACAAGTACTCACGTGCACACCTACTCAATAGTAGCAGGAGAGAAAAAGGCTTGGTGGAGGGAGTGAAGTCAAAGTGTGTAGGGACAGAGTCCAGGTCCTTTGCTTGGGGAAGGAAGGTGGGTGATAGCTACCTATTCTGAGCTGTGAGTTGATCCTCAATGGCCAGTTGTGGTCTTCTCCAGCAAGGTGTTGTCCAGAGAGGGTCGCCGGCAGGGCCTCTGGGTGGATAAATGGTGTGGCATGGTGCTGGTCCATCTGGAGAGGGCATCCCACTGGGTCTGTCTTCACTACCTCTTTTTATAGGGGCAGACCCTCTATGACCCTAGTGGAAGGGGCATGCCCAGGGAAGGGTCAGCCTTGGTGTACTGAGCATATGCTCTCCAGGCAAGGGTGTGCAGTTCCAAGTGTCTGTGTTGCAATAATGGGTTGGCTGATTTCTGTAGGGTCTTTGCCTTTCAAATGCTGGGTCTGTGGTTCCTGGGTGAGTCAATGGAAGGCAATAGTCCAGTCATTGAGCTGATGGTTCAATCGTTGAGTTCATTATTCAGTAGAGGGCTGCTACCAGTGTATCTCAAGCACCCTCATTCATCCCCATTCATTCAGGAACCAATTTATGTGAGACTGGTTAGACATGAGTCATAGGTTACACTCAGGCAGAGGACACAAGATGGAGGCTTGACATACTAAATGGAAACTTGACGTAATTTGACATTACTTATGCTAACTAGGCCTAAATCATATAGTATCAATACAAAAACAGTAAAAATCAGTAAAATGGTAATCGCACAGTAAAAATCAATATAAACATAATAATTATACAGTGGATATTATAAAACAGTGGATCAAAGAAGGAGAGAGAAGAAAAAAAACTTGCTGCAAACATGCTAAAACTTATCCCATGTCTTAGCTCATTCTATGTCTTAGCCTACCCATACTTATCTATAGGGAATAGAAGGAGAGAAAAAGTCAGAAATAGTTGGGAAGGGAGGTAATGCATTTTAAAATTTAAAAAAAAGAAAAATTGGGGGTTTTGCTACAAATGAATACGCGCATATGGGTGTGTGTGCATATAGATATATAGCTAGCTAGCTAGCTAGATAGATAAATATAACATATATATCTACATATCTAGATGCACACACGCACATAAACATACAGAGAGAGAGAGGGGGAGAGAGAGAGAGAGAGAGATCTGTTTATAGAGCATTCGTATAACAGACAAGCCAGATTTCACTTTTTATAATGCAGATGCTACTGCTCTCACAGGGATCTTTCTGACATGACACAAAGTATTACCTATTCTTGATTTTAGCCCTGGTTGTTTCACTGTATGGTGTGAGTTGAATAAATGTGATGGAATACTTTCAGAGCTTTTCTAAAGGTTTTTAGGTCAGCTGCCATCCCTTGGTGGTCTTATATGGATAGGATGAGGTTGCTAGATCATCCTGAAACATATCATTTGTAGTCTTTCTCTGCTTTTCTATGTCTGAGAGGATAAATTTCCTCAGTTATGAAGTAAATCTAACGGTAAGGATTAACAGCTCCAGGATTCACTACTCCTGCATGAACTGTGAACTCCAGGGAACATAGGCTTTGTACAGCTGTATTTGCAACTGTTTTTCAGATTGTTTCACATTCTTATCATAATAACATTCAAATTAAGATATGATATTTACATTATATGCTCATATTGATTCAATTTCTTGACATTTTTTATCTACCCATTTTTTGAAATGTAACTGCATTGCATTTCATGTTGTCTTTTCATTTTTAAATCCATATGCATTACTTCTTTCTAAAAGTTACTGAATAAAGAGTTATGAAATCTAACTACACTGAGGTACCAAAAAAGAGATTAAGGTGATATAATTACATTTTTTTAATGTTGCATACAGTGTACCTCAAAAATTCCTCACTATAATAATGGTGCAGTTTCCACTCAGCTTGTGACAAGTTCTCTTATAAAAGAGTAATCATTGTCTCAAAACTTGAATTCTTGAGACAAAGCTATACTTATGAGGAACACTAATGTTCAATTAATTAATTCATTCCAGGTTAACAGTAGTACATGGGCTTTCTTGTTTTTTAAGGATGAAACTGGATACAGATTTTACAGATCCTGCCTAAGGCTGACATACCATTGATTTTTTTTTCATATTTTGAGGAGACAAAGGCATAATATAGATAATAGACATACTCGTGTAGGTCTCATATTGTGGTCAACCTTCCTGAATTTTCATGGAAGAATAGATATTCACCATGTAAATAGTTCTATCTTTC